>NW_027142551.1:0-484276 GCF_026170545.1 Melanerpes formicivorus | reverse complement strand
CTTCCCTTCCCTTCCCTTCCCTTCCCTTCCCTTCCCTTCCCTTCCCTTCCCTTCCCTTCCCTTCCCTTCCCTTCCCTTGTGTGTGTATGTGTTTATATATATAGGGTATGTAACTGGCAAGATTCTCAGTATCAAAAGAAGCTTGGCCCTGTCTCAAGAAACCAATAGCCTACTTGAAATTACCTGTGTTTCTTCTCTGGTAATGACTATAGCAGTGTTCTTACTTCTACTAGCCACGCTGGTCACTAGTCTCATTTTACAGACTGAAGCTCTCAGTACTCCAACTCTGAAAACTAAATAGGACTACCCATTGAATTCAACTGTAGATGTTGCCATCCTTACTGAAATGACCATGTTTCTGTCAGGGACAAGGAGGAGACTAACATAAGTCAGAACAATCTTCTCAGCAAAGTCAGAAAATGGCTTACAATTTGAAAGTGTCCCTTGTTTTCCCTTGCTTCAGGTGTAAGCACTCTAAATCTGCTGGGATGCCCATTAACTGAAGCAATTCTACTGTAAGAGGCTTCAACACAACTGGAAAATTTTGCTTTAAGAAATTTGTCTTGGATTCATAAAAGGGTGTTAATGTCACAGCGCTTGTTATCAGGGCCCTTAGACTTCTGGATAAATTACTGCCTCATCAAATCTCTAACTTAGAGATAAGGGGGAAATATGTGCGTCTGGGATTTACTGTCAAATTGGAATTTAAAAAAAAAAAAAAGTTTGAGGATGAATGCAGCACTTCTTTTCTTAGTTGTGAGAAATTTACTTGCCCAGATTGCTTTAGATCTAATATATTCCTGAAACAAAACAAAAAATTCCAATCTTAAAATAGAAAATTAAGTCCTTTCCAGAATTATTCATCACTTTTGAGAGATTTGAAGCTATTCTTCACATTCAATGTGACTTCATCACTAATTCTGATTGACCCAATCTTCCAGATCATGAAAAATTTCCTCTGCCATAGCAAAGAGATGTGAATGGAACCAGATCTCCTAAATGAATGCTCATCCCCAGTAGTAACTTCTTTTGACATTGTTGGTATTAGGAATAATTAGATGACAGATGCATAGTTTGTTATCCACTTAATCACATGTGTGAGAAGTCAAAATTCACCATCTGTTACAAAAATTTAGCCTTCACACACCCAAATTAAGTAAAGGTTCAGAGTTGCAACTGTAAAATTTTCCTGCTTTTGTCCAGAAATGGTAGTGCAGATTGCACTCCTCACTTACTCACTGATGGCACATATGATCATCATGTAACTTTTATGCACAGCTTCAATGTTTGTGAAAGCTGTTGTCACTCATAAAGGTCTTTGCTCAGCAATGCTCAGAACAGTGCTAGATAAAAGACTGTTAATTAGTCTAAAACTGGCTTATCATCCAACCTTAAATTTGCTGCTAATTGTAAAACAGCCCTTAGAAGGTTGTCTTTTTCTGTTTACATTTCATAGATGACAGGTTGAACCATTTATTTTAACAAAACATTTTAACAGAGTCCTCATTAAAGAAATAGCTTATACAATGGTTACATAAAACATAATAGTTTAATTGCAGCTTTCCCTTTTCTGGGTGAATTTGAAACTTCCAAGTTGCCTGCGATATTTTGTATAAAGGGTGCTCAGGAAATACAGGATCTGCTCTATTGTGTTGCAGCTCCAGTGTTATCCAGCTTGGTTTCCATTCTGTATTATAATGTCAATGAATCTACTTCAGGAAGAAAGCACCTGCCGTTTATACACTAAATTTTAGTATTTTCAAAGGGAGACTGACAACGAGTTCTGATGTTCAAGTCCTTGTAAGCACTCAGGCACCCGAGTGAAATGCAATATCTGAATTTGGAGTATTAAATCTAGAGGAGCTTTTATGCTAATGTAAGGAAAAAGAAACATCCAACAAACAAAATATTATAATATTTTTTATGTAAAGCCTCATTTTTCTTTGTCTCTTCTACAAGCAGAAAATAAAATCTACTTTCCCTTCAGAATGAATATTACAAAAAAACAGTGGTGTCCATTTAAAATGTAAAATGAAAAGAGCTATATTTACAATGAAATAACTTAAATACACCAGAATTACTCTCCTGTGTCAGACCCATCATTTTCTGAATGTAAGCAAGAAAAGCTTCAATAATCAATCATCAAGTAACTTCTTAATTTGATTTTTTTCTTATTTGTGGTTTTTTTTTTTTTACACCAGTAAGCTCATGTCCCATCTAAATCCTTCTTGCAGTTTTCAAATGCTCAGGTTGTAAAACCCAGTAGGAGAAAGCAAAATGTATATTTTAAGTTTCTTTTAAAATCAAGTAAAGATTAGCCTACAGCACAGAAAGCAAGCCTGTTAAATCCTACTTCAGGATGCAAAAATTAATGTATTTAGCTCTGTGGTTCTGTAATTCAGTCCTCTTGGGTAACGGAGGATGGTCATCAGATGAACACACTTGGTAAAGTGAATTCCACCAGGATGCCACAAAGCAATTGACCTAATTTTATGGTCAATGAAAGCCAGCAGTGACTGTAGGAAGAAAACAAACAAACAAACAAAAAAGGTGAAGAGTAACCATGAAGGAAAATAAAGTCCAAACTGTACTGTGTTTTTATAAGCTATATTCTCACAGAAGTAAGCATGTAGCTTTTTTGATATTAGTGAGTGACCTTGTATGTCATTCACTAATTAAGTCTGACTTTGTATGTCTTACAAGGCAGGTTTGGGTTCATACCATTTCATACAGTCCCTTTTTACAGTTAGAATCTCCTTTTAAATTGCTGGCACTTTCTTGCCTTCAAAGAGATGGTTGCTCTCATTCTTCTACCTAGAAGTCCTAGCCAAATCTGATATCTACACACACACTTTGCTACAGTATCATAGTATCATAGTATCAGTCAGGGTACTGAGCTTAGAAGTCGGCCCTGAAATGCATTAAGAGTGGGTATTATAGGGGAGGCTCAAGGGAGACCTTATTGCTGTCTACAACTACCTGAAGGAAGGTTGTAGCCAGGTGGGGGTTAGTCTCTTCTCCCAAGAAAGCACCAAGAGAACAAGAGGACACAGTCTCAAGCTGTGCTAGGGGGGGTTTAGGCTGAATGTTAGGAAGTTCTTCATAGAAAGAGTGATTGGCCATTGGAATGGGCTGCCCAGGGAGGTGGTGGAGTCACCATCACTGGAGGTGTTTAGGAAGAGACTGGATGGGGTGCTTGGTGCTATGATTTAGTTGATTAGATTGTGTTGAATGATAGGTAGGACTCAATGATCTCAAAGGTGTCTTCCAACCTATTCTATTCTATTCTATTCTATTCTATTCTATTCTATTCTATTCTATTCTATTCTATTCTATTCTATTCTATTCTATTCTATTCTATTCTATTCTATTCTATTCTATTCCGTTCCATTCCGTTCCATTCCATTCCATTCTACCTTGAATTAGATAGTCTTCATAGATGTAAAAAAGCCCTAAGCTATGCTTGTACACAGTTCTACCAATCTTCCTTCAAGAACATCAGCAATTACAAAAGCATCTAAAAAAGGTTTCTAAGGTTTTTGTTTTGTTGTGGTTTTTCTTCTTTAATTTGCAGTTAAAATGAAGAGGTGCAGGAATACATAATTCGTACTACATACCTGCTGAAGGGATTATCATTGTACTGTCATTCACTGATTTATCATTAACTGCTGTGCTGTGGGGGAGCAGTGAAGAATAATCTCCTCTTGCATCACCCAGCATGATAAAATTCTACCTGAAAACAGAACTGCTGACCTAATTGTAATTCTGCCTAGAAACCTCAGTTGTGGATCAGCTACCCATCATCTTAGGTGTCCTTCAAACACAGTGTGGAAGGAGGCTGAGAGCAGTTTACTGAGGAAGTTTAATACACAAAATCTCTGTACTCTGATGCTAATAATCTATATAAAGAATGTATAGCTCCTATTGCTATGACAGATAACCCACCAAAAATGAAAGTCAATGGCAAGCCAAAACTGCAGCCAGCCAGCTCAGAAGGTGAAATAGTTTGTACAGTGAGAATTGCTTCCTTGGATATAGCAATGGTGTTGCTGGTCATTACTATTACAATGTGGTCTTGTTTCATTAGCAGTGCATTCAGGTGAAACATAGGGGTAAAGTGTCTGCTTGTTCTAACCAAGTGATCAACAGATGAATACTGTAACAAGATGGCTTACAACCATGGCTTACAACCATGACTGCCAGGCTGCTGAGTGGAAATTGCAGAGCTTGATGTCACATGGGTAGTATTTGCCCCCAAGAGAGTGAAAGGGAAAGAGGAGCTTTTCTTTCACTGCTACAAAAAGGTTACCAAAACCATAGCCTGTGATTTCTCAGCCAAAACCCTCCTACAGTTATCAAAATCTGCACCAGTCTTGTTCCAGTGTACCTCAGTGGAACAAACTCCCTCATATAGCTCATTATAACCCACTGAAATCAGACTGCTGAAGAGTCATGTGGCTCATTTGACTACTCAGAGGAGGCAACACCTTCTGTGGAAGAGGTTGTACAAATGAGGTTCTAGCTGTTGCACAGGTAATAGAGCTTGCCTTTAAGGATTGCTAGGATAAAAAGAATTTTTGTTCTCAGCTGTTGAGAGCAATCCAACTGAAACATCTCCGCAAACTTTTTAATCTAATATCTCACTAGAGATAAGAGCACTCAAGCTGTTGTTCTGTAAAAGCACTCTGAAGCAGTATCTCTATACTTTACTCCTATCCTAATTTCCTAGGCATCACCTGCTGGTTACAGTTAGAAACATAATAGATCCAAGTCTGACTCAGTAGTCTGTTTGTAAGTACACCCTAAAAGTTGTGTGTCTACTCACAGATGGGTGGTTTAGTTCAAGGAATCAACAGACAATTTAGACTCTGAAGAATGACACAGGAAGTGTGTGTGCATAGTGAGTTACTAGACCTCCCCACAGAGAATGCCATGGTATATATTTAGTTTCTTTCTGGATCTAACAACCCACAATGTAGGCACTCCCAGGTGTCTGCCACTCAAAACAAATGCTCTTCTGGGATCCTGCATTCATCTCCATCTTGGTCTTGTTGAAACAGAACAGTTGAATCTAACAGTCTCATGGTTAAAGCAGTTGACTGTTTCCAGAGCTGAATATACATTTTGAGCTGCAGAAATAACCCCAGAAATTATCATTGACATTAGTCTGTAGATTTATGTTGCTTTTGCTTGGCCATCATTTGTTCTCATTACTTGCAGCAAAACTAGTCCAGAGGCCTGGATAGTTTCCAAGCTTGTGAATTAGGGATGTTGCTGCAAAGTGCAAAACTGACTGCAGAAATAGGTGAACTTAGAGATATCACTATCTAGACAGGAGTTACAAGTAGCTGCAAAGCCACTATGAAAGAGGTAAACATCACTTCCTTCACGGACTTTTTGAATGAGTGTAGCATGAGTGGATTTTCGTGGTTAAGTGTGCTCTGAACATATCAAAGGGGCCAACCCCTCAGTCACTTTCTGTCACAAACACTACCTCAACTGTGGGTCATAAAGGCACATATGTTCTCATGAGGAACCCACTTCCTCACACTTGGCTACTTATCTGTGTGTTTGCACATCAAACTTCATGCACACAACTTTTGAGCCAAACAGGATGGACCTTTGTTAGTTTTACATGTCTAGATGAGCAGCCATTGAGTGTGGGCTGTCTAGCTTGCTGTCTTTGGTCTAGTCAGCTAAATAGCACCATAATCGTGGTTTTGGTGTCAAAAGAAACATACAGAATTCTGCTTGAGGGATCTTGACTTAACATGAGTTTTCCAGTTCCAGTAAACTCACTTTTTAACAATCTGTCACTGGGGAGTGAGATTTTAAGGCCAGGATATGTATCTGTTAACCTAAACACATAGTCGTTTTGAGATTGTCCAATAATTGTTCTTATTTTTTCCACTTACTTACACATTGAAATATCACCAGGCCTGGTTGTTCAATGCATGAATAAGATGCAAAGTGCCTAGGCTTTATCCTACTTGTCATTGGTTGAAGTTTCCCCCCCCCCAGCATTAACTTTGCCAGACCAACTCAGTTAGAAGCACATGAAATTGTATTTACAAGCAAAATTTACACTCTACAATGGAATGCAATGAATATGTACAAAATATATAGTATTTACAATATTATACGGATATTTACAATTAGCAGACAACACAAAACCCTCCCTGGTCAGAGAGACCAGAGAAACCATGCCACTGCCCACCCCACCCCCCACCCCCACCCTTCCCCAAGAGAGAAAGGAGCAGAGAGAGAAGCAGTGGGTTAGACTTAGCCAAGGCCTACCAAGGCACACAAATTATCTCTCCCAAGTGAAGCAAAACCAGCTGAGATCAGAAGAGAAGAGAAAAGGGAAGAATTGTTATGGTACAGCTCCTCGTATTCCAGACATTTATCCAATTAATTTGTTTAGAATAATATATTGCTTTCCTTTTTACACCAAATAGTGATTTTTTATATTTTGTTCTTTTCTGCTTGAAATCTGTAACTAAATTTTGAAGGCATGGCCTAAAACCACCACACTGCTTCACAGAATACCAGAGTTGGGAAGTAACTTCTAGTGATCATGTTGCCCAACTTCCCTGCTCAAAGCAGGGTCAGCTACAGCACATTGATCAGGACTGGGTTTGAATATCTATAAAGATGGAGACTATACAACCACTTTGGGCAACCTATTCCACTGTTTGACCACCATCACACACACACACACAAAAGTTTACAGGGAATATTTCCTGTTTCAGTTTTGTGTCCTTTGCCTCCCAACTTCTACATTTTGTTTCAGATAAGTAAATTCAACAAGTCAAAGCCCATGGCTTGGACGGGAGCACACTGTGCTGGGTTACGAACTGGCTGGAGGGCCGAGCCCAGAGAGTGGTGGTGAATGGTGCCACATCCAGCTGGCAGCCAGTCACTAGTGGAGTCCCCCAGGGATCAGTGCTGGGCCCTGTGCTCTTTAACATCTTTATTGATGATCTGGATGAGGGCATTGAGTCGATCATCAGTAAATTTGTGGACAACACCAAGCAGGGGGCAGGAGTTGATCTGCTGGAGGGTAGAGAGGCTCTGCAGAGGGACCTCAACAGGCTGGACAGATGGGCAGAATCCAACGGCATGAGATTTAACACATCCAAGTGCCAGGTTCTGCACATTGGCCACAACAACCCCATGCAGTGCTACAGGCTGGGGTCAGAGTGGCTGGAGAGCAGCCAGGTAGAGAGGGACCTGGGGATGCTGCTTGATGGTAGGCTGAACATGAGCCTGCAGTGTGCCCAGGCAGCCAGGAGGGCCAATGGCATCCTGGCCTGCATCAGGAAGAGTGTGACCAGCAGGAGCAGGGAGGTCATTCTGCCCCTGTACACTGCACTGGTTAGGCCACACCTCGAGTACTGTGTTCAGTTGTGGGCCCCTCAGTTTAGGAAGGATGTTGACTTGCTGGAGTGTGTCCAGAGAAGGGCAACAAAGTTGGTGAGGGGCTTGGAACACAAGCCCTATGAGGAGAGGCTGAGGGAGCTGGGGTTACTTAGCCTGGAGAAGAGGAGACTCAGGGGTGACCATATTGCTGCCTACAACTACCTGAAGGGGGGTTGTAGACAGGCAGAGGTTGGTCTCTTCTCCCAGGCAGCCAGCACCAGAACAAGAGGACACAGTCTCAGGCTGTGCCAGGGGAGGTTCAAGCTAGAGGTCAGGAGGAAGTTTTACACAGAGAGAGTGATTGCCCATTGGAATGGGCTGCCCAGGGAGGTGGTGGAGTCGCCATCACTGGAGGTGTTCAGGAGGAGACTTGACAGGGTGCTTGGTTGCATGGTTTAGTTGGTTGGGTGGTGTTGGACGATAGGTTGGACACGATGATCTTGAAGGTCTTTTCCAACCTGGTCTATTCTATTCTATTCTATTCTATTCTATTCTATTCTATTCTATTCTATTCTATTCTATTCTATTCTATTCTATTCTAAAGCCCGCATCTAACAAAAAATCCTTCCTAATCTATCTATGAGCCTCATCACTGGAGAGGTGAATATGAGAAGGACATTGAAAGCTATGCACAACAACACTAAAGAAAACAAATTATTCCTTGAAAAAGGTGCAACTTTCTTCTCAGGGCACTGCCACAGTACTGTCATGATGTGTACATGAAGCTAACTCCAGCCCCACCCCTGAAAGGCTTTTCAAATTTCTGAGTTACAGTTTTCCACGTGTCAGCAGATAAGCCTTGTTTTCTTCAGCCTTTCCTTAACTAATGACTATGTAGAAGTGCTCCCAGATTCCTAGAATCTGGAGATTCTGTACATAAATGAGTACCAAGATTCTAAGCCAGAATATCCAAAACATTACTTCCAGCTTTTTTTAATACGGGAAACTCTTCTAAGTTACAGTGAGAACTAAGTGGGGATGCAGTAGTAAGGGGAGCCTGAATGTCATTTTGTAAGTACATCAGTAGAACAGTTTTTCAACCACAAGAAGTCCTGCTTACTTGTAGAACTTCTACCAGATTTCCATTGGCAATGCAGTTATAATCCCTGAAACATATTCCAATATTTTTGTTATCCAATGAGCCCTGCATACCTTATTTGATAGCAGCTGTGTGCACTTACTTCATACTTTTCCCTCTAGTATAGTAATATTTTTTGAAAGCTTTTGAAAGCTTTCCAGGAATTATGAAAAATGTCTTTTGTTTCTTCTTTTTCTTACACTCCTCCTACACTATAACACCAGCATATGCTTTTGCTGAATGGAAACCATCCAAGATGCACCTTTAAAAGACAAGAAGAAATTCTGCAGCTTTGTTAAAAAAGGGGGGTGGGGTGGTAGAAGATACTTGACTCTGCTAAGAGACACCTGAGTTTAGTTATGCTGTGCCACAAACCTCCAGGTTAACCTCAGCTGGACTCACCTTGCCTGTTCTTGTCCAATTTTTTTCTAGAAAGGTATCAGGAGAATACAATACCTGAAAAAGATACATTGGATGAAGCCCTGCCATATCACACACGTTTTCCTATTATAACTTGGTTCATTTTTTGAGAATCAGTTTCCAAGCTTTTTACAAAGAGATGCTAGAAGATGGCAATAAAATAGACTTCTCTCAGCAAAGCAGATTCAGATTTAAAGTAGCAGCTGATGTTATGTACGTATTTATTTTAGTGATGCTCATACTGGGAAAAATCAGGGGAAACCAGCAGTGGAAATGAGCACTTCACCTGTAGTGTTATGTTTGGGAAGAGTCTCTCTGTTGCAGAGGTTACACAGCCAGTGACTGAAATGAAGCAGAAAGAATATCACAAACAGCATGCATCTTGCACGGAAGAGTCACCAGATTGTAATATGGGCTATTCCTGCAGTTGTTTTACATGATGAGTTCTCCAAATCATGTTACAGTTTATTAAGCAGAGGGGAAGGAGAACAATGGGAAAATTGTCAATTTGTGATCCAAATTCCTACACTTTTTAAACCACTTTCCACTCAAACAGGGTATCTGAAAGCAATCTCCTGGCATGAGTTCAATCAAATTTAAAGTAACATAGGCTAACTTTCTGAGGCCTGTTAGGTTGTGAGAAGTTATTTCTTTTCCTAAGTTCTGTTTCCCTTCTGGAAGTCTGTTAGCTATGAAATAAGCAAGCAGCATTGTCTGAGGCAGTAAATACAGTGGTGACCCCCTCTCCAACCTCTGCTTACTGCTCTCCATAGAATACAACATCAAATTCTACTAATGAAACAGCTCCTTTTTTCCTCCAATATAATGGGTAATGAACAAGAGAATAGCTAATGGTGGTGGTAACCATCACAATAGGCAGGCATAACAAGTTTTTAGCAGTTACTGGCAATGCTGGAACCAGAAGCCAAGCATTTAAGAAGATTCAAGGAGTCCAATTTGAAGCATCATTCACTTGTTTTTGAAGAAGAATTTTCCTTAACATGTGGATCCAGTGCTGATATGGATCTGGATTCTGGTTGTTGACTAATATTTCTGGGAAGTCCCTAAAAACAATCTTGTGCTTCCTTTATTTAGTTAGTTAATTAGTTTAGTTTTTGGTGGGGTATTTTGTTGATACTGTTGGTTTGAGGTTTTTGCTTGGTTTGTGGGTTTTGGTGTTCTGTTTGGTTGTTTTTTTGTGGGGTGTTTTTGTTTGGTTTGGATTATTAGTTTTTGGTGGTCATGGGTTTTGTTTGTGTTTTGTAGGTTAGTTTGGAGGTTTTTTCTTGCTTCTTAAGCCTTCTTACCCAGAGAGCAGGATCTGTTTTCCTTCTTTATGCTTTTTTCCCTGTTGTAAAACAGTCAGTATCATCATCAGAACTTGTTTTTAGTTTCTTTGCTCTTCTTTCCAGGAAGGAAGGCTGAGTCATATTAAACCTCTCCAGCACTGGAGCAATCAGGTGTCCTTTGGTGCACTCGTGTTAAGTCTCTCCATTCTCTAGTGCTCTGTAATTCACAGTAGCCAAATGGTGCTGGTTTGCTGTTTTCAAATTTAAGAAACATTTTGTATTTTAGGTCTATCGCTGCATCTCAGTACTAATACCAAAGTGGAGAATTTTGAAGAGCGTACCTCAAAATTCAAAAGAAGCCTAATTAAGAGTCATGAGATGTATCTATGCACATGAAAGACTATCTGACTGTGTTTTCTACTATGTGTTAGCTTACAGAACTTTTCATGCTCCACATTAAGCATAAAATAAAGTCAAGGCTGGCAAGGGTCTGCCACAACCCTGAGGACAAAGGCCTGCAGTGACAGGACAAGGGGCAGTGGCTTCAAACTAGAGAAGGACAGATTTAGACTGGATGTCAGGAAGAAGTTCTTCACTATGAGGGTGGTGGAACACTGGAACAGGTTGCCCAGGGAGGTGGTTGAGACCTCTTCCCTGAAGATATTTAAGGTAAAGCTCGATGAGGCCCTGGGCAGCCTGGTCTAGTTGAGGATGTCCCTGCTGACTCCATGGGGGTTGGACTAGATGACCTTTGAAGGTCCCTTCCAGCCTCAACCATTCTATGATTCTATGACAATTTAAAACACAAAATCAAACAAACCTTCTGTAACTTTGACCCATCAAAGCTTTAGTCTCAGACCATTTTTTTTCATAGAGAACACCTCATCGCTTTCCATGGAAGATCCCCACACAGAGGAGATTACAAAGATTAGTCTCCCGGGGAGCAAGGAAGGTTGTATCTAATGCCTTCTCTCAAGCTTCTATCAGCACAATGGAACTTTCTGCAAGAACAGTTTTCCCTCCTCTGAAGTTTTCTTTTTTCTTTCATCTCCAATTTCTGTCCTGTTATTTTCACCTTAGGCATGATATTATTTGAGCTTCTCTTTTCCCCTCCAGTTCCCTTGCATCCTGCTGAGAACATTGCAGAAAGAATTACAGCCAATTCATTTGCCTGCCTGCTTGCCAATTAGACATATACTATGTCAGAGTCAAGTGAGTAAATAGCAATAAACAATATGACAGCTGTCCAGCCCATTTGACCCTCTGACAGTTTTCAGTGCTTTCTGCTTTATTAAAATCAGGTATTAGTAGAACAGACATGTTTCACAAGACACAGCACTGTGGGATTTTGTATCACAATGCCAGAAAAAACAGATTCTTTAACATGCTTCTTCATGCCAGATACTGTTAAATCACAAAGTTTTGAATACATTTATTGTATATTCCAGTAATAAAATAATCACACTGATAGTCTCCTAACTCTGTCTTTTAAATGTTTGGTTATGAATACTGGGGACTGGAACTAGTTTATATTGTTTGCACAACATCACAAGGTCCCAGGTCTAGATTTGAGTAACTAGGTACTCTTGTAAAACACAGGAGCTGAGAAGACACTAACTCAATAGATGCCTTAGGCATAAACAGAAGAAATAAGTCTCTCCTCTGAAGAGTGCATGGTGCCAGAGAAATTTTGTTTGCCCAGAAACACTGTCATTTGAAGACTCAACATGGGCACAAAGGGCAACTGCACACTTCACAATGAGGTGCTGGAGCATAAACAAACAACTTGGAAGAGGCAAGAAATCAGACATATGGTATCATGAAAAGATATCTCATGCCACGGATACTTCTAATACAAGACAACAATTTGACATATTTCATACCCAAGCAAGTTAAAACTATTCAGTATGCTCGTGTTTAGAGTATGAAACTGTTGACTCGAATGATGCTGTTTTCTTTTTCAGGCAAATAATCACAGAATTGTCAGGGTTGGATGGGACCTCAAAGATCATCCAGTTCCAACCCCCCTGCCACAGGCAGGGACACCTTACACTAGATCAGGTTGCTCAGGGTCCCATCCAGCCTGGCCCTAAAAACCTCTAGGGATGGGGCCTCCCTGGGCAACCTGTTTCAGTGTCTCATCACTTTCATGGTGAAGAACTTTTTCCTGACATCCAATCTGAATCTACCCATTTCTAGTTTTGCTCCATTCTCCCTAGTCCTATCACTACTTGACATCCTAAAGAGTCCCTCCCCAGCTTTCTTGTAGGTCCCCTTAAGATACTGGAAGGCCACAATATGGTCTCCCTGGAGCCTTCTCCAAACTGAACAACCCCAACTCTCTCAGTCTGTCTCCATAGGAGAGGTGCTCCAGCCCTCTGATCATCCTCTTGGCCCTTCTCTGGACACATTCCAGCATGTCCATATCTTTCTTGTAATAGGGGCTCCAGAACTGGATGCAGTACTCCAGGTGGGGGCTCACCAGAGTGGAGTAGAAGGGGAGAATCACCTCCCTTCGCCTGCTGGCTATGCTTCTTTTGATGCACTCCAGGATATGGTTGACATTCCAGGCTGAAGTGCACACTGAATAACAGTCTAAGGCTGCATGCATTATTCTTTTTTTCCATTGAAAAAACATTTCAACAATTATTTCCAGCTTGCATACATTTGAATGTCCACCCATAGAATATGGATACCTGTGTTCCTGGAGAAAAGCCAGCCACAGCCCTGAGCTCTGCAACTGAGCATGAAGAAAAAGAGATATCTATATCTGCACTCCAAAGAGCAAATGCATCTAAACCACAGCTGTTGCTTTGCAGCAGTAAAATAAGGCAGGTTTTAATAAGTGCTGGTGTGAGCAAATAACAAGTGCAAAACATAATGTGAATAAGGTGCAGTACTAAAGGATGCTTTGTGAATTTGCAGCAAAATACAGCCCACTCTCTTCTGTCAAAATTAAACTACAGCAAGTAATCAAGTCAGGGCACCTGGCTGCTTCTTGGCCATATCTTTTAGATACAAGGAAACAGTTTCTCCTACTCCCTTTCTTCTGTGAAGTACATGAAGTTTCTCCTATTAATATTTCTATTCAAGTAAGGTGTTAATACTGACTCTGCGGAAGATCATTTTACCTACAAAAAGAGCGTGCCTATGCCTCTAAGCTTCTCCTTTAAAGACCCTTGACTCTTTTTCCTAAAAAGCCTCTCTTGTGCTGTGGGACACAGAAAACCACTCAGTATTTCCATGTCAGTTATTCTTGTGCAGTTGTGCCAAGAGCTTTCTCACTTACACACACATTACTTGGAGCATTGCCTACAAATGTCTGCTTGGAAGCAGCATATCCTGCAGTCATAGGCCCCCAGGAAGCAGAGCTCATCACTGGCCAAGAGTTAAGCATTGTTCTATGCTCCAGCTCATCCATCCTAACAAATGAAACCCGAGTTTGAGTAGCAATTCCTTAACAAGGCACACAAAGTCAATATTTCCTCACAATTAATAGAAGAAAAACATGTGGTCAACAGACTTCCCAAATAAAATGGACAGAAAACTACATTCAATACTACTAAATAGATTTAACTTGTGAAAAAAATTACAAACCAAGATTCTCCCTGGAGTAGTGATACATGTTGCAAAACTTCCATTTCATCTCTGAGTAGATGTTCATGAGATTAAAATAAGTCACGCGCTAGGTAAACCATGACTGCCTCACTGTGGATTAAAGCAATGCTTGCTTCCAGTAGGTTTCCATCCCTCAGGAAGGAAAAATAAAAGGCATTTTGTTCAGGCAAACAATTAAAGGTATTTATGAACATACTATCACAATAATTTTTTTTGGTTTGCAAATAGCTTTGCAGAGAGAAAGCTGAATAATTAGTTGGTCTTGGTTGAAATCACAGCCATGCATTTCCAGCAAATCTTGACTCCTACGTTTCTGCACAATGTGAATCTACTCTCAGGTTTTTTTCCACAGCTCTCAATAGCTTTGCAAAAGGCTCTGTTTTAATGCTGGTTGAATAGTAGGCAATACATAACAATTTACTTTCAGATATCTTTCAAATCTACCTAGCAACTTTATTGCTATACCCAAGTTCACATTTCTTTCCTCTGAATTTTCTCATGAGCTTTTCTTCCTTGGAAGCACAGGCTGGCTGAGCTCCATCTTGAACAAGTGCTAGTTTGTACCTGATCAGATGGACAGCAACAAACCAGATTTTATCTTCACAAGATGATGACATTCTAACTCTTGGAGCACATGTTGGGGCTCATTACTTACACATAGAGATTCTTTGAATCTAGTTCCATTAAAAAAATAAAATAAATAAAAGGAGCTGCTATTCCACAGACTCTTATTTCTAAGTCTTTTACTGCAGTCTCTGTCTGCATACAGTATGCATACAAGGTACATACAGTAAAAATCACTGCTTTTGCAAAGCAAGGAAACCATCTTATATGAAGGACACTGGTGCCTTGTGACATACTGAACACTATTTTATGTTGAACCTCAGGATTATAGCTGGATGTTGTTTAGTTACTTTAGTGACTTCATACACAATTCCAAAAGAATCATTTATAGAGTCATCTGAATCACACAGGCTATTGTAGTGTTAAACACACATTACTGTCAATTTGTGTGTATGGCTTCTGCATGGAGATGTAATCTAGTTACTGGACACAATATTTACCCAGCTGTATTAACAGCTATAGCTACTGGCTATCATAGTGATGTATCTGATTACTAACAGATTATCTCTGCTGGTATACAGACCATGTTGCCCAATCAAAAAGATTTTCATCACCCTTTACATGATATCTGTATTAATGAAACTGAGATGTCTTATTTCTACTGCTATTATATTTTCTAACACTTCATTTGGTCATAGGCTCCACTACATTAAACATCAAGGATTTGTGCTCTTTCATTTTGGGGAACTGTGCTCATTAACCTACATTTTTGTTCAATTTAGGAAAGAACAAGTTCCCTATGGAAGGGAAAATACAAACAAAAAAAAACCCTACTGCAGAAACTGTCCATTAAATAGGTCATTTTGATCATTTGTGCACTACAATTTTCAGCCATGCCTAAGACACAAGCCTTGGAATGAAGTTTGTCTGTGCTATAGTCAAGAGCCATGGCACTAGCAGCGCAGGAGCACCTTCCTGGGACACTCAAGCACAAACTCCCTCCCAGGGCTTTACTTGCTCTTCCCCACGCAAGAAAACAAAAGTTTAATCAGTGAATTCCTGACCAGCCCCACTGTTTGCTACAGCTTCCATCCCCACAGTCTAAGCCTCAAGAACTATTACTTAGCTGGAGTTTAAAAACATCACCAACTTTCAGGTTAAATTGAAATGCAACTTACAAGTGCTCATTAAGAAGTCTTGTCTCATCAAGAAGAAAGTAGTATATAAACCGTGAAAAAGTATTATACGTCTATCCAAGGGCTTTTCAATTCCATAACTAGGCACTAAAGAGCCTAGGAGGAGTGAAAAGGCTTACTGCAGTTCTTCTCCACAGCGAGAATGTTCCTCAGTGTGTTGGAAGAAAGGAGAGGTAACCTATGAAATGTTTAAGGATGTTGCTAGGTCATGTAGGAAAAAAATTAGAGAGGCAAAAGCCCATTTAGAGCTTAGGCTGGCCTCTGCTGTGAAGGACAACAAAAAATGCTTTTAGAAATATATTACTGGCAAAAGAAGGGGTAAGGACAACCTCCACTCCTCAGTGGACATGGAGGGGAATGTTGTAACAAATAATGAGGAAAAGGCAGAGGAACTTAATGCCTTCTTTGCCTCAATTTTTAATAGCAGGATAGGTTGTCTTCCAGACAACTGTCCCCCTGAGCTGGTAGATGGAGTCAGGGAGCAGTATAGTTCTCCTGTAATCCAGGGGGAAGTACTTAGAGACCTGATCAGCCACTTGAATCCCCACAAGTCCATGGGACCAGAGGGGATCCATCCTAGGGTGTTGAGAGAGCTGGCAGATGAGCTGGCCAAGATGCTCTCCATCATTTTTCAACAGTCCTGGCTCACTGGAGAGGTCTTAGATGACTGGAAGCTGGCCAATGTGATGCCCATCCACAAGAAGGGCCAGAAGGAGGACCCAGGGAATTCCAGGCTTGTCAGCCTGACCACAGTG
This sequence comes from Melanerpes formicivorus, assembly GCF_026170545.1. NCBI lineage: Eukaryota > Metazoa > Chordata > Aves > Piciformes > Picidae > Melanerpes > Melanerpes formicivorus. Next base: position 467,934 of record NW_027142551.1, on the reverse strand, counting down.
CCAGGCAAGATTATGGAACAGGTCATCTTGAGTGCAATCACACAGCACCTACAGGATGGCCAAGGGATCAGGCCCAGCCAGCATGGATTTAGGAAGGGCAGGTCCTGCCTGACCAACCTGATCTCCTTCTATGATCAGGTGACCCGTCTGGTGGATGTGGGGCAGGCTGTGGATGCAGTCTACCTGGACTTCAGCAAGGCCTTTGACACTGTCCCCCACAGCAAACTCCTGGCCAAGCTGTCAGCCCATGGCTTGGACGGGAGCACACTGCGATGGGTTAGGAACTGGCTGGAGGGCCGAGCCCAGAGAGTGGTGGTGAATGGTGCCACATCCAGCTGGTGGCCAGTCACTAGTGGTGTGCCCCAGGGATCAGTTCTGGGCCCCATCCTGTTCAGTATCTTTACTGATGACCTGGATGAGGGGATTGAGTCCATCATCATTAAGTTTGCAGATGACACCAAGCTGGGGACAGGTGTTGTTCTGTTCAAGGGTAGGAGAGCTCTGCAGAGGGATCTTGACAGGCTGGACAAATGGGCAGAGTCCAAGGGCATGAGATTTAACACATCTAAGTGCCAGGTTCTACACATTGGCCACAACAACCCCATGCAGTGCTACAGGCTGGGATTGGAGTGTTTGGAGAGCAGCCAGGCAGAAAGGGACCTGGGGCTACTGGTTGACAGCCAGCTGAACATGAGCCAGCAGTGTGCCCAGGTGGCCTAGAAGTCCAATGGCATCTTGGCCTGTATCAGGAATAGTGTGGCCAGCTGGAGCAGGGTAGTCATTGTGCCCCTATACTCAGCACTGGTTAGGCCACACCTTGAATCCTGTGTCCAGTTCTGGGCCCCTCAGTTTAGGAAAGATGTTGAGTTGCTGGAAGGTGTCCAGAGAAGGGCAACAAAGCTGGTGAGGGGTTTGGAACACAAGCCCTATGAGGAGAGGCTGAGAAATCTGGGGTTGCTTAGCCTGGAGAAGAGGAGGCTCAGACCTTATTGCTAGCTAGAACTCCCTGAAGGGAGGTTGTAGCCAGGTGGGGTTTGGTCTCTTCTCCCAGACAACCTGTGACAGAATAAGAGGACACAGTCTCAGGCTGCACCAGGGGAGGTTTAGGCTGGGTGTTAGGAAGAAATCCTTTACAGGAAGAGCAATTGGTCATTGGAATGGGCTGCCCAGGGAGGTGGTGGAGTCACCATCACTGGAGGTGTTTAGAAAGTGCTTGGATGAAGCCATGGTTTAGTTGATTAGATGGTGTTGGGTGATAGGTTGGCCTCAATGATTTCAAAGTTCTTTTCCTACCTGTTAATACTGTATTCCAGGTTCTGCTGCTGCCCCACCGTTGGAAGGTCTGTCTTTCTGCTCACATGCAACATGCAGCAAACTGAGAAATAGATTCAAAAGCTTTTAGGATAATATCAGTAAAGCAGCCAATAATCTCAATAAGGCAACCAATAAAGCCCCATCAACACTGTCTCCTCAGCAAACGAGAACAAACATTTGGGAAAGGCTGTGCTGGATGGCTAAATCTCAAAGCTTTATTGGGAAGAACACAATGTAGGAATGTACTTGAGGGTCATTGTTAGTTCTTTGATCTTGCTGCTAAACACACATATTTCTTACAGCAACCATTTTATTAATTTTGAAAATTATATCCTTCTATCATATGAGCAACAATAAATTCTTAAGAAGCACTGCCAATAGGAAGTTGAAGCATTTGAAGGCCATTGATCCATTCCTGGATAAAGGCATGATTTTCCTGCACATGCAAAGCATCTGTAGCTGAAACAACTTCTGGAGGAAGCTCAGGGAAGGAAACTCAAACATTATGAGTCAGAACTGCAGAAGGAGAGGCTATTTTTCACAGAAGGTTACAAAAATCTTTTCCTGCCCTTAAAAAAACAAACAACACATCAAACCCCAAGAAAACCCAAACCACAACAAAGCAAAGAACCCAACAAAACCCAATCCCCCAACCTCTCTACCCACCCCCCCTCCACACACAAAACAAGACCAATACACGCTCATTCACAATCAATGTAAGTCTCACTCCAGTGACATATTCCCTGATGCGCCTTCTCTTCCCCCAGCCCTGAAGGCAAAGCCTGTCCTGAGAATTATGACAAAAGGTCTGCTGTATCAATTTTGTTTCAAAATCCTAGCCTGGTTTTCCAGGGGAAAGGGGTGTAGTTGCCCATTTTCATAGACTACTCTCCCCCATGGAGTAGAGGCTGTGGGCTCTCTATCCAGGGAACAGCACACGAAGCCTGTACAGAAGGGAATTGTTGAGAGAACGTGGGGGGAAGTCAGAGGTAAGACTCAGCCACAGTAACCAGTATGTGTAGAAGACATGGGGAGGTTGTGAATTATATACACCAAATGCACCAATAATAGCTTGTGGAATGGAGCAAGAACAACACACAGTTAAAGTTGTCTATTGTAGGCTTCATTTTGCTCTTCTCCCTGTGGAGGCTGGAAACAGCAGTTCCTTGGGCAGATTGATACAGCCAGACTACTCAGTATGAGATGGCCGACCCAACCAGGTTGCATCATAATGAAGCAGTACTCACACTATGTGCCACAGGTACTTTGAAGCAGCTTCATGTATTCACTTCAATGAGAAGGTTATTCCAAACTTCAGGCTGTTCTGCCTTGGAAGCAAAGAGACACTTCACACAGCCCAGGGGCACTGTGGGATGGATGTGAGGCTAGGCCAGTGGCATAGTGCTATAGACTACCCACCCAGCCCAGAGGAATACTGAATACCCTTAAGCAGGTAGGCAGCAGTGTGACCTGCTGTTGGCATCCATGTGACCATGTAGACAAATGTCAACAGTTTATCCTGCAATGTCCTTTTCTCTTACCAGAAGTCCAGTGTGACACTGTGTTGTCCAGAACTTAGTCCTAAGCCTGAGCCCACAGAAGCTCTCATACAGCACCAGTTCACCTTCCAAAAGAGGCTAAAACACTGCACTAAGGGGTGAGGTTTTGTCCACAAGAAGCTTTGAGAGCTGGCAACAGCCTAATGCCCAGAAAACTGAAGAAGTGCCATAAGTGTGACAGCACAACAAAAAACTACAGTGAAAGCATGAATTCGAAAGCTGTTGGGTATAATGGATTTTAAAGGAAAGTTCTCAAAAGGAATGAACAACGTTTATACAGATCTTGTGTGTGCATTCATTACCTCACCACTGAATGATGCTAGGACAATGTAGTTCTTATAATCTCTCTTCTATCCTACATCACAAAAGCACAGCCAGGGCAGTTTCTTCAGCAAAAGAAGCTCTCTCTTCTCTGAACAGTAAACAAAAGCAACTACAAAATTACTATTAGATTACATAATCAGATTTGAGACTTCCCAAATAATTTGCATCTTTGCCAAAATATTTCTTGGGAAATCCTGTCAGCCAGCTTCAAGGGAAACAGCTTTTAAAATAACTACATGCTTGTCCAGCATAAACCACTGCAAGTAATTAGACAAGTATTTTACTTAGTGTGTCTCACCTTACTATCCCTACTTTTTGTAAATAAATAAATGTATGATTAGCCTCAGATTATAGTTTATACAGCTTTTACACTGAGAAATTATTTGTTTCCTGATGTAGTTCACCCTAGCCTACTGCATAAATATGCAGTGAGTAATGAATGCATTCTTAACTGGTTTTAACAGTCAAGCTCTATAGGAAAAGAGTATTTGCTAAAAGCAAACATCAGTTCCCCTATTCCTGAACTGCTCACAAACTTAATTGCTAGCTCTTGCAGGAAGCCTCATATGGTCTCAGAGATTGGTAATCATATAGAAGAGATCACTACGCCTGAAACTGTGGTAGCAAGAGCTCATCACTGCCTCCTGGCTTATGTTTCAGTGTAACATTGTTTGGTGAAATGATGCATTTGCTTTCTGCAAGAGAATGATCCCTATCTCCAGAAAGGCACCAAGAACCAGATGGTTCAGCAAAGAGCTGATCTGGCTAAGATCAACTCCTTTCTCATCCACCATATGCCCATAGACTTTTAAATTATTTTTAAGTTTTAGCTATGATTTTATGGTTGTGGTTTTGGTTTGGTTTGGTTCTAGAATTTCTGAATATGCTTTGTTCCAAACTAGAAAAGCCTCTTGCATGGCACCAAGGAGCCTTAGAGAGGAACCTCTTGTCACTGCCAATGCCAGACCAGAGAGTTCCAGTCCAGAGGAGTGATTTACAGTCTCCTCTCCTGTTGCTTTTTACAGTCCAGCCAGGTCAAGAGCTACAAGAAGGACAGAGACATTAAGTGCACTTAATTTAAAATAAATAACTTAAAGCAGGGAAGTTTATGTTTATCAACAGACTTTACAATCCAGAAAAATGAGGTAAAATCTCAACAGTTAACCAGTGCAAGAGTTGCTGTGCTTTACTGGGTTTGTAAAATCCTACTCAGCAAAGATGCTATCATCTGTCCTTGGCTCAGCTCAGCTCTTCAAAAGAAATCAAAATGGTCAAGAAGAATGAACATAATGCCATTAAAAGTTACAGGACAAGACTGTCTGCTAGGTAATCCTGGAAGTGCTGCCTCAAAGGCTAAGTGACTGTACAACAAGTAACCAAGGGGACAGATTTATTAGAGTTTATCATAAGCAAAGTAGCAAAGGCAGAAAACAGAGTGACCACAACACAAACAAATCTGAAGCTACTGCTTTTGCAACTTTCATATATGCACTTTTAAAACCAAATTCAGTTTTATTCTCCACATTGTTGAAAACTTACACAGATCAGTGGTGTGGCAGTTGCTAAAACGCAGCATATTAGCAACAGAAGAAAGTAGCAAGTAGCAGCCAAACCATAAATAGCAGCTATTAAAAATTTCAGTTCTACATTGCCGAATGCAAATGTAATTATGTTTCTTCAGCAGCAGTATCTATTCATAGGACCAGTTTGAAGTTGGTTAACACAATGCAGTTACACCCCAGGGAAGGCAAACCCAGTGCGCTTTCATAATTAGTACACAGAGCGTGCTTGCCCGGCAAGTAATTCATATCAATTGTGAGCTGTGCCAAGCCGCACATCCCAGGGCAACCTTATGTGCTCAGAGGAAGGAAAGTGGAGGTGCTGGAACGTGTCCAGAGAAGGGCCACAAGGATGATCAAAGGGCTGGAGCACCTCTCCTATGAGGACAGACTGAAGGAGTTGGGGCTGTTCAGTCTGCAGAAGAGAAGGCTCCGAGGTGACCTAATTGTGGCCTTCCAGTATCTGAAGGGGGCCTACAGGAAGGCTGGGGAAGGACTTCTCAGGATCTCAGGTAGTGATAGGACTAGGGGGAATGGAATGAAGCTGGAGGTGGGGAGATTCAGGCTAGATGTGAGGAGGAGGTTCTTCACCATGAGAGTGGTGAAGCCCTGGAATGTGTTGTCCAGGGAGGTGGTCGAGGCCCCGTCCCTGGGGGTGTTTAAGAGCAGGCTGGATGAGGCTCTGTCCAGCCTGATCTAGTGTGGGGTGTCCCTGCCCATGGCAGGAGGGTTGGAACTAGATGATCCTTGTGGTCCCTTCCAACCCTGAATGAAACTATGAAACTATGAAAGAAAACTCTGACCACAAGAGGGAGATAGCAGCCCATCAATGGTGAAGTGTTCTCCGTTAGGGGTGTACCGCAGCGGCTTGGTACAGCCACAGGCTCCGAGAGCAGTTCCTCCCTACCCTATGCCGCAGCCCTAGAAAGAATCCCATGTGGGGTAGAAGGGGAAGCGCAGAAGGGGAATAAGAGAGAGAAAAAGCACTTTAGAGATTAATGAAGCATGCTGTGGGCTTACTTGCTTCAAACTTCTGAGACTGAGGGGGGTGGGAAAGGGGGAAGAGTGGGTACCTCCAAAATCAGCTCAAAACATCTTGTTGGTTGTTAGATGCTTTTTTTGAGCATTTGTTCTAGCAAATGCAATTTTGATTATGTTGAAGGAAGGCAGAGAGGAGGTGCTTGACCTATGGCTAGTGTACTCCACTAGAGCAGCAGCCCAAAAAGGAGGCATGACACTGCATCAAGTCGGTTTATCAGTCAAGAATGTTTGATATTAAGTGAAAGATACTAAAGAATGAGAATTTATTGGAGTGGCCCCAGTATTCTGAGCTCTCAAACTGCCTATTTTCCATAGGTGAAATCAGGAACATTTTTGTTATTGATTGCTGTCTGACAGGAGGTACTTTAATCCCAAGCAAGCTGATTGATCTTGTTCTAGAAATAATGACACTTCAATGTTCACTTGAGGACCTTGATAACCCATGGCAAAACTCATGCTTCCATGTCCACATCTGTGGAGACCTGAGGAGAGCCAGTGCCAGAGGTGCAACAGCCCAAGAAGGGGTTCAATTGCAGCGCTTATTTTTGAGGCCTAATCAAACAGATGAGAAGAAACTTCACCATGGCCTTCCCACAAACTAGCAGGCCCATTAGCAAATGCTGGTTTGAGTTTTCCCACACCAGCACAGCATTCCATAGCAGTAGGAGTGAGCTGGCTGCTCCTACCCAGCTCTGCCATCACACTTACACTTGTGCATATGACGAGTCAGGGACTTGCCTCTAGCAGTATCTGTGGTGCATCACACATGGGCTTTTCTCCCCAGCTCTGAGACACAGCCAGGATCTTTTCCTCCTCCTGGGCCAGTGGCAGCTTATGGTTGCAAAGCAGAAGCCTTCATCTGAGCCTCAGCTCTTCAAGTACATAGAAATCCTGCTGCTACGCACTGGTAGGGAAAACAAAACAAAACTAAACTAAACTAAACAAAACCACAAACCACAAACAAACAACAAAAAGAAGGTATTTGAAGATCAGCCATGTGACTACTTATTTAGAAGATATTCCTTGAGGTCCTCATAGTGCCAGTCCATGGAATGTATCATGCTCACCTCCAAAATGAAGAGATAGGGATAGACACAGCCCAGACATTGACACAGGCTACAGACATGAGGAAGGTCTGCATCCCTCATAAAAGTATTCTTTACTAGAATAAACCTTTATTAGAATAAACCAAACCAGGTTGGAAGAGACCTTCAAGATCATCGTGTCCAACCCATCAACCAATCCAACCCACCCAAACAGCTAACCCATGGCACCAAGCACCCCATCAAGTCTCCTTCTGAACACCTTCAATGACGGCGACTCCACCACCTCCCCGGGCAACCCATTCCATAGCGCAATCACTCTTTCTGTATAGAACTTCTTCCTAACATCCAACCTGAACCTCCCCTGGCGCAGCCTGAGACTGTGTCCTCTTGTTCTGGTACTGGGTGCCTGGGAGAAGAGACCATCATCCGCCTGTCTACAACCTCCCTTCAGGTAGTTGTAGAGAGTGATAAGGTCACCCCTGAGTCTCCTCTTCTCCAGGCTGAGCAACCCCAGCTCCCTCAGCCTCTCCTCATAGGGCTTGTGTTCCAAGCCCCTCACCAACTTTGTTGCTCTTCTCTGGACTCGTTCCAGCAAGTCAACATCCTTCCTAAACTGAGGGGCCCACAACTGGACACAGTACTCGAGGTGTGGCCTAACCAGTGCAGTATACAGGGGCAGAATGACCTCCCTGCTCCTGCTGGCCACACTGTTACTGATGCAGGCCAGGATGCCATTGGCCCTCTTGGCTGCCTGGGCACACTGCAGGCTCATGTTCATCCTACCATCAACCAGCACCCCCAGGTCCCTCTCTACCTGGCCGCTCTCCAGCCACTCTGACCCCAGCCTGTAGCACTGCATGGGGTTGTTGTGGCCAATGTGCAGAACCCGGCACTTGGATGTGTTAAATCTCATGCCGTTGGATTCTGCCCATCTGTCCAGCCTGTTGAGGTCCCTCTGCAGAGCCTCTCTACCCTCCAGCAGATCAACTCCTGCCCCCTGCTTGGTGTTGTCCACAAATTTACTGATGATCGACTCAATGCCCTCATCCAGATCATCAATAAAGATGTTAAAGAGCACAGGGCCCAGCACTGATCCTTGGGGCACACCACTAGTGACTGGCTGCCAGCTGGAAGTGGCACCATTCACCACCACTCTCTGGGCTCGGCCATCCAGCCAGTTCCTAACCCATCGCAGTGTGCTCCCGTCCAAGCCATGGGCTGACAACTTGGCCAGCAGTTTGCCATGGGGGACAGTGTCAAAGGCCTTGCTGAGGTCCAGGTAGACTACATCCACAGGCCTCCCCACATCCACCAGGCGGGTCACCTGATCATAGAAGGAGATCAGGTTGGTCAGGCAGGACCTGCCCTTCCTAAATCCATGCTGGCTAGGCCTGATCCCTTGGCCATCCTCTAAGTGCTGTGTTATTGCACTCAGGATGACCTGTTCCATGATCTTGCCTGGCACTGAGGTCAGGCTGACAGGCCTATAATTCCCTGGCTCATCCAACCGGCCCTTCTTGTGGATGGGCACCACGTTGGCCAGCTTCCAGTCCTCTGGGACCTCGCCAGTGAGCCAGGACTGCTGGAAAATGATGGAGAGTGGCTTGGCCAGCTCATCTGCCAGCTCTCTCAGCACCCTAGGAGGAATCCCATCTGGTCCCATGGACTTGTGGGGATCCAAGCTGCTAAGGAGAGTTCCAACCACCTCCTCATGGAACATAGGGAAACTGTGCAGCTCCCTGGCTCCTTCTGCCAGCTCTGCAGGCCAGCTGCCAGGAAGACGTTCTGCCCTTCTAGTAAAAATTGAGGCAAAGAAGGTGTTAAGTATCTCTGCCTTTTCCTTATCCTTTGTTACAATGTTCCCCTCCATATCCACCAAGGAGTGGAGGTTGTCCTTTCCCTTCCTCTTACTATTAATGTATTTATAGAAGGACTTTTTGTTGTCCTTCACAGCAGAGGCCAGTTTAAGCTCCAAGTGTGCTGTTGCATCCCTAATTTTCTTCCTACAACACCTAGCAACATCCTTAAACATTCTGTGGGTTGCCTCCCCTCTCTTCCAAAGATGATACACCCTCTTTTTTTCCCTCAGTTCCATTAAAAGTTCATTAACCATCCAGGCTGGCCGTCTGCCCCAGCGGCTCATCTTCCGGCACATTGGCACAGCCTGTCCCTGAGCCTTCAACAATTCTTCATTGAAGTAGGTCCAGCTCTCCTGGACCCCTTTGTTTTTAAGGGCTTTATCCCAAGGAACCCTCTGAATTAGTTCCTTGAGTAACCCGAAGTCTGCCCTCCGGAAGTCCACAGTATCACAGTATCACAGTATCACTTAGGTTGGAAAGGACCTCGGGGATCATCGAGTCCAACCTATCAACACAGACCCCATGACTAGACCATGGCACCAAGTGCCACGTCCAATCTCCCCTTGAACGCCTCCAGGGTCGATGACTCAACCACCTCCCTGGGCAACCGGTTCCAATGCCGAATGACTCGCTCGGTGAAGAACTTCCTCCTCACCTCGAGTCTGAACCTCCCCTGGCGCAGCTTGAGACCGTGTCCCCTTGTTCTGGTGCTGGTTGCCTGGGAGAAGAGGCCAACCCCCTCCTGGCTACAACCACCCTTCAGGTAGTTGTAGAGGGCAATGAGGTCACCCCTGAGCCTCCTCTTCTCCAGGCTAAACAATCCCAGCTCCCTCAGCCTCTCCTCATAGGGCTTGTGTTCAAGGCCTCTCACCAGCCTTGTTGCCCTTCTCTGGACATGCTCAAGTGTTTCGATGTCCTTCTTAAACTGAGGGGCCCAGAACTGGACACAGTACTCAAGGTGCGGCCTAACCAGAGCAGAGTACAGGGGCACTATGACCTCCCTGCTCCTGCTGGCCACACTATTCCTAATGCAGGCCAGGATGCCATTGGCCCTCTTGGCCACCTGGGCACACTGCTGGCTCATATTCAGGTGGCTGTCAATCAGCACACCCAGGTCCCTCTCTGTTTGGGAGCTCTCCAGCCACTCCGACCCCAGCCTATAGCTCTGCATGGGATTTTCATAGCCAAAGTGCAGCACTCGGCACTTGGACTTGTTGAATGCCATCCCATTGGACTCTGCCCATCTGTCCAGTCGGTCGAGGTCCCTCTGCAGAGCCTTTCTACCCTCTAACTGACTAACCTCTGCCCCTAACTTTGTGTCATCTGCAAACTTGCTGATGACTGACTCTACCCCTTCATCCAGATCATCAACGAATATGTTGAAGAGGACAGGGCCCAGCACTGATCCCTGGGGGACACCACTGGTGACTGGCCTCCAGCTAGATGTGGCACCGTTCACTACCACTCTCTGGGCCCGGCCCTCCAGCCAGTTCCTAACCCAGCACAGAGTGTAATGGTCCAATCCACGGGCTGACAGCTTAGTCAGCAGTTTGCTGTGGGGGACGGTGTCAAAGGCCTTGCTGAAGTCTAGGTAGACCACATCCACAGGCCTCCCCACATCCACCAGGCGGGTCACCTGATCATAGAAAGAGATCAGGTTGGAGAGGCAGGATCTGCCCTTCCTGAATCCATGTTGGCTAGACCTGAGCCCTTGGCCATCCTTCAGGTGCGCAGTTATTGCCGCCAGGATAATCTGCTCCATCACTTTCCCTGGCACTGAGGTCAGGCTGACTGGCCTGTAGTTTCCAGGTTCCTCCATCTGACCCTTCTTGTGGATGGGGACCACGTTGGCCAGTTTCCAGTCATCTGGGACCTCACCGGTGAGCCAGGACTGGAGGAAAATGATGGAGAGTGGCCTAGCTAGCACATCTGCCAACTCTCTCAGCACCCTAGGATGGATCCCATCCGGTCCCATGGAGTTGTGAATATCCAAGTGGCTCAGCAGGTCCCGAACTAACTCCTCATGGATTTCCAGGGCATTACACTGCTCCCCGACCCCATCGCCCAGCTCCGGAGGTCACTCGTCCTGAACTCCTGCCTTGCTGTTAAAAATTGAGGCAAAGAAGGTGTTCAGGACCTCAGCTTTATCCTCATCCTCAGTCACCGCGTTCCCCTCCAGGTCCACTAGGGAGTGCAGGTTCTTCCTGCCCCTCTTCTTATTGTTAATATATTTATAAAAATGCTTTTTATTGTCTTAGCCTGAGGTGGCCAGCTTCAGTTCCAGCTGGGCCTTAGCCTCCCTAATTTTATTCCTACATAATCTAACAGCTTCCTTGAACATACCTCGAGAGTGGAGGTCTTCTTGCTGCCCCTCTTGGCTTGACCAAAAACCGAGAATTCAATTATCTCGTGGTCACTGGACCCCAAACACCCTCCAAGCACCACATCGCCCACCAGTCCTTCCCTGTTGGTGAAGAGGAGGTCAAGCATAGCCTTGCCCCTGGTAGGCTCTCGCAGCACCTGGGATAAGAAGCTGTCCTCCATGCATTCTAAGAACCTTCTAGACTGTCTCCTCTCTGCCGTGTTGAGATCCCAGCAGATGTCAGGCAGGTTGAAGTTGCCCATGAGAACAAGGTCCAGAGATCTTGAGACAGCCCTAAGCTGCCTATAGAATGCTTCGTCAACATCTTCCTCCTGGTTGGGTGGTCTATAACAGACTCCAACCAGGGTGTCTGGCCTGCTGGTCTTCCCTCTAATTCTTATCCACAAGCATTCAACCCGATCGTCCCTAATCTCCATCTCAATGGCATCTAGTGCCTTCCTGATGTAAAGGGCCACCCCTCCACCCCTTCTTCCTCGCCTGTCTCTCCTGAAGAGCTTGTAACCGTCAATTGCAGCGCTCCAGTCATGTGAGTTGTCCCACCACGTCTCTGTGATGGCAACTATATAATAATTTTCCTGCTGCATCAAGGCTTCCAGCTCCTCCTGTTTGTTACCCATGCTTCGTGCATTAGTGTACATGCACTTCAGCTGGGCTGCTGGTTTCACCTCCGACTCTAGCTTGTCGCCCCCAGACTCTTGTCTGAGAGGACTATTTTCAGCCCCTTCCCCCTTCAAAACTAGTTTAAAGCCCTGTCGATGAGACCCGCCAATTCCCTACCCAGGATCTTTTTACTTTTGGGGGACAGTCTGTTCTCATATACAGTGATCTTTCCCCTTCTCTGGGACAGATGTACTCTATCTGTTGCCAGCTGGCCTGGTGCAGTAGAAAGTTTCCCAATATAAAAAAAAACAAAATTCTTTTGACTGCCCCAGCCTCTAAGCCACTTGTTAACTATAGCTGCTGACCTGTTTCTTACTGTATTCCCTCCTGCAGTTAAGGGTATTGATGAAAAAATTATTTGTGCCCCTGATCCCTCAACCAGGTCTCCCAGGGCCCTGAAGTCATCTTTGATAGCCCTGGGAGTTCTCGTTGCAACATCATCATTCCCTAACTGCATAACTAGTAAAGGGTAGTAGTCAGAGGGCTGCACCAGTCTAGGCAGCCTACTGGTAACATCATTAACTCGGGCTCCTGGCAGACAACAGAGTTCCCTATGAGATGGGTCTGGCCGACATATAGGGCCCTCCATTCCCCTCAGAAGGGAATCACCAATAACAATTACCCTCCTACAGCAGCTGCTTGAAGCCCACATGTTACACATGGACATTGCCATACTTGCTGGTCCCAGGCAGGAAGGTGAGATTTCAGGCTGTGCAAGCCTCATTGTTTAGGGCTAGCTAGCCTCTGTCTTTGTTACCTCAGAAGAAGCTTGTCAGTTGATAGTACCGTTTCCACAATTATTGCCTTCATTTTTTCCTGCTCTAAATGCTTGCTAATTGCCAGCATTGGCACCCTGAATCCTACAGAAATTCACTGCAAGAAATAAAGTGCAAAACATTTCAACATTTCAAGGTGATGCGGTCTGCAGAAGGAAGTCCCCTGCATGAGGTCTGTTCTCCAAAATTCCAGTTTCAGTCCAAATCACTTCCTGTACCAATACACTAGAAATCAGCATGGATGCTGTTGCAGGCAGAGAATGGAGTAATCCTGGTACACCTGTGCATTTAGTGGAACCATCTCATTGGCAGGAGCACATCATAACCCATGCTGGAGGGACAGAGCAAGAACTAAAGCAGAGAAGAAAGTCTCTGTCTTTGAATCTGTCTTAAAAAAAATTAAAAAGTTGTGTGCAATATATTTTCTGCACTAATTTAAGAAATTCATGTTTCAAGGGGAAAATTAACATTTCAGTAATAATATTCATTCCTTATGTTGACTGGGAACACCACAAACACGTGAATCAGAATTGAACTAAAACTGAGGTGAAGTAATGACTATTCCATATAAGATCTATCAAAGTGAATTAGATTGTACTGGCAGCCTTTCTGAGCATGGACATTGTGTGCATCATCAGCCAAGCTTCAACACTGTAACTTCCTAGAAGGAATAAAAGAAATGTGCATCCCATGACTTGGATATCTATCTGCTGAAACTAACTTCTGAAACTCTCAATGAACTGCAGGTGAAGTCTGCCTTATTACCCAATAGCAGATGTCCAAAAAAAAGCAACTAATTTCTTAAACTGGCAAAATAGCAGGCTGAGGAAATGCTGTCATCTAATAATTAGTGTTTAAAAAAAGGATGAAAACAGTTCAAATTAAAACTTTTTTTGTTTGGGGGGGGGGGGGTGTTGTCACTGGTTGGCTAAAAAAAATGAAAATTTAGCCTTCTGATAGGCAATTTTTCAAGGGCTGTTTAACTGCTTCCATTTTTTGACAGCATATTTGCAGAACTCCCTGACGCTCCCCAACAACAGCTCTGCAGTTTTTAGAAGCAAGTGCTTTCAAAATAAGCACCATTCCTCACCTACATAGAAAAATGTGCTTAGAGGAGAAACTGCTGTGTGTCTAGATGCCAAAGTTAATCTCTTTTTTCTCATTCTGGAGTGGAAGGAGTCACTAGCCTTGCATTCAACTTACCACTTGCTTGGTATTTTTAGTGCACTAAGAAAATAACTGTAGCTTAAGGTAGTTACACTTACTCTCATTAATTTCATGTTAACCTCTGCACCATGAAAACCCCAGGGATGCTGGATCAATGCTTTTTAGACTCTGTAGAAAAGATCATTAGACTAATTATAAATAATCCACTTAAAGATACACGAATATTTCTGTACATCAGATGTCAAAAACTTACAGGCCTCATTTTCATGTTTTCTGCCTGAATGTTTCTTTTCCACTTACATATCTAACTAAACTTGGATTTTGTCTGCACAGATCTCCAAGCTCCAGCCCTGCAAGCATCCTCCGCAGCAGTTGAAGCACCACCAAAAAGCAACAGATTCCGATTGCCAAGGACATAAGAAAAGTGTGTATCCGGGCCATGACTACTTTGTACATTCTTCTGGTTGGGTTTGACAGTTTGTATGTGTCTGAACCAAAGGTACAGGAAGAAGCCAGAAGTTTCCACTTACCCCGATGGTAAGACTGCATTTCGGTTTGTAGAGACATAAAGAAACTACAGGAAATGCAAAATACTACCCCTGGGGAAAGTGGAAATTTCTGTCTTTTCTCTCCTACCCACCATAGGCAATGTATATAGGGACAAAGAAGTGGCAAGTGATGGAAACTCAGGAGTAAGAGAGGGGCAACAGGAACCTGTAGCTATCCTGGGTTACTTGCATCTCACACAGACCATATAACCATGGGCATAAATTCAGGCAGAGCTCATAGCAGGAGCCGCCACTTCAGCTGCATTGAAACAGAGGTTTTCATGTGGGACGTTTTCAAAATGATTGAAGTTTCACAATTACTATTACTAATATTGCATTAAGGCGAAGGATGGAAAAACACATTCTGAGTCTGTGTGCAGTCTGAGTACAGTACTCAGAACCCAACTCAACAAGCCAAAATCTTTTGGAAAACAGTGCCAATGATTGTGCAGGGTAACCAGTGGCAGCAACTTTATATCTGAAATAATCTGAATTTTATGAAGTCAAGACAAAGCTAAAACAAGCTACCAGTCAACTCCAGCTTGTCTTAGAGAAACTTTCTCTTCTGGGAGACATCAGAGTTTTTGACCACCAGTTATACTTGAATTTTTGATGGTGGGCAGAGCCTCCAAGTCCCAAACATCAGCCAGTTTCCCTTCACAGAGGATGCTCTTTACTCCCCAGCATTGGCAGGTCAAGCAGCAGCCAGCCTCATCAGTGTTTCCCTGCTACCAAGAAAGGCAGGAAGGTAGGCATTTTCTCCACCACAAAGGCAAGAGCTGTCTGCAGCAAGCAAGCTCAAGCCTGGCGTTGCACATTTAGCAAACAGCAAATGTTGAAGATGTGTTTTACAAGGTAGGGGAAAGAAGCTGGTTCAGCAAGACCAAGATTCACAGAAATGTGATTGCACAAGACAGAATTTGGGAGTTTCATCTTCCAGAACAGATGGCTTCACTACAAAGTTTGAAAGAAAGGATAAGGAAGGACAGAGATGGAAATGCAGCTAGTATGGCCCGTGGGTTTATTGTTTCCCAGCCTCACCTGAAGCACTAAGATGTCAAACTCCTCTCCAGCCCTCAGAAACTCCTGTCACTGACCAAGCCAAGAACAGTCTGCACAGCTTTAGGAGGGGGCCTGATAGAAATGCACCACACCCCACACTACCACTCCACCTCCCTAGCACCATTATCCCCTGATATCTGTGGTCCTTGCTGGTGACCAACAACAGGGAAGCTGCTGTCCTCATCCACAGAGAGCTGAGACCATTCTCTAAAATCACAAATGGAGATTAGCAAATGACTTACCAGTCTATAGACTAAGTAGAATCAGAATCACAGACTGACTTAGGTTGGAAGGGACCTCAGAGATCATGTGTTGTAGTAGTATCATAGTCAGGGTTGGAAGGTACCACAAGGATCATCTAGTTCCAACCCCCCTGCCATGGGCAGGGACACCCCTCAAGAGATCAGGCTGGCCAGAGCCTCGTCCAACCTCTCCAACATGATCAGGGATGCCTCTTAACCAGACTTGGCTGCTCAAGGCCTCATCCAACCTGGCCTTGAATAGCTTCCCTGGGCAGCCTATTCAGAGTCTCACAACCCTTGTACTGAAGAACTTCTTCCTAAGATCCAATCTAAACCTATTCTCCCTCAGCTTCAAACCATTTCCCCTTGTCCTGTTGCTAGACACCCTTAGACACAGGCGTAGCTATTGGGTAAAGGCCAGATTAGAGAAAGGCGGAGAGCAGAGAATCATAGAATCATAGAATTGTTAGGGATGGAAGGGACCTCAGGGATCACCTAGCTCCAACCCCCCCTGCCATGGGCAGAGACACCTCGCACTAGATCAGGTTGCTCAGCCTGGCCTTAAAATCCTTCAGGGATGAGGCTTCCACCACCTCCCTGGGCAACCTATTCCGGGGTCTTACCACTCTCATGGTGACGAATTTCTTCCTAACATCTAATCTGAACCTACCCATTTCTAGTTTTGTTCCAATCCCCCTAGTCCTATCATTACTGACACCCTAAGAAGTCCCTCCCCAGCTTTCTTGTAGGTCCCTTTAAGATACTGGAAGGCCACAATAAGGTCTCCTCAAAGCCTTCTCTTCTCCAGGCTGAGTAGTCCCAACTCCCTCAGTCTGTCCTTACAGGAGAGCAGCTCCAGCCCTCTGCTCATCCTCATGGCCCTTCTCTGGACATGTTCCAGCATGTCCAGGTCCTTCCTATAATAGGTGCTCCAGAACTGGATGATGTACTCCAGGTGGGGTCTCACCAGAGCAGAGTAGAGGGGGAGAATCACCTCCCTCGACCTGTTGACTATACTTCTCTTGATGAAGCCCAGGATCTGATTGGCCTTTTCTTTAGGGCTGCTTTCAAGCCAGTCACTGCCCAGCCTGTATCGGTGCTTGAGATTGCCCCAACCCAGATGCAGGACCTTGCATTTGGTCTTGTTGAACTTCATGAGGTTGTCATGGGCCCACCTGTTCAGCCTGTCAAGGTCCTTCTGGATGGCTTCCCTTCCCTCACGCATGTCTGCTACACTACACAGCTTGGTGTCATCAGCAAACCTGCTGAGGGTACACTCAATGCCACTGTCCATGGCACCCACAAAGATGTTAAACAACACTGGTCCCAGTACTGATCCCTGAGGGACTCCACTTGTCACTGGCCTCCGCTTGGACATGGACCCACTGACAGCCACTCTTTGGGTGTGGCCATCAAGGCAGTTCCTTATCCACTGACGCATATAAAAATATATCCAGACAGACATAAAAATCTCCCCAAAATCTCACCAATTGGTTTAAGGCAAACCCTGGTGTCTTCCTTAAAGTGAAGGAATTGTCTATAATCAAGGAATTGGATTCAAGAGGCCCCTTCCAAATTTGTGCAGTACAAATTTGGTAATTGCATATCATGAAGGAATTATTGACATTGATGGACTGAGTGAGGCAGTAATTAGTTCACTAGCAACAAGAAACAGTAACCTACTTTTGCAGTGCAGCAAAGACTGGAAGAGGAGAGGAAAAGGCAAGAAAAAAAACTATAAGCTGCTTTACCCAGCAAGTGCTGCCAGTCATCTCTAGGAGGATATTTTCTCCTCTAGTTATGTATCTGGGGAACCACCCAGGGTGATGACTTTGGAGACAGAGCACAGAGTCACACTTGGAATGCAGCACCAGGATTATATTATTATAACTGTGTCGTTTATAAATGGGGGGGGGATGGGGGGGGGCCACAGAGGGGAACCTTAATTGGCTTGAAATTTGAATTGATACAAGCTAGGTGATCATACACGAGATAAAAAATATTCACAACACCCAGTGCACTGCTGTTTGCTCTATACTGACTCAAAACTGCAGCCAGCTCTGGGAAATTGTTACTAGGAATGGGCTTTTGCACCCACCATGCTCATCTCAGTAGTGTAGATACACTTGAAACATGATAAATATGATAAACATGATAAACAGAAGCCAATACTTTTGCTTTGCTGCCATTCCCAGGTATAAAATGATCAGTGTCAGCTTGAGAGAGCAAGGGTTACAGATGAGTACAGAAGACTGAAGGACAAATTTTGTGATTGGAAAAGTACTAGTGGCTTCAGGATGAGCCCTGTGGCTTCTCTGTTTATAAAAGCAACTGGTTTAGCCTGCCATAACCTTGGGCTTTAATGCCCACAATGCTCAGGTCTTTGATATCACAGTGGTGTGTGCAGTGGAAGAACCTGAGTTTGGGTTTAATCTTATCTTCTCAAGGAATTTTTTACTTTGTCAGAAACAATTGATCTGTAAGATGCCATTAGACACTTTGAGAAATACTGGAGCTGCATTATGCACCACTCAGACTGGCTCCCTGATTTTCTTTATTCTCTTTTTCCCAAAGACACAGAAATCCAGGAGTGCCTAAAGCCAGACTTACTGAAAAGGAAATTATTTTCTCCACAGATCCAAGCCCCTGGAATGGTCCTGTGCATGATTGAAAAAAAATTTAAAAAATATCTGTTTCTGCTTTTTGTCTTCATTACATCTGCCTAAGAATATGTGTGGGGTTTAGGGTATTTATTTATTTATTTACAGGGTTTCTTTTAATTACTTCTTCTTTTAGTTACATTTTCTGTTTAGACTATTGACGTCAGTGATGCAGTACCACAATATGCATTATTTCACAAATCTAGTCACTATCTATGGGGAAGAGTCAGGCTGGAGACAAGTGTGGGTATACCCAGTCTCATGTTCTTCTCCTGCCTGGGACTGGGTATTCACATCTTTTGCAGAGAGAGCAACACATCTGCACAATAGGGCTGAGTGGTCTACAGAGACTTCTGCAGCCAGCAATTATTTGTTACACAAAACAAAGGGGGGAAAAGCATTAACATGCTGAGATGGTGAACAATATAGATTTCTAAGACTACAAAGCATTTGCTGATACCTTAGGCTGAGCATTTGGATGTCTTCCAGCCTCACAGTCATCTCTAGCCCTGGTGTTTGTCTGGTGTGAGGCATGGTGACAGGAGTGGAGAAGAGACACTTTGAAGTCAGTGAAGGGAAGCTGCAGAGCCCCAATCACTGGTGGAGCTGTCTCACAAAAGCCTTTCTTAGTGTTTGGAAATGTTGGATACATTTGTGCCTCCATCTCACCTCTGCCATTAGCCCCAGGGGTGCACAGACAGGCAGCCAGGGCAGGAGAGCAGGGTGGCATTGCTGTTGCAAGCCCACAGGTGAGAAAACTTCTCAAGATGAGTCACGCAAAGTCTATGTGGTTTTCATGCTGGCTTCAATATATCTAGAGTCATCTGGGTCTGACTGGCCAGCTCCTACAACAGCTACAACCCTCATGGTATTTGCAAGAAGAGTCTGAGGTGCCTTTGATGGCTGCTTGGCCACAAAAACACAGTAAGAGAAAAAGCGCAGTTCAGGAAGATTTTGACAGAGCATGCATGAAAAGATAGATGTTGAAAAATTTAGTCTTCTTTAAAGTGGCATTCATCTCATGGCCAATGGCATTAAAAGTTTTTATTTCTTTAATTTGAAAGTATGGGAGGGAAAAAAACCCCACACCAAAAAAGCTAGTTAGGTAACATCTGTTTGATACCAGCATTGAGCTGCCTAGTATATATACAGTGCTGCATCTCTGAAGGCCTTGTGTGTGTGTGCTTACTCTTTAGATTCAGAAACCCTTTAATGGAAAATAATTTATTTTAATGGTAATCTGCTTTTGGCTCAAGACCTAAACCAAGTAAGGTAGTATTGACCAGCAGAGAAGTCAGCCACTTAGCATTGCCAAGGTTACTCCTCAGGCAAAACAGTTCTCTTGCTACAGCAACACCCAGGTTATTATCACACGGTCCTCAGTTCCTACTGTCTCTAAGTGCCCATCAAAATGCTTTCATTGAGGCCCTCAAGGACATGCAGCAAACGGGGACTTCACAGCCAGAAGGCCCTAGCTGCAGGAAGGTTATTTCAGCAAGCCCAAATTAAATCTTGTAATCTAATAAATAGCCCTAACTATTTTTGCCACATAGACATAGCAATTTTTCCTTCAATACAAGCTCTGCAAGAATCTGAAACCACTGCCCTCTGTGCTGGGCAGTATCTGTGGGCTGTCCTCCACAAAAGCCTCTTTGGAACAAAGATAGCCCCATACTGGGCTGCCTGCCAGAGGCCATACAAAGGGACTTCTTGCAGCTCAGGCCTTATCACTTCTCTTGTATTTTACAGGTTCCTTTCCCTTCACGGCAGATGGATCATATCCATCCACATCAGGATGTGCCTGCTTTGAGGGCATAGCTCTGGGGCAAAGGATAAAGTTGGCTACCTCTATGATATGATGTGGGCTGCCCCTACAATATGAGCTGGGCTTCTCTACTGACGGCATTATCTCTCAGAAGTCTCATTTGTATGCTCAGCTACATCCATAGTCACTGTAATGCTAGATCATATACATTCATCTAATGCTGTGATTCTGTGATCAGCCCATCAGATAGATTCCTTCAGTACATGAGTACACCAGGTAGCAGCTACTGTCCCCCTGAGCTGGCAGATGGAGTCAGGGAGCAGTATAGTTCCCCTGTAATCCAGGGGGAAGTACTTAGAGACCTGATCAGCCACTTGAATGCCCACAAGTCCATGGGACTAGATGGGATCCATCCTAGGGTGTTGAGAGAGCTGGCAGATGAGCTGGCCAAGATGCTCTCCATCATTTTTCAACAGTCCTGGCTCACTGGAGATGTCCCAGAGGACTGGAAGCTGGCCAATATGATGCCCATCCACAAGAAGGGCTGGTTGGATGAGCCAGGGAATTCCAGGCCTGTCAGCCTGACCTCAGTGCCAGGCAAGATTATGAAACACATCATCTTGAGGGCAATCACACAGCACCTACAGGATGGCCAAGGGATCAGGCCCAGCCAGCATGGATTTAGGAAGGGCAGGTCCTGCCTGACCAACCTGATCTCCTTCTATGATCAGGTGACTGCCTGGTGGATGTGGGGCAGGCTGTGGATGCAGTCTACCTGGACTTCAGCAAGGCCTTTGACAGCGTCCCCCACAGCAAACTCCTGGCCAAGCTGTCAGCCCATGGCTTGGACAGCAGCACTCTGTGCTGGGTTAGGAACTGGCTGGATGGCTGAGCCCAGAGAGTGGTGGTGAATGGTGCCACACCCAGCTGGCAGCCAGTCACTAGTGGTGTGCCCCAGGGATCAGTGTTGGTCCCATCCTGTTCAATATCTTTACTGATGACCTGGATGAGGGGATTGAGTCCATCATCATTAAGTTTGCAGATGACACCAAGCTGGGGGCAGGTGTTGTTCTGTTCAAGGGTAGGAGAGCACTGCAGAGGGATCTTGACAGGCTGGACAAATGGGCAGAGTCCAACGGCATGAGATTTAACACATCTAAGTGCCAGGTTCTACACATTGGCCACAACAACCCCATGCAGTGCTACAGGCTGGGATTGGAGTGTTTGGAGAGCAGCCAGGCAGAAAGGGACCTGGGGCTACTGGTTGACAGCCAGCTGAACATGAGCCAGCAGTGTGCCTAGGTGGCCTAGAAGTCCAATGGCATCTTGGCCTGTATCAGGAATAGTGTGGCCAGCTGGAGCAGGGTAGTCATTGTGCCCCTGTACTCAGCACTGGTTAGGCCACACCTTGAATCCTGTGTCCAGTTCTGGGCCCCTCAGTTTAGGAAGGATGTTGACTTGCTGGAAGGTGTCCAGAGAAGGGCAACAAAGCGGGTGAGGGGTTTGGAACACAAGCCCTATGAGGAGAGGCTGAGGGATCTGGGGTTGCTTAGCCTGGAGAAGAGGCTAAGGGGAGACCTTATTGCTAGCTAGAACTCCCTGAAGGGAGGTTGTAGCCAGGTGGGGGTTGTTCTCTTCTCCCAAGCAACCAGCACCAGAACAAGAGGACACAGTCTCAGGCTGCACCAGGGGAGGTTTAGGCTGGATATTAGGAAGAAATTCTTCACAGAAAGAGTGATTTGCCATTGGAATGTGCTGCCCAGGGAGGTGGAGTCACCATCACTGGAGGTGTTTAAGAGGGGACTGGATGACTCTTCACCCATGACCGGAAGCCACTGTGCAGTGGGAAACATTTGTGAAACTGCTCTGTGGAAGGTCAGCAAACTGTGTGTTCAATATGTCTTTGATTCACTTTTCCCACTGCCCCCAACAAATGAAAAATGAATCATTGAGTTTTAAGAATCTTTACTCTTTTTTTTTCCCCCAATTTAAATTATACTTCCAAAATACAAGTGAAAAGAAATCACAATGAAATATGCTGCTAATTTCTACAAAATTGTCTAAATAATAATGCACTTACATAATTTACAAAATTTACCTTCACAATAAAATAGGAGCACTTAGATCAACATTTACATATTGACAGAGAACATGGTCATGCACCCATCTGCGTCTGATGCCGTTTCCTGCTGGACTACCTTCAGAAGACCGCAGCCTGCAGTTGCGTGCAAATCCTTCTGCAGGGAAAAAGCCCTGCCAAAGTCTTTCTTGGTGCAGGGACCTGCCCGTAGGATGTCAAAGAGACCAAAATGGTGGCAAATATTTGCTTTTTTTTCCATCTTAAAGTTGCTGCTCTGGCACATGAGCATACATTGAGGTTTTTTACGGAATCCCCTAGTAGAGAATTTTGCTTCACTGTATTAGGCACTTCATTATAAAAGTTATTTATTATGGCTTATGCAAAATGATTCAATTTCCTCAAGATATGTACTTGGCAGAGTCAGTGAGCGAAAGAGACATGTCCAAGGGCACACTTTGAGTCAGTGTTTTGGTTTAGCGTGCATTAGATATTTGGAACATATAACTTAGTATCAGTCCTGAAGGAAGTATTTTCTCAAGACCTGATCTTTCCAGCAAGTCAAGCAGTCAGTGTATTTTAAAGCATAGTATATCTCACTTTCCCCCCCAGTTATTCACAGCTAGGGTTTTCCCTCTTACATTAAGTTAACTACTTACAACTCTACTGTTCAGTGTGCCATTGGGTGACATACCCCACGTATGATTGTCTTAAAAGCGTACACTGCAGGTTGAGGGATTATTTACACATCTTAACATGCAGAAAAAAAGTTGTAGTTTACCAAATAATAAATATAGATCAACAGAGTACAATATCAAAAGAAAATAAATTAGAATGGTTCTCCCAGGTGTTGAATTCCCTTCCTTAAGGCCTGAGCCAGAGACCATAAAACAAACAAGCAAAACAAAAATCAAACCAAAACATTAAAAAAAAAGAAAACAGTGATGTTTTTTCAGTGGACTTGAAAAGGTTTTGGATAGGGCTGTTTGAAATTAGGTGTTTAATTAAGCTGACAGATATCTGAAATCTATATGACCAAACTGCAAAACTTACCACTAAAAGGAGTATTTTGGGTAAAACAATTTAAACATTGGTATGGTGTTTATTAGGAAGATTGTAGTTCTTGAAGATTGTCTCGACAATAAATCAGCAGCAAGGAAATAATCATACAATTAAGAATACAACGTATTTGTGAGGCAAATACGTGTTAGTGCACATGATTTTCCAAAAACTTCACTCCTCAGCTACATTTGTGCATATTTCAGAACACTTCTAACTAGACGGTTATTAACAGTCTTCTCATGACTATAGCTAAGTTGGCCGTTAGAAAAATCAACTGAAAAACAGTTAGAAGTAACTTACTCAGGAACGATGACAAACTTCAGGTCTAAATGTATCAGAACCCTGAGACATTTGGAATCTAAGTAAAACTCTTAAAACTTAAGTCTATCAAACTTAAAAGAAAAAAAAAAAAAGAGAGAGAAAAGTTTAAAAGCAGTGAATCTGCTCTCAGAATTGCACACTCACCAGGTTTGTAAACTTTACATGAAGTCAGTGATGCGCTGTTCACTGTAAGAGGTATAACGTAGATTTTCTGCACAAAGCAGTGCAGATGCTTTGTCTGTAATTTACTTCACATCTCCTTTTCCTCCTCCTTGAGGATTAAGCATGTAAAGTAATTCAGTAGCTAAAAAGTTTGTCTAATAGTAAAGGGTTTACATGGAAGGGGGGGTGACAGGTGTCCATGTGGATGCTAGCCTGGCATGTGCAGAGGCATCGTACTGGCTGTCAGGCAGGTCCGTGGGTGCCCCGCTGTCATACAGAGGGGAGGCAGAGGCGGTGGCAGCGACCGGGTGTGAAAGGGCAGTGTAGTGTGCTGGAGAGCTGCGTAAAAACTGGGAGCTCAGGCCATTGGACATCCCGCTTGACTGAGACACTGGCGTGATGGTGCTGTTACTCACAGACCATAAGTTAGGATACTGACTGAAAGAGGTAAAGTGATAAACAAGTTGTTAGTGACTCTAGTACCTACTGGCAGTTGCTCAGGTCACACCACAGCTCCTAAGCTGGGTGCATTTGCTGGAGACAGTGAATTTCTTTAGGAATTTCCCACTGTGAAGTAGGAAGGATCCCCAGGCAAGCTTTGTGTTCATGGCACACCATTAATACACCAAATCTCCTGTTTTCTAATAGCAAGTTTCAGCACAAGGTATACAAGCAAATTTTATACCAGGATGAGGAATGAACAGGATGGCTGAAAAATGCAGAGGGTTTTGAAAGGTGATTCTTGACCCACACCATACCCCTGCCTCAGACTGAAGGCATGTGATAGAAGTGGCTGGACACAGAAGGTGTTGGACCCAGGCAGGTTTACATCGATTGCAACAAGCCCTAACACCCCTTGGTTGCATCTGTAGTCAGAGAAGAATAGATGCCTACAGACAGCAATTTATCCCTCCTTGTTCATCATCTCATGTTAGAAGGGAAAGAGCCAGATTGATGGCTGGAGATTGCATGGGCACTACAGAATGGGATGCTTGAAAGGAAAAAAATGCCTTATTAGAACACTGCAGCTTCTGCAGTCTCTCTCTCTTCTGAATACATATACACATACATGTGAATTAAAAGAAACTAGGTGATTCAAGAGAAATGCAGCAAGAAGAGCTTCAGTCCTGATTTATAATACCACATAGCACTTTCTACCTATTGATCCCAAGCAGTTTAATGAAATAAGATAGTCTTACTTTACAGACAGGAATTTAGACAAAAAAGGGTGGCAGAAATGCCTTTCCTGAGGTTCCTCACTTCCAGTTCTACTCAGTGCAGTTTGCAACTTTCCAAATATGTATTTTGGGGTCAGACAGAGAAGGAAGTGCTAGGAAGACCCTTTTACTTGATTAACATATGTTCAAAACTAAAACTTATGTTCAGTCTGATTTCATGTGCATGGCTGAAATCATAATGCTTTCCACAAATGGAGCAGTAGGTGTGAATTGCTGAGCAAGATGCTTAAAACCTCAGCCCTCTGTGGTTCATAGCAAAGATTTTCCCACCTTATCTGTATTTCTTTAGACTTTCAAATTTAGCTCCAAAAGGGACTGACTGTAAGCTACTGTCCCTACTAAAGGATCCAAAAGTTTAATTAACATAATAAGTACAAAGAGGAGAAAAGGTGTTTTTATAGGATCACAAAGGGTTTCACCTTGTTATGCTGGCTTGTGTGGCAATGCATAAGTAAAGACTTACTGCCCCAACTGCTTGCCCTTTCTCCACCCTGGAGTTCATTGCCCCTTTGTAGCAGAAGAGTTTGTGCAGACAGGGGGGAAAGCAGTGGCTAGTTAAAATGAAAGAGATAAAAAATAAACTACAAAACCATCATTGTTCTTAGAAACAATGAAGGGCCATCCTCAAATTCAATGGAACTGATTTGCAATCCTTAATCTATCAAATATTGCTGTCACAAGTGTCTGCTTTTCCAAATCCAAAAAGTAAAATAAAATAATTTATCTGTTTCTTCAGTCTGTTTTCCTTGTGAATAGTCACAGAATCACAGAATGGTAGTGGTTGGAAGGGACCCCTGGAGATCATCTAGTCCAATATCACTGCTTAACGGAGGTTCACCTAGATCAGATTGCACATAAACACGTCCAAGCAAGTTTTGAAAGTCTCCAGAGAGGGAAACTCCACAACCTCTCTGAGCAGCTCATTCCAGTGCTCCATATTCCTCAAAGTAAAGAAGTTTTTCCTTAAGTTCAAGTGAAACCTCCTGTGTTCTAGTTTTTTTTACCCATTGCCCTTTGTCCTATCACTGGGCACCACTGAAAAGAGCTTGACCCCATCCTTATGACCTCCACCCTTTAGGTATTAATATGCATTGATAAGATCCAATGTCAGTCTTCTCTCTCCAGGCTAAAGAACACCAGATCTCTCAGCATCTCTTCATAAGAGATATATTGCAGTCCCCCTTCTGGAGCATCTAAGTGCCCTCTCCAGTTAGCAAATGATTCACACCTGGCCATAAAGATTTCTAATTTGTCATGAGTTTTTATCTCTTTTTTCAGCCTCCTCTTCATAGAAAGAATCAACACACCAATTTGTGGGCTGTTGAGGGATGGTCTCCTACCTGGAGCTGGTAGCTGTGCCAGTGCTGTGACTCATGGGCAGCATTGCTGTGTGTGTCGGAACTCCTAGAGAAGACCAGTTGTCATGGGACTGCAGCATGGAAAGGCAGGCAGAGGAATTATCGGCATAGGCTGCTGAGAAAACAAGCAAGCACTTAAATACACAAGAATCAGACCAAATAATGATCTTGTATTCAAATACAATATATAGATTCATACCTACCCTGCCATTACTGCCTTACAAAAACCAAAATTATACCCACAGAGAAAACTGAAGTCTGCTACTCCTTGTGTCTTATTTCTGTCAAGCATCTATGGCCAAAAAAAGCTGTCTTCAAACCACCTGCTTCATGCTTCCTTATTCAGTCAGTAGGAAGAAGTGGGCTTCTTACTTACACTATCCCAACTGCTTTTCCAGGGGACCTTCTTTATCTCTGTCATGTCCATTGGCATTAAGAGTCTGACAGCCCTGGATAATAGCAGCATATCAATGAATATGCTCACCCAGTTTTGAACTGAGCATGCCACCATGGGCTCTGAAGTCTGCCTTGAGAATTACCAGAAGTGACTGGACTGTAACTTAAAACTTCTCAGGGCGTGTGACCACAACTGAATGTCCAACACAGTAGAGGCACTAGGAAGCTATATAAGGAATCTTATACAGCCATCCAGAGTGAGAAAGAAGTTGCTGTCACAGCTGGCTAAGGGAAGAGGTTCCTTGCTGAGGACCAGAAAACAAGAAAGAACACTGAAGGTGTTTCATTCTTTTCTTCTGTTTCAAGTCACAAAATTTGCATAACATTTCAAAGATGCAAGAAAAGCCCACAGAGAGCCACTTTTTTTTCCCTTTAAAATGTACTACAAAGCAACACATAAGATTGGTCAGGCTGCATCTAGAAGCCCATGTATTACTTCACAACTCAAAATGTTTCTTTCTTTCTAATGGGAACCTCCAATATCTACACAGCTTTAAGGACAAAAATTGTTAACAGGCCATTGCCAGAAGGAAAAAAAAAAAAAAACCACAACAAAAAAAAACCCACCACCAAACCTCCCTCCCCCAAAACAACCAACCAATCAAACACCAAACAAAAACCACCAACCCCTCCCCAAAACCCCACTATTAAAAACATCCTCCTCTCCTTCCCTAAAGTACTTAAGAGTTTATGCACTAAGCCTTGAGCTATTTGGCCATTTCTGAGCATGACTTTTAAATAGCTCTGCAGTTTACTCTGCTCCATATTGTTTCTGTGTATCCAGTTGTGGCACAAGCTTAATGCACTTAATGTTTACTACAGCAACAGTCAAGCAAAACTGAATCAGGTCCTCAATTAGTATGTGTTTATAACAAGTGACACTAGCAAAACCACAGAATTCTTAATTTCATTGCATTGCCTATAACTAAGGATTAAAATCCTCACTTTCAAACTTAATAACAACAACAAAAAAGTTTAAGCACAGTGGTTACAGGAATTCAAAAACATAAGACAAATCCAGCCCAATATGACCTAATCAGCTAGCAGAAGACAGGTCTACACACCCTGTTTTTACATCATAAAGAGACTGTGGATGCGTGTACTCATCACCCCCCTTTCTTCGCAATGCTGACCCCAAGCCCACTGCACAAATGAAGCTAGATAGAGACCTCGGCTTTTGTGGCATTGTCCAAGATGCCCACTGCTCAAAGCTTGCATCCCTCAGCTCCTTTCCCATTGTTTTATAGAGCTGCAACATCAGACTTACTTGGTGAGTTGTTTCTATGAGTGTAGGGGTTGGGGTAGGGGGCAGGACGGTGGCTCCTCAGTGATGAGTACCTTTCACAGCTGTGAGCAGAAGAGAGTGACAAGGGGGCTCCAAACTGAGGGTGAGGATTGGCAGGTGGGCACAAAGTCCCAGTTCCCGGAATAAGCCAACTACCTACTGTGGGGAAGCAAGACATTTGTAAGATGGGTATGTAATGCGACCAGGCAGGGAAAGAATCACAGCAATGAGATAAAAATCAGTCCTCTATCATTGAGGAAGTGTACATTCAGGAAAGGAAACTGTTTCAACATGGCTGAAAAATCTGGATCTGTACAACTTATGAATGTGATCTTATGAAGGAAAATTTGACAACAGCTTAGGAGAAGCCCTAAATCAAACTAACATGATTTTCTAATTTAGCATTTAATTACAGTCACAGTAAAGGAATACTGAAATGGTTAATCTCTCCCTTACATAGGAAATGTGTGCTTAGTAATAGTGTAGTCTTCAGTTTTAAACTGCTCTTTGGCAGTCTCAATCTATAGCTAAGCCCTGAGGTTTTTCAGACTACTAAGAAGAACTCTAAAATATAAGCGTTTTCACTGAAACAAAATAATTCCTGCTGCAACTCAACTTTCCCACTTCACAGACTGCAGACATTTTGGCAATAATCTCTTAAACCAGAAATCATTAAAACACTAATGCTTTTCATTAATCTGAAAAAACAAACAAACCCACAATTAAACAGATGCCACTCATTTTCTTAAAGTACTTAAAACACAAATATCATTTCAATAATTTTCTGGTATATTTTGAAATAAACTTTTGTCTCCATATCCGTATGAATATTGGTGTCCTTATATACAAAGGTGGATGGCTTTTTGAACATGAAGGTAAATGCAAGACTCTATTAGAGGATTTTGAATGTAATACAGAAATCTTAACCACACAAACACAGATCACAGTGTTTATATGATCATAAACCTGCAAGAAACACAATCATGAGGACTGGTAATATTATTCTCCCTATAAACTAGCAAGTGAGACATCACTTGAGTGAAACATCACTCTCAAGGCTCTGCTTAACAGATGAGATAGAAAAGTTATGTTCATGGTGCAAAATGAAAGGAAACATACACTGAGAATACCCAGATTGCTGGTTGTCTCCCACTTCTTCCATCATCTCTTTGTGATCGCTTCTATGAAAGAAAATATGTTGTATTAGTGAAGAATATGTTTCTATAAACTGTGTAAAAGAATCATCACTTTAGAATAATGAGTTCTCACCTTTCTTTTGCATCAAGAAATGCCTTTGCAAATGGATTGTATTTAATTTTTAAAGCTGTGATCTAAAAACAACAACAAATATCTTTATTGGCAAGTATCACTATTCATTATCATGCAAATATTAGGATTCGAATTAGGACTATCTATTGAAGTTAGTGCAATCACAGTTTTGAAGAAATAAGATCAGGCCCATACTACCAACCTATGCTCATCAATTAAATAGCCCCTAATGTCTGAAGTAGTAGCAGAGGGCTAGGAAGAGACTGAATTGCCTTGGTTTATTATCAGCTAAGAAAGAGTTATAAATTGTGTCACATTGCTAGCCAGAGCAGAATGGACATTAAAAAGAAAAATCTCAAAAAGATTGGTGATTTACAGATTTAATAAAGATCAGGGGGCATTTTGGCTAGCAGGCAGAGGCCAATTTTGAAGACAGCACCTCCAGTTATTTCACTGAGTAGCTGAAAACAATGACTGTCTTTCCTATTGTGCTTTTTTGTCCCACAGAGTACTTTAAAAGTTACTCTCCTGCAATAAACTTGCAGTACATATTAAGAAAAAACAGTTATCAGAACTTAGTACTATTATACATTCAGAGGGATTTTTGTTCACATTTTATATTTAGCTTCAAACAAAGCATGGAAAAAAACTGAAAAACGCGAAATGAGATGCATTATTTTGCTCTAAACCTGCACTTTGCCACTTGAAACCTCCAAGTACTTTCATCCTTTTTCCCCTGCTGTGCATACCTCCTCATTCTGGTAGGCTGTCACAGCTATAAACTGGGTCTCCGGGAAGGAATGGCTAGTGATCATCCGCTGTGGGCCACCCACTCGCACTATATGAATCCTAGGTTCATACTTGTGCAGAGAGTTCAACATGATCTGTGAAGCAAACAGATAGAGCAAGTAAGCAGTGACAGAGCAATGGAAGAGGCTGGCAAGCACAGAGAGCACCCATTTTTTAAAGTATCTATCTGCTAAATTATCTGTCTTTCCAGCGGAGGAGAAAAAGGCCACAGGTACCAATAAACTAAAGCTGCAAGAAGAAGCAATGACCACTGTAGTCAGGCGGCCCAACTTTTTGCCTAGTTATTCTCACCCCTGTTACTTGGCACAGTCACAAACATGTTGGTGATAAACAGCCTGAATGATCCCTCTACTGCACCGCTGGCATTCTCAGATGTTCAGACCAGAAATTTTTTTTTTAAAAAGTCAGAGCACCAAGGCACCCATCCTCGTTGGGAAGACTCCCTCTGCTTGGAGAACTCAGTTTAGGGCAGGGGAGAAAGTGCGACCCACCCCAGCAGGTTTGATAACAGTAGTATTGAAAAACAGCGTTAAGAAGGGCGTGAGCGGTGGCTCGGCAGGGCCTAGGCGAGCAGAGACGGAGTGAGACAGGCTGGTCGAGCCACGCAGAGCAGAATGAAGGTGGTGCGGTGTGGGAGCGGATCCCGCCGCCGCCGGCGCTTACCTGCCCGCCGCCGTTGAGCTTGTTGGTGAGTTTGACTTTGCTGAAGGAGACAGGCGCCTTCATCCAGTGCGCCCCGAAGTTGGGCGAGTCGGGGTGGATGTAGACGCAGCTGGGCGCCTGCGGCTCCGGTTTTCCGCCCGGCACCCACTCCCCGTTCACGTACTTCCAGCGGTGGCCGTCGGCCGCCACAAAGTCCAGCAGGAAGGAGTACATTGCATTGGGGTCCAGCCCCGACACGCTCACCTTCAGCACCGGGAACATCCTCCTGCAGGGCGACACGGAGGCGCGAGGCACGGCGGGAGGCAGCCCCTGCCCTCCCCCAACTCAGCCGGGCGGCCGCCGCCGCCGGGACGCCCTCGTCCCCCGTCCCCGCAAGACGATGTGCGCAGGCCGAGGAGATGGGAGGGGAGCAGGAGAGCGCGGGGTCCGCGGCATCCCTACCTGCCGTTTTTGGTGACGATCATCTCGTTGGTGAGCTCCTTGAAGCGCAGCCACAGGTCGTTGTCCTCCAGCGCAACCCGCAGCTCCCGCTCTGTCGGGTCCCCCTTCTCGCTGCCCGCCTGTAGCTCATTCTCCACAGCGCTCAGTAGGTGATCCACGCGGTACTGCGGGGGCTTGCCCGCACCCTCTGTGCCAGGGGAGCTCATCCTGGCCCCGCACCCTCCTGGAGGGGCAGCCACCCTGGCACAGCCCCAAGTGGCGGCGGGGCCGGGGCTGACTCCACCTGACCTCACCGGCCCCAGCGAGCGGGAGCGGGCAAGGGGCCGCTGTTATACCCCGCCATAAACACCCCCCCGGTGACATCACGATGCCGGCGGGGGGGCCCTGCTGATTGGCGGACGACCGCTTTGATCTGGGCGGCCAGCCTTTCCAATTGGCTGCCCGCGGCCATATCACAACGGTGCCCGGGGAAGCCTGTGATGTTAATTGCAGCCCACGGGATTAAACGCTGCTATTTTATGTAAATCTGCCCCCAAATGTTTGCACCTCTATCAAAGCCGCCGGGCCGGGGCTCCAGCAGCCGCGGAGGAAATGGCCCATCTCGGCAACAGCCTCATAACCTGCGCGCAGCACCCTCCCGCCTCCCCGCAGCAGTCATCCGCGGGGCCACCGGCCCCGCCACAGCAAGCCCCCGGCTCTGGTTTCAGGCTCCCTGAATGGGAGACACCCCGCAGCCCCCGTGCTGCGAATTCATACTTAAGGAAAAATATAGGGAGTCCTTCTTCCTAGGTTCTCGCGGACTGCCCCTCCCTTCCCACTACCACAAACTTCCCACGCTCTCTTGTCATGAGTAGCGGCGCTCCTGCTGAAGTGAAGGCTGCAGTTAAGCAACGACAACACTTGCTGGAAAATTCAGCCAAAAAGCCGTAGAGCAGCTGGCCAGGAACCTGGCACATGTAGGGCAACTTCTGCCAGCGTTTCCCCAGGAAGCACAAGAGCCCACGCGTGGGAAGGGCGCAGAGTTTATCTCCCACCGCCGACACAAGCAGAGCCTTCGCAGCCGCGAAAATCGGCCACGGTGGTTTCGAGCCACCCCACCTAAATTAAAATATACTTTTAAAAAACGTATCTGTAGCCAAAGCAGCCGGTTGGTATAACAAGGAGAAACTCTCTCGAGTTTCTGCTCCAGGCCTCGAGCCTGAGCTTCACGGGTGAAGCTTTCCAAAGCTGAATTGCTTTTGGGGTTGTTTGGCGCAAAAGCGTGGGATGGAGCGAGGGAGAGGGAGGATGTTTTGAAACACTCCCTCCTGCCGCCATTCTCCGCGGCTGCGGCGGTCTGTGGTGTGAGCGAAACAGTTTATTACCTTTCCGTGAGAATCCCTGGATAGAGGGCGAGGGGGAAAGAGGTGACAATGAGCAGGAAATAGTTCAATGGGATTTCTTTAAACAATAACAAGTTCTTTAAACGGGAGCAAAGGAGAGGGGGAAAGAAGCAGCGCGGTGTAAAAAGAAAGGTTTCTTTTAGAATAGGCATCTTGTCTTTCTCCTAGCACTGCTCACTATCTCTGCCGAGTTTTAAGAGTTTAGGAGAAAGTGCCCGGGGTTACACGGGCAAGCTGTCTGTGAACAGGAGGAGCTGAAAGTCAGGGTTGCCAGAGGAAGGCGCGCTGAAAGGGTGCCTTTTCCAGGACGGCGTCCAGTCTGGGCACCGGCTCTTTCTGCGGGCAGGCACTCCCTGGCTGCACCCCCGGCTGCACCTCCTGCCTGCACTCCTGCCTTTCCACGCTCTGCACACTGCGGAGCAGCAGCGCGAGTGTGTCTGCATTCACTCGATTTCAAATAAACCAAATCCGTCCGCTATTATTTTCGGTTTCTTTTTTGTTTCGGGTGCTACAACTCACAGCTGTATTTTTGTTACACAGCGCCATCGAGCTCATATTTCATTAATTCACTCAGCTCCGCAGAGCCTTTTTTTCCCCCTTTCAACCTGACATGTTAAATTCCGCATGCCAGCTCTCTTCAACCACTGCCCAGAAACACGTGGAAAAAAAAAAAATAATTATCCCTTCAGAATAATTCCTGCGTTAAAGTTTCTTAAAGCTCTTTCTGCCTGAGCGTCTGCCGCCTTCTTGTCCTCTTCTGAAGAGGAAAGCGGCATTTGAAATTATCGGCGAAGCTTGCTAAATTAGTCATTGCTATAGATAGTTTCGAGATGGTCTTTTTACTCCCAGGTATTTATTTCATTTAAGGTGCTCCACTTAAAGACGTCCTAGCAAAAGCTAGGAGACTTCAAACTCCCAAAGACCAAGGCACACAGTCCGTCCTTGGGGTTGACGACACCATCTTACTTTGGGTTTGCACTTCGAAGGCGACTTTTCAAACACTTAATCCTGACAAAGCTGAGCACCAGGAGAAATTAACCCTAGAGGAAGACCCGCGCGTACAGTCACTCACTCCAAGCAGGTGAAGGGGAGAGAAGGGACTTTTTCCCCTTTTAGAAGTAACATCCCTTTTAGAGTACGGTTCGCGGGAGAGCAGGATGAGTGGTGGTGGGATGGTGGGGCTGGTGGCGATGGCTCTAGCGAAGGGCAAACTCCAGCCTCAGTTCTCCCTCAACTCGACATCACCTGGAAATGAACATGTTGAAGAGCCGAGAACAACAGAACCATCTGGGGCTGAAAACGACGGGGCTGTTCGAGTGGAAAATGAACGGTTCCGAAAATCAATGAATAAAATAAGTAGAGCCCATTTTAATGTGTATTCAGGCGATACGAGCTTTAAAATGCTGTTATATTTCCTCCGGATAGATGCTCCAAGGAGGGGCCAGTTCTTAATACATCTCTATCATCTAGATCAATATTTCTATCATTTCTATCATCTCTCTATCTCCAGATAGATAGACGTGTATATATACATGTGTATATGCACACAAGGCATGGGAAGCATCCTCAATCCTTTAGGCAGCAAACACTATATGCTTACAACTTTTTGCACTGGCCACTATCTCTGGGCGAAGGGAGAAGAGTTGTTTTTGATGTGATGTATTTCACATCACCGTGTTGCTCATCCCAGGCAAATAACGTGTGCACTCGGATTTAGCTGTCTTTTCAAAAAGAAGGCTGTCCAGCTTTACATTTTTAAATGACAGCTAAGAAGTTCCCATAAGTTATACATAATCTTTGGAGTGTATGTGTGTGGGGAAAACCAGCAACAAACCCCAAGCCTAAAATGTTCCTCGGCCTGGTTTCCTGTCGTCTTTATTTTATTTCCTTCTCCTTCTTTCTGATCTTAATTGCTCTTCGGTTCTCAGGAGAGGGGACTCCCCACTCTCACAGCCTTTTCACCGAGAGCTCCAGTGCATGACAGTTTACAACCAAAAAACTTCCTCCAGCCGAACAGCTATAAAGATCCCAGATTTATAGCAATAGTTTCATTCTTGCATGGGCCGAGTAGTAGCCTCCAGCTGTTACTTCGGGTTCAGAAGACCTGTCTGTCGCTCCCTACCTGATTCCCCCGGGACAGCGCCATCCCCAGACACCTCCCCAACGGGAACCAGCCCGTGTCCGCTCCCTCAGCTCTCGGGTACCACCTTTAATCGCCTGGGGATGTCGTGCGAAAATGAGAACTTGGTTAGGAGCAGGAGGCACTTGTTTAATTCTCTTCCAACTTGCAGTTCGGGGTGGGGCACATACAATTAACGCAACGCTTGGTGCTGGACCGGCGTCCCCACAGCCCCGGCCTCCTGCCGCCTCCGCCGGAGAGGCGGCGGGCTGGGCTGGTAACGACAACCGGGCCGGCACCCACCATGCACAAGGATGAAATTCACCTTTAAAGGTAAAAACGTCTCACTCCTGGAGAATAAATATCTACTTTCCTTTTTTTTATTTTTTTTTTTTTTTTTTTATTTTTCCCTTGAGAGAAATTAATGCATCTAATATAAATTATAAGTAATAGATGCAGATTCCTGTCCCTACTTGTCAGGTACTTTTCCCTGGGCACTAGGGAGGAATGTCATACTGATACTACTGTTGAGACATTGGTTGAGGACGCAGATGCCATTTTTCACAAGAAGCTTCTGGGTTTCATTTTAATCTGGTATACAATTTTCCTTATATATAAGGAAATGCACTAATATACACCTACAAAGGAAAGATAACGTGAAAGCATTTTAAGTTTATACATTGTGAGCATTAAGTCTCTGGAATAATGTTTCAGGGTCTCAGAAATACGACTGATTTTCCTCCAAAGGTTTTAATGCATACACATTTTTAAAAAACATTTTCTTTGCAAGTCTGAATGGATGACAACATGTTGATTTTGATTTGTTTGGCTTTCCCCCTCTAGCATTTGGGAGAGCATCCTGCATGTTCTGAAGGTGGCAAGACTCCCGTTGACTTAGTCAGATCTTTACTTGAGTACTGCTAAGTACCCTCTCCACCTCAAATGCTAAGATCCTGAGGTTTCCCTCATGAAAGTCAGTGATTAAACTTCCAATGAGTTCAGTGCTTGCTGCACTAGACAGCGCTGGCTGGAGAAAAACAACAAAACAAACTCAAGCCCCCATGAAAGCCCTTAAGGGACAGTCTGGCTCAAAGATGGATGAAATCAGCAAATTTGAGGACAGAGTACTTCTGATGCAAATTCAACATTTTGAGCTAGAATATCCTTTTCAAATATCTTAATGATATTGCTAGAAGACTAGAGCTATTGAAACCAGGGTAACTTGGTTACCCTGAGTGAGCTAGGGGGAACAAGCAGATGACATGAGTAAGACCCTTTCACATCTCTCAACAGGCCGTTTCTTTAAAAACTGCAAAGAGGAACAGGTACAAGGTACAATGGAGCGCTGGGGCTGTAGAAAGAAATAGTAGCACAATGGATACCATCTACAGCTTTATCCTGCCCTAAAGGACAAGTTTTAAAAGAAAAAACAACAAACCAAACCCCAAAACAACAAAACAGGAAACCCATACACACCGAAGACATATTCTGCTTCAAACAGGGACTACAGGAGTCTGATGACAGAAAGTACTTGTCTCATCATAAACATCCCAGCAGGAATCCTGTTGAGAGACCCTGCCATAAACAACACCTTTTCCTATTCTTCAACCCACATAGTTCCCAAAGGGCACTAATGTAAACACAACTTTTCTTGCTGAGTTGAAAAGTTAATGTTCAGGTTTCAGATACAAAAGTCCTCAGATTTTCTGAGATTAATAACTGAAACAACACACTTTCATTGGTAATATGCATCTCTTCCCTGAGCATTATCTCTATAAAAGTTTGTGGTGCTAAGAATCAAACAGACCACATTTCTTTTGCTGTTCTTTTCTTCATCAATAAAAGATTTAAGGCAATCAGGAACCCACAGTTTCTCTTTTCTTTCTCCTTTGAGCATTTTGTGGAGATTACTGTAAAGTTTAAGACAAACTGAGTTCTTCACAGGTACATAATATTAACACCTCTTTTTAGTATTCCCTGGGAAACCTGTGCCTAAATTTAGATCATTTCACATTCTGGAATTAGTAATTGCTCTGAATGCAGCCTCAAAGCTTACAGCCTCTTCTGAGCCCTTTACTGCCAAGATTATTTCCTGATTTCTTGCTCTATGTAATTCCCTCAACCCATGTAAAGTAAAAGCATTTGGATACTTCAGCTATGAGGGCAAATTCTCTGCCTCTCATCAGCAAGGAAGCTATCCAACAGAAAACTATTTTCTTCCTTACTTCATTTGAGTTAAGCTCCATTGATTGATATCAATGGTGCTGCATAACTGGTGCTGTTTTTCATCACCTTGATGAAGCTGGCTCAGAGGAAAGAATTTGAACTTAATCTAGACGCTATTTTAACTCACAGGTAGTCTACTTCTACAACAGCTGAGACATTTTTAGTCCCCTTCACTGTCTTGTTTCTTACACTGTCCTGAATCAAATTTCTTTCTTCCAAGCTCTGTGTGACCTATATACACAGCCATTCATCTTACTTACACTTGCTTTATCAATAAGGACTTCTCTACATCTGTTACAAATATTTTCATATTACTACTTTTAAGAAAGTTAAAAACTTGTGAACTGATTAAGCCACAGAATTCCAGAATAGTTTGGGCTGCAAAGGGCCTCAAAGTCACTACCACATTTTGCTGTAAATCTTTTTTTACTGTTATGTATGCAACATGAATTCTGCGTATTAGACCCTTTCCCCTGGCCAGAAAATATTGCTTGCTCTTGTTAAGAAAATGTCATCTGTGACTTAGGACTAGTAGTCTGTGCGGCCTGGTGTCCTCTCTAATAGTGGTTAGTCAATACATAAGAATATGTGATCCTTTACCTCTGGTTATGCAGATTATTTTGTAATGTTTCCAATCAGAGAGGCATTGCCTTTGTTGTCCTATTAACTCTTCAAAGCAGAGAATTATGGCTGTATTTTCAATAAGCCTAAATATTTTTCTTCTCTGCTTTGCATCTGACCTTTATGCTAATTAGCATTGCTCATCCCTATGAAACTATTTTTCAATGTCTCATTTAGATCAGAGGATATTCACTGCATTCCTATGTTACAATAAATATTCTTGCAGGTTTCTGGGAAAAAAATTACACCTCTCTTGCCTAGAAAATCATTGTTTTCTTTTCATATTAAACACCAATGAGCCTCAATTAGTGACCAATCTGTTCAAAACACTCCATAGACAATTTTGATAATGCTCTACACCAGATTTCTTTCTTTCAATGCTGATTCTAGCATCCTAACATCAGATTTTCAGATAAGACAAACTAAGCAATAGCAGATCTAACTGGGAGAGTTATTTCTTTTGACTCCCTTGGACCTGAGTAAACTTCTTCCTCTCAGAAAACTCCTTCCCTCAAGCTTCATCTCATAAGATTCCTACATTTCCCTCTGTATATAATGTAATTGAAGA
Source organism: Melanerpes formicivorus (assembly GCF_026170545.1). Classification (NCBI taxonomy): domain Eukaryota; kingdom Metazoa; phylum Chordata; class Aves; order Piciformes; family Picidae; genus Melanerpes; species Melanerpes formicivorus. The sequence goes on along the minus strand of NW_027142551.1, from coordinate 429,911 downwards.
ATGTGAATAATTTATTTGAAAAGTCAATGACAGAACCACAGGCTAATTCACCCAGATCTTTGGCAGAGTATGAATCCAAGGATAGCTAGCTTTATTATTGCTAAGGATTTAGTTTTATAAAATCCTTCATCAATAACATCTTTCCCCCATCCTCAGCAAGTACAAACTTATAATTTGTGATAGCTGGCCAGTCAGTGTTGTGCTACATGCTTACATCAGTAAGCTCACATTAGTATTCTTGCTGTGTACTACACTGAACCTTCATGTCTTGTCATGATGTTTTCTTTACAAATCTGTGTTCCTAAATTCTGTGTGGAAACAGAAAAAAATTATCTCTGTGATGTCTGTCTGCAGTAGTACTCTTGATAGTTCCTAATACAAGAGGTATTTTGTCATTTGTTGTTCATGTTGTTGCATATCACACTATGGGACTTTCATCTCGGTGAGCACTGGAAACATTTCTGTTCTTTTAGAGGTAGTCTGATACCTGAGGTTTTCTCAAGCCTATAATCTGCTGATGCTGTGCTCATCTAAGCTGGCAAGTTACTTACAGGCATGGACTTTCCTTGTTAATGTAATACATAAATAATCCTGCATGCACATTGCACACATTTATTTGCCTCTTTCACATTTTTTTAAACAAGTCATTGATCTTTCATTGAATTAAAACACATCTTAACCATGTTGTACTTATTGTTCTTTTAGCACAGTGAAAACTCCACAAACACCACTGATAGAAGCCTTCTCGAATCCTGTCCTTTACGAAGCTCGTTATTTGTGTTTAACACTGGATTTGCAAAAATTTTCTGTAAGAAACCAAAGGATTGGTATTGTCTTAGTCTGTAATCTAAGGTGCATTTCACTTTCAGAATCTTGAGACAGATGCCCAATTCTGATCACTCCTGATTCTGCCTGACTGGATGTCAAGGACACAGTCAATCTGATCAGTAGAAAAAGAAATGCTTTACCTTCAAGGCATCTTCCTTTAGCAAAAAAACTTTCAAGTCCCAATGCTTTAGTATCTTTAATAAAAAGCCAATTTTAATTCAAGATTTAATCTTCAGCAGATGTCTTGACTCATAGATTAAGTTGTCTATGCTTATGGTAAATATATTTCAAATGAAATATCAGTGGCTGTGATGAACTTGATATAGCCTTCAAGATGAATTAACTTTGCCCTCTGAAAAGTTTTCTCCTTGTGTTACATCAAGAAATATAGGATTACATTGTGCAAAACTGAAAGAATATTAAGTTAATAAGTAAAGTATAAATTTCTGATAAAAAAATTAGGAATTCCACAAACTCATTTTACTAATGAACACTTATGCTAAAACAATTCTTACACATCAGCTAGACTCTATAGATTTTACACGGGAAAAAATGCTCTTGAACGCACAGAAAGGTTTTCCATGAGCAATCCAGACTTGAATGGAGTATAAATGCTACCATAAGTTTTACAATTTTTGTTCTCAGAGCAACAGCTGGAAGCTGAGAAATCTTACATTTGCAAGGCTGGACAATGACTTGTGATCCCTGTTTTATTTTTGTTTCCATATTTTTTAATTGTCCAGATTTGCACCCTGAATAACCCTGAATAATAATCAAGGATTGGAATTGAGTAAGTCTCAAAAATTCTTTCTTTGGTCCTGACCTTTCTCTAAAAAGACTTGCATTGCCACAAGTTGGTTTTGGCAAATCATTTCTTTTGGGAAGGGGTGTGGAGAAGGAATAGCATGGGAGGAACCTAAAAATTTCCACCTTTTGGCTGCCTCAAGCACTTGTCTGCCTGGAAACTCAATTATGATGCAATTAATGAACAGCAATCCTCCACCTTCAGTGCTTCCTTCCCTTTCTCAAGACAGATGTGCTGACAGCATGGCACCTTCTTTAAAGAAACCCAATTTTATGGAAGCTGACGTCTGGGCAAGTCATAAGTGTCTAGAAGCTTATGGTTGCCCCATGTATTTTCAAGCAAAATCACTGTGTTTCATGCCAAATTTCCAGAGTCAGTATCAGAGATAAATCCCATTTCTATGCAGGGTCCAGCAAATGTCTCCTTTTATCCAGATCCCTTTCCAGTGGCTAGGCATGCTAAAATTTCCATTGCTTTTCTTGGAAAACGCACATAGGCACATACATCTCACTTGCAAGCTTTTTTTTGTCATACTGCACACATTTCACTCTGCTTATCTTTCATCCTAGTCCTCCTGGAGGTATCTTCATATGCAAATTCAAACCAGTTCTCTTTTACATCTTACAAGATATACAATGACACCCCATCCCCATGTTCAAACTCATGAAATAAACCAACCCAAAACTTAGCCTATCTAGGTGCCTGAGCACCTAAATAAGTTACCTGTTAATCAGTGGTGCTAAATACCTACAATTCCTACCCAAGTCAAGAACTTTTGAAAACTAGGAGAATCTACAACCTCCATTTCCCACCTGCCCCCAGACACAGAAAAGTATACATATTTTCAGCTTCACTCACCAAACTATTTGGATGAGACTCAACCACACTGAATAAAGTAATTGCAGAAATGAAGTTACTGGATTGGATTCACATGCCTAAACTCAGCCACAAAATTTTGGTACTTTTGTTTGTTTGTGTTTTGTTCATTTATTTGTTGTTTAGTTGAGGATTTTTATTGGTTTTGTTTGTTGATGGGGGATGGACAGGGAGGGGCTTAATCATTAGAGAAAAAGAAAACAAGAGGACAGAATAAAACAACTAGAGAGAGACACAGAATTCCAGTCTTTCTTCTAGGAGAAATCACAACTCCAGGAAGCCTTAGGGATATCAGTCAGCTGTCAAGAGATGTAGAGGTATGGTATAATTGCCTGCTCCAGGGTTCATGCTTCACAGCACCTTGCAAAAAGCCATCCAAAAGATGCACACAGACTAAAATCTTTCCCTTTATTTTTTTCCAAAGTCTTTAGAAAAACTTCTTTTTCCTAATATTGCCAATATTCTGACTCAGAGAAAGATCAGAGGAAAACAGTGATCCTCAGCAGGTTTGAAGTATTCACAGACATAATTTTTTGTAAAAACTTTTGTTAAGCTTCAATCATAGCTCTAAACAAGATTATATTTTAAACATAGTTTTCAAAGATGACAAACATTTCTATAAATGTTCTCAGAGTTAACAAACCCCATGAATTTCTACATTAAAAACAATTTTGATAGAGTATATTCCTATTCTTGAATGACTATTCAACTATGGAAAATGACATTTCAATAGCTTTCGAGCAACTAATACATTGTTTGAAAAGAAATACTGAGCCATAACTGAACATCAACAGTAAAGCCTAAGAGGGTGTTTTCCATGGATCTGTTTGAGATGCCTCAGTTGAAACACTTTGACAACAAACCTTAAGTACTTTTAATTATTTTTACTCCAACATTTTCTTACTAGGCTTCCAAGTAGAAAGTGTGCGGTGGAAGCCAAGGCAGCATCTTCCTGTCCTCTTGTAGATGAAGAGCTCTGCACAGAGCACCAGAGAAACTCCTTCTGTTGCTGAAAGTCATGAGGTGAATATCTTTTAAGAAGACAAACCTAAGGAAACCTCAGGAAGGGGAAGGCAATTGCCAATTTCATAGCTGTTTTGAAATTATTTCCTTAATTCTATTTGAATTAAAAGTTCTGACAGACTGTCTGAGTAAACGAGATTCTTTTTACAGATGGCTGGAAGATGTACTTTTCCTTAGGAATATTCGGATATTTGTGTATTAAAATTCAGTGAGCAGAACTATGCTATTCCGGAAATGGGATGCTGTCTTAGCACTACACTTTAAAGGGCACTAACCACACTTAACATACTGAAAAGTTTCACTTTCTGCTGCCTTTTTAAACCCCCTGGTCAAAAAGAGAGCAGGAGGGTGGGAAGAAAAATAAATGATACAGAGAGTGTTTTTAGGAAGTGTTCCACCATCAAGAAATGTGAAAGAAGATTGCTTAAGTCTTGCCTCAGGAACAGCTACTATAATTTTGAAGTGTTTGTCTGCTTGAACATATACAGATTAAAGACTGAATTATTTTCTGTATCATTTTATATATATTATAAACCCAAAATAGTTTTATTTTTATTTTTTGAGCCATCTTCACTTAAAACTGAACTGTAGGTTTATACCACAATCATGCACAGTGGGCTTCCAGTTAAAAATTGGAGACCAAGTCAATTCCCTTCACTGTTCACCAGCAGCCAGACTATTTATCTGCAGTACAGTGGAACAAAATGGGGTCTTTACCTTCTCATACTTTCCCTGATTGGCTTTGTGCATACACTCTGTTAGTCACTGGAAAATAAGACTTCATTATAACTGAAGACAGACTGTTGTTTGTTTTGGTTTGTTTTCAGAAAGTATTCTGAACCTTAGCCAAGTAAGCCAAGCAAGATCTTAGGACACACACCATGATTTTCAGATTTAAATTGCCTAATTTAAATCAGTTTTCCATAGTTTTCCATTCATGGATAAACCATGGTGTTTGGGGTGGTTTTGTTTGGGTTTTTCCTTGTTTTGTCTTTTTTTGTTTGTTTTTAACTCAAGGTAGCTTTTAGGTAAGTCTATCTTCTTCGAAACTCACCATAAATGATTACTACAGCACTGATCTTTTCTAAGTACTTTCACAGGAGCAAAATGGAAGTGAATGTAAAGAATCTTCATATATCAATGTACTGAGTCCTAGTTTATGCTGTGGCATTACATTTATTTTTCTCCATCCTCTACTTCTAATAATTGTATTTTAGTTGGCAAATACTAATTTTTGTGCATTTAATAATAGTGAAATATTCTGCAAGAAATTTTTTGATACTCTACCTTAGTTTTTTGCCTGTTTAATTTTTGAGTTCCACACATAATGCTTTGGACCAAGTAAAATCTGGACTAGCAAGGTATGAGGAAGAGGAAGATGATCTATGGAAGCTCAGTATATGCTTACACAGGTCAGAAATTAGTCTTAAATTGTAAGGAGAGTACAGTTTTGGCTTCAATAACATTATTAATTAAAGGTAGTTATTATGAACCTAATAGCAGAATATTATTAATTAAATGTAACAATTGCTAACATGGTAGCAGTAAGGAACCAGATTTAAAAATCCCTCTGCACAAAACCAAATCATATATATGTCATATAAATACTGTGTGTGTATGAAAGAAGTGGGTCTATATATATGTGTGTGTGTGTATACACACAATGCTCTCTCACATATAGCGAGCTGCAACTCCTAAGTTAACACAGTTGCAAGTAGACAGGCATTAATTATTAACTCGGATTTTCCCAGTCCTTAAGCACAGGAGCACACAACAGTATCTCACAAACGATGTTATCAATCAACAAGCACACCTAAAGAGTATAACACAGTATCATGAGTAGGCGACACCACACATCCTCTCAGGGAAAGACTCTCAGTCTGTGTTTGTGAATGAAAGTGGTCTCTTGTTACACTTGTCACTTTAGGGAAAATCTGTCAAGAAAAGTGAAAAGATAGGTATTCTAAGTCTAGCTAACAGAATGTACTGCTACCCTTTGTTTCTTAAATGTTCTTTTTTAAAACTCCAGCAACAGCCATCAGTAAATTCTACCAAGCAATTGTCTCCAGAAGCTCGCTAGGAAATAGCTGCATCCCATAATGAAGTAAAGTGAATGGATACATACTTGCAAGATTGCTCTAAGTGAACTGTTAGCTGGATGACTGCAGTGAGCACCCTTTCTGGTCAGCAGCATTATGTCATAGGATTAATGCATAAAAAGGTCTCAGAATTTCTAATTCTTTAAGATCTCGGGGGAAAGATACTAAGATTGAAATAGCTAAGGTTTGAAGATTGCAGTGATAATGACAAAGCAGGGATTGATTTGGGAGAGGGAGAGAGCGGATAACAATCTATGAGAGTCATAAGAATGACAATATTTCAAATATCACCCCCAAATATAAACTATTTGTTTTCTTTGTGATACCTAGCAGAGGCTGGTAATTGCTATACCTTTTGTAACCCAATTTGAAACAATTATTTGAGTTCAGCACTAATTGACATTCCAGTAAATAATAAGTTGTTAGAAACATCACAATCTTTTGAAGACAGGATTGATCCTAGAGGTATTTTCTTGGCCTTTACCTATGTTCTCCTTACATTCTAAATTACCTTACCTACATGCAGTTAATTAAAATATGTCTTTATTTAACCTACCATTTATTTAACCTACCAGTCCAACAAAATCATTTTACATTTGAGCAATTGCTTAGCAAGAAGTCAGCTCAGCAATCATTCAAAAGGAAAAACTCTAATCCTTCCTGTAGGTCATCTTTGCTTTTGGAGGTTCTCTCCAAAGTTGCTCAGCTCTTTCCCATTCTGGATTATGTAGTTCTTTTCTTAATAGGCTAAAACAACTGGTACACTCGGCACAGCCTAGATAGGGGGTTCCAGTACCTCCCAGGGGAAAACTATCCAGTAGTACAGTTTCTGTCTTAAACACAGGAAGGGTGCCCCTTTTGGGGAGCAATCCAAACCACAGTTCACTGGAGTGATTTTAGATTGCCCCTGTAATAAAAATGCTTAAGCTCCTAAGTCTGTACTGACTTTGGCTTCTGCACTGAATGTCAGGGTCCAACTGTAGCTCCCATATGGCTTCAGGATGGCAGAGTAACTGGTGATTTCTAGGATTTGTAATACTGCAAGAGCAGGGAAATAAGGAGATGAAGATCTGGTTATCTAGTCAGTTTTTTTCACAGAGCAAGGTCTCCTGTTAAACAGTTATACCATAAGTTGTAAGGGAATTCCTGGCAAGGACAACAGCATTTTATCACAGTTGTGATTCAGAAATGGAATTCTTGGGGCTGTTTAAATTGCCTCCCATTTTTTTCTAACTCAAGTAGAATTCCCTTGTTTTCAATGTGTGGGAGGAGGATTCAGGTGGAAACACTAACAAATTTCTCTTCCAGAGAGGTGTGCAAATAAACAGCAGAAGTGAACTTCTGCAGTAATTATTTTACCACCTATTAGTGCCTGCTGGTTTTTGTAGATTCATCAGGACACATGAGAATTCACATGAGAATTCCCCTATAAAGTAATCTACGTGCTGTACTGCAGAGCAACTCTTGACTCTTTTGATCCTTGATATTAACAATAATGAATTTGTAGCCACCGTCATCTTCCTCAGCATTGCTATGCAACCCAAGCAACTGGGCTGCTCTGGTGGCTGCTTTATCCATTTAGTCAGTGCTAAGTAACACACTATGGTTATTTCAAGCATAATCTGGAATCAGGCAGGGTTTTCCAGACTATTAGAAGAATCTGGGTAGAAAGCAAAAGTGCTACATTTGCAATCCCAGCATTCTTAAATAAGGTGAACAGAGAGGAGAGACACACATATAAATATATTTGATAAATACATTTTCTTGCTTGCTTAAACTTATTTTGGTAGTTACAACATGGTGATGAAAGTTGGTTTTCATGGTTTTAATGAAAAATTTGGGATATGCTCTTTGAAAGCTGGGAAAATGATAGTTGTACTTTCTATCCTGTCTAAAAAAGACTATACTTCTCTTACCCAGACCACCATCACACTAACAGGTTTTTACTGTGCATCTGAGTCCTTTCTGTACTCTCAGTACAGAAAGCTAGTTCCTTGTTAAATGTCCTTACATGGATTTGAAAATACACTCACTATTTCTATGTGTAAAATCTTCCTGAAGACATTGTGAGATAACTTCAGCTGAAATTAACTGTTCAGCTTAACTTCTCTTAATTTTCCTTGACAGGTTTAAGTGCTCTCCTAAAAACGTTGTTAAACATGTTGTGAAGGAACGTCCTTAATTCTGTACAAATGACTTAAACAGCAAGCTGTCGTAACTGCGTGCAAGTTTCAAGCAGTTTTTCGTGGTACTTGTGTATGGCCTTCTGAAGGAAAACTTGTTTGTGTTTTATGACAGCATTTTCTTGAGGCATATGATGGTTCCTTCCTTTCTCTTCTACCTGCTTGTCTGCTGTCAAGGAGATTTCAAATGTTCCAGATTTCCACCCTGAGGAAAGGAAAAAAGAAAAAAAGAAAAAGACACAGAGAGAGCTGGGCTCTTGCTGCATAGCTCCAGAGCGCTGTGAGAACAAAGAGCTAGAAGGGAGGGTGGAAAACCAGTGGGAATGGGCTGGAGACTGGCAAGGCAGTGGGGGGAGGGGCCATGAGGCAGTAGGGTGAATGGGAGCAGAAACGAAGCAGATCTGGTAAGCTGAAGAGAAACCCGGCAGGAGAAACTTCTTTGTTTGGAGGAGAGAACAAAGGGGAAGGATTGATGATGGAAGAAGCATAGCTGCTGGGTTAGAAGAAATTCATTACTCCTATCCACTGTCAGTCTGCACCAAGGAAATGGGAAAGATAAATACACAGAGGGAACTGATTTGCATGGGTAAAGAAACATGCTTCTTTTGCTCTGGTTGTGACAATTAATTCTATAACCCCCCCTATCCTGACACTTGATTCACTTAAAAAAAATCGAACATTTAAATCTGAAAAATGTAATATTGCAAGGCTGCAGATATTGAATTCATTGACCTTGACACATTGATATAAATCTATGTAACTGCTTTGTTTTAGGTTAAAAACTCCTGATGGCAACCATTTATTTCTGTAAAGCAGAAACGCCAGATCTTCATGGGAAATTAATATATATCTTCAGTCATTAAGCAGACCACCTAAAATACCAAAACTAGAGCAATAGTTACTTTTTCTAAGTTAACTAATATAAATTCTTTACTGTAGGATTGAGTGTTTTCCTCCTAGCAATATTATAGCTCAGTAGTCAGCATTTCAATGTAATCTGCACTACAATGCCCTGTGTTAATGCAGGGAGATACTTCAAAAACAAAACAACATGTTAATGATCCCTCTCATATCTCTTGAGCCTAACAATTAGTGGCCACTTTTATTAGCAGTTAAGTGCAGAAATATAGCATTTAAAAATCTTACAACCTTTGTTCTGGATTTTAGGTGACTTCAATAAACGTGTCTTTACTAATTCCTTTTTTTAAGCTTGCATGTCTGTTGTAAGCAGTATTTTTATTCCCTGGCTTGTTGCCTAGTTATAAAATAAATGTGGGTACCTTTTTCTTTTTTTTTTTTTTTTTTTTTTTTAATAAAGTTCATTTAAGGTATGAGTAAAAGTTGGCACCTTTTCATTAGTGGTCGTAGAAGTTTGGGGTTTTTCCAGTTCTTGATCTCCTGTGCTTGAAACTATGGAACTGGTCGTTGGAAATGAAGCTATTTATTTTGTTGTAAATGAGGTTAAACTCTTAAATTCTGTTTAGAAAACTGGATTAAACATCAATTTATTGTTCAGCCCTGAAAAAAAAAAGGCTCAAAAGAGAGCGTTATCAATTTCTAGAATGTTCTTCCTGTGAACATGAACTGTTTACCAGAATATCCATGGCTGGCCAGCACTGGTTCTATTAGCTTTATAAAGTGTCATCACTGGCTTCACCTTTCACACATTTACCATTTCAGTTGCTTCTGTTTTAAGACCTATTGGTTGTGCTCTTCGCAAGACATACAAAACCAGCAGACATTTCTGAAAGTAAGAAATGAACTTATTTTCCAGATTTCTTCCTCCGCAATGAAGTTACACAGCCCTTACATGTACATCCCTGGCTCTGCAATTTGCAGCCAATTTCTTCTGCATGGTTGCAGTTTGATAAATATCCTCCAAAGGTTTTCTTACCTGGTAAGGGCCACTAATACATAGTCTTGTAATACCTGCTGCAAGGCTTTTCTTCCAAAATCTGGGAGAGCATTGACTTCATCTGTGTTTAAACAAACTGAGAGTTGGCTAGTCAGGTCTCAGGGACCAGGAGGGCACCGTAAGTACCTGGTAAGTTTGCCTTGCCATTTACAGATGTGACAGGAAAACCAGTTTGACAGTCAATTTCACGTTCTAGAGAGTGAGGGAACTACTTTTTACATATACAGAAATTTGAGGGGGTTATCTATAAAGAACTTCCTGTAGTCTACATATTTCCCTCTCCATCACAAATGATTAAGTTTTTAATTTTGTTGGATGAAGCTCCTAGCTCTCAGTATTTCTAGTCTAACATAGTGATCCATTTGTGATGGGCTTTTTCTCCTCCACTGACCTTTTTCAATTCTTCAAAGAGTTCTTACTTATGCCATAGCAAGAAATATATTCTCTCATATAGCTGAGTGTTTTGCCTCTGCTGCATGAACTTGTTGTCTGTTTACTTCTAGAGGCAGGTACTGAGAGAATGTAAGACAGCCCACTTACACCTGAAATACAAAGTCTTTCATAAAGTGAAAATGAAGGATGTTTCCTTTAATATACCAAAAATCTGAACAGACTTCCTAATATGCTTGTTATGCTGTTTCCTGAGAAGCTCAATGTATTGATTCATATTCAGTTTTGCTGCTTGTATGTACTGGTACATGAAAAGTCTTAACATCAGAATACGCTTCCTTCCAGCTTAGTTGTAGCACAAAATAAAAATATCACTGGCATTGTAATTTTCAGTACTGTAAGTATATTAGCTCAAATGGAGAAATTCACGTTTCATGAGGACTGTTTAAGCTGTCAGTGACAGTAACATCAACCATTCTGAAAAATTACTTTTCAGATTTAAAGAAGAGGAAGATAAAAGAGTGGCAAAACCTCTTATCTTCACACAGGGCCAGAATGATCATTAATACTGAGACTTCCAAGTATTTATATATATAATCTGTACCTGATGTAGCTTTTTGATAATTTATTAAAAAGTTAATATCTAACTTTTACATTTTAGTAATTCTTTTTGAGTATAGGAGGTTTCTTCTTTATCTGCATAATTAATCCAGTGAGTAAGTCTTGATTTAACTTCCTAAAGTTAAAAAACAAATAATTAAGCCACATAAATTAACAATACCCATCCTGAACAAGAGATTTGTCACCTCTTAAAAAATACTTTCATACTTTGCTACTTACTTAAGGAGGGACAAAAATATAGTATTTGCAGAAGCATTTTCACAGAACATGTATAATTTGAACTGGAAAAAAAATAGAAAAAAGAATCTGGTTTTAAATCTAAACAGAATCACAATACTAGTTTGTTAAACCAGTCTAAATTTTTGGAGGCAAGTACAACACCTGCCTGCCATTGAGCCAGATTCCACGTAAAAGATGGTGGCTTATTTCTATCAGGGTTCCTTTGGCTGAACTGCATATGCTATATTTGAGTATGATGCAAGCAGGACTTTTCTCTGGTAAAGCTCTAGAGCTTTCATGAATGAGTATAGCACAGCAGGCTGTTTTGATGTGGGACTGGTAGTCTGTGCTTCTTTTTTCATGTATTACAGTCCCCATGAGTCAGAAGGACATAGCTGATCCAGAGCACTTGGTGTCATTTCAACAGACCAAAATAACACAAGCTAAGCCAGAAACATCAGTGTTTCAGTTGAAGGAGTTGTTTGGGTTTCAATTTGAAGCCCAGCTTTTCTACTGCCAGAGTGATTTTGTCTTTGAGGGGAATCAAAATATTTTACTTTTAATATTGGTTTTTATTGTTATCAGACCTAATTCTAACCAGATCCCTAAACCTTGTGCTTTTAAAGTTTCTAATAGTATCTTTAAGGGAAAAGGCATTCATACCAATATGCACATGCTTATTAACAGACAGGGTGCAAATTCAACTCTAAATGTCTCTTCAGTTGATCAGAAATTGGACAAAGCCTCCCAACTTGGTACAACAAACTTATGGAACTGAACATGATGTAGAGCAAAATAGGACCAACATACCAGCAGTGGATGCTTCAGAGCAACCTCTTGAAAAGTCAGAGCCACAGGGTTTCTTTCTTGTAGGGGTAAAGCACTGGCACTGGATTTCTGATGCTCTGAACTGCAAGATACATTAAAAAGTCCTCTGAAAAGGCTTACTATAAGCCATTTTAAAGACTTCATTTAAATGTCCACAGCGTAGTGTTGTATTCACAAAATAAGTGTATTAGGTGCTAGTTTTCTATTATAATAAATTAATTTCTGTCTCTTCATTTATTTACATCTCTCTTCTTTGAAGGTACAATATCAAACCTTCTTCTCCACAGCTGAAAATAAACTAGTAGTAAAATGTTACTCCAGAACACATAAACAAATTTATCTAAAATGAGATGTAGAAATTCTATTTGCATGCATTTTTGCATCAGAGGAATCTCAAAATCAGTTTAAGGGTATCAGAGTTGACACAAATGGCACAAATCCCTGGAAGATAAATATGTGCCTTGATTTTTTTGTTTGAAGAAATCTGGCTTCAAAATAACAAAGTTATAGACTTTTGAAAACATGCATCCTGGTTTGCACAGCAGGTTTTTCTCAACATCAGAAGCAAGCACCAGGATGTGATGTTCTGAATATTCACTTTCAGTATATTTGAAAGGTCACACCTACTTGTATTTGAATGTGTGATTACTGTAAGAACTTCATTGTTCTGAATCACAGTTACAAAAGGAAAAAGGCACTGGAGATCTTATTGTTTATTATAAATCAGGTTTCTGCTTTCAGTCAGAGAATTAGAAAAAAGGCATTTTTACTCACAAAAACTTCTATTATTCTTGTACAAATACATTTTAGAAAGGGCTTCCTTCAAGAATGGCTGTGATGTGAGAAATATGCTGATTCAAATCATTACAAGGAAAAATATTCTCACACTGCTGTGGCACTATTTTCTTAATTTATCAATTGCGTGCTTTGGAAGAGCTCTTGCAACGCTCTCCTTGTTGCTTCTGTCTGGCCAAAACTAGGAATGTATTTTCCTTCATCTCTTTGTCAATGGCATCAGGTGATTTATGTTCTCTTGGAAATAAATAACTCACCTTGGGATACAGGAAACCAAAATATTTTGAGTAACAAAAAGCAAATCTGCACCCTCGCACGAGAATACTGCACACAGCTGAAAGGCATCAAATATTGTAACAATAATAGGCTCAGAATGGAATGAATCTTTACCTTAAGCTTTGGACACTATCTGTTCATTGCTAGAATTATTCACTTTGAGCCTCAATAATAGATTTAGAATTAATTTTAGAATAAATAAGAAAGTGTGTTTCTGCCATTTAGCAGCTTCATAGCTAACTCAGTTCTGAGTTAGTCCTGATTCCTCATGAATGACAGAGGGTGAACAGGTGAGACAGAAGGTTAGATGTTTAAAGTAGATGCTTAAAAATAAGTAAGATAAATGCTGTTAAAATTTTATGTGGGTTAGCTCTTGCAATTAATACCTCTAAACACACTGCTTGTTAAGTACAAAGAATTAATTGGAGGAATTGTGTAAAAGAAGCCTGTGGAACAACAGCGTTCAAAAGTCTTGTTTAGAGGATGATCAGAGGGCTGGAGCACCTCTCCTACGAGGACAGACTGAAGGAGTTGGGGCTGTTCAGTCTGGAGAAAAGAAGGCTCCGAGGTGACCTAATTGTAGCCTTCCAGTATCTGAAGGGGGCCTACAGGAAGGCTGGGGAGGGACTTCTCAGGATCTCAGGTAGTGATAGGACTAGGGGGAATGGAATGAAGCTGGAGGTGGGGAGATTCAGGCTGGATGTGAGGAGGAGGTTCTTCACCATGAGAGTGGTGAAACCCTGGAATGGGTTGTCCAGGGAGGTGGTTGGGACCCTGTCCCTGGAGGTATTTAAGACCAGGCTGGATGAAGCTCTGTCCAGCCTGATCTAGTGTGGGGTGTCCCTGCCCATGGCAGGGGGATTGGAACTAGATGATCCTTGTGGTCCCTTCCAACCCTGACTGATACTATGATACTATGATCTCTGAATTCACTAAGAACGCCCCACAATTAGAGACCACCATAACTCATTCATGAGATTTGCTGGTTTTGACATTTTTCAGTAAAATATTAGCTAAATGAGTGTGGTGGGTTGAAAGTACCCCCAGCAAATATTTGTTTGTTTGTTTTAATTTTATTGCCTTAATAATGGCTCTTATTTTAGTAAAATTCCTATTGTTCATACATTAAAAAAAAACAAACCAGAAATTAATTTCAAACAAAATGAAACTTTACACTCAGTTTTTCCCTTTGGATTTCATATATGCTATTAGTAGTAAATATCCAGTATTCTATTTTATGGTGTATTGTAAAAGTAAGTAACCTAAACCCTAATTTTATTTTATTATTTTTCAAAGGCACATAGCACCCACAGCTCATTTTCTGCTACCTAAGATCCTGACATCATTAGCTTGAGAAGCTGAGAGGCTTATATGTAGATACTAGATATCAGTAGATATTAAACCCAAGATTTATGGCCTAGAAGATGTCAAAAAAAAAAAAAAAAACCCACAGTGGGTTTTTTCCTTAAGAATAAAACATTCCTAGCCTGTAGAGTAACAAAGACATAAAATCTGCATCCAAGAACAATTTAAAATGCATGACTTTATGCTTACAGGCAATTTCTTTTAATTTAATGTCTTAAAATTATTGCAGAATAGGGAGAGGTTGAAAATGACAGATATGGACTCTTGCCTCTCTCATCTTCTGAGCAGATTTACTATTGGCTCTACTAGAAGGATGATTCTTTTTTAAAACAACTCAAATATAAATTTTAGTTGGTTTTAGCTCTCATGAGAACAAGAAGTTACAAGAAGGCATTCAGCCCATAGTCCTTGTTTGACCACTCAGGTTTACCATATTTTTGCTACCTCAGACCTAAACTGAACTTTATGCCAGTTATACCAAGCTGTGTAGTGATTTCAAAGGTTTCTACATGCAAACTCCCTGCTTCTGGTATCTACCATGCACCTGACTACTACAAGCTTTCACTATGAACCAATTAATTTTAATTTAATCCTACACACCCCCCTATTACTCTAGAAAGCTGCTTTAGTCCCTACTTGGCATTGCAAACTCTTCATTAAAAAAAATCAAAACCAACAACAAACAAAACAGAGGAGAAAGCTCTGATAACTTGATAACTAATCATATGGACACTGTATAATTTTTCATCAGTTATAAACTGTTTTGCTCCAGTCTCCTGCTCTAAGTAGCACCAAATAAACACACGCATTTGGAAGAAAGCAATAAAGTTCATCAGTCTCTGTATATATAGTGGATAGTATCACTACTGCTGAATTACCAACCCTTGTCAAATACAGTATACCTCTGACCCAAATGTGGAGCTACCTTGATAAACTGCACTTCTGCATACCTCACTTGTTGTAGTTCTCCCTCAGCATTACAAACCTTCAGCTGCTTTTCTGGAGGACTGAGGGAATTTGTCCTAAAAGCTCAAGTATAGAAACAGGGAAGAATATGTGGATCAGGTGTAAATTTTAAACAGCTTCCTGTCTAAGGTGGAGCCTTACTCTGACTTTGTCCGTCAGAAAAAATATTAATGAGTGGTGAGGGACCATGAAAACACTAAGACTGCTTGCCATCTTAAGGAGACAGTATTACAGTTTTGAAAGCCGTTTGAATTCCTAAGCGTTTTTGAGGAGCTTCAGCAAGATGTTTGCAAGAAGGCTCATCAGCCTCCAAAACAAGACTGGGGTTCCACAAGGAGAGGACATTTTTAACAACAAAAGCAAGTTGCCACTCTGATCCTCTAGCTCACATTCCTAGATCAAGATGCATTAAATTTCTATTTTATGGGTCTGGTCACTGAAAAGTGACTTTGAAATGGGAATACAGTGATCTAGCCTTAACACAACTGGGATTTTCTTTAAGTGTTGATCCGGTCCTCTGTCTCTAAGGCCTTTTGCTCCAGCAGAAATTTATTCATTCATTCTACACAGAGCATAAGACACAGCAAATTTATACCCTCACTTAGCCAAAATTTGGTGCTATACATGGAGAAACAAATCTGAAGTTTAATCAGTTTTTCAGGTACCTACTGGCTGCTTGCTTTCTTTTGTTTTGAGCATGATTAACATGGGAGAAGTACAGTCATCTTATTTTAATGATTTTTAATATTTATCACATTTGTTTTGCTCCATCCTTTTGGTACTCGTTGACTAACTACTACAAGTCAAAACCTTTTGCAAATGGAGACACACACACAAAGATGCTTGTAAAACGAATGTTAGCACAAAAACATCATCTAAAATTAAAACACAAATCTGTTAAACAGTGGAACTACTCGCTATCTTGAATAAAATTCAGAAGACCAGAAAATGTCTTCATACAAGATAAAAATAACTATCTTAATATATAACAACAGTAACCTCCCTCATGGATGATGCCGTGTCAAGAAAGGCAAGATGATACATATGATCCAAGGAAATAAGGCACCTTTCCTGTTGGAAATATTTCCTTTTAGAGGTTCTGTATTGTAGGTTAAAATAAATATTAGAAACTGTGATTATTATAAATAGTCATTATAATCTTAATGAAATATTTTTTTATATTTATATGAATTAGGAGATAAACTTTGTCCTTATAACCCTGTGTAACTCTTGATATTTAATGACCTCCTGAAATTCCTATTCACTTGTTTAATTTGATAAAGCCTTTAAGTAGACTAAGAAAAATAGAAATAAATTTTTAAAAATATCAACAACAGCAACAAAAAAAAACTTCAACCTAATTCCCCCCCAGTTAAATTACAACTTTCTACCACAGTGGAATAGCTGTAGAGATATCTATTTTTGTTAAATATAATTTTTTGTATTATGTATATGAAAATTCATAGTGTTTAACTTCCCCTGTTCTACTGACTGGTGCAGCAAGCAAACATGACTTGCCACTCACACTCTCTGCCTTTCATTATTTCACTCCATGACTGTGTCATTCACACACATGTAAGGTTCAGCTATTAAGCTGTAACAAATGGATGAACTGTCATTAATGGTTCTCAGAAACAAGTTTTAATTGCGGTAATCTTTATTTTTTGTATGTGTATGTGGCAAATTCGTTGAGCTCTTAATTTTGTTTTTCTTTATGAATTCAGGAGCTTTCTTGTCTCCTGAAAGAAGCAAGTATGCTTAAAAAACCCAAATCAACGTGGCATTTAATTTCTAACAAGTTATTTGATGTCTAAAATTCTTGCGTGACTTGAGGAGTAGCTGTAACCTAAGGCTCTGGATTTGGCTTCAGAAGACTTCAGGAATCATTGTTAATGCAAGATCTTTTAATACATAAATTACTAGTGTGGATGACTTGTTATACAATGCCTTTGGCATTCTGTCTTTGACTAGAGTGAGGCTAACACAACAAGTAGGATAATACAGAAACAAGAGCAAGGCCATACGTTTGGTGAGCTGCTCAGCTATCCACTGTAAAAAAACGGACTCCAGTACTGGAGCTGGCTTTTCTGTCCTGTGCCTAACACTGTCATCTTTGGAAACAATTTGTGACACTAGTCTTTTAGTGATATTGTATGGCCCTGACCCTCCAATATGTCTGTGCCTATGTGGAGTCTTTGGGACTTCACTGACTTGTTTATGCAGAACTCCTTTCAGAGCCCTGTATAAATAAAATTCTACTATGAAGAACAATGGAAAAAGTGCAGCTTAAACAATGGAAAAAGTGCAGCTTAACTTTCATCTGGACTTGTCTTCAGGACTTTCAAGGTTGTATTTGGTAAGTGCCATATCATAACTGCTTGTAGCAGCTACAAATTTAAATACATACAGCACTAAGTTCTAGTGAGTAATTGTGTGGCTGTTCATGCAAACTGTGTACTTGGATTACTCAGATTTAAAGAGCAAATGCTCTCATCACTGCTCATTGGAATATTTTTCCCTTCAGCTTTGAGTCCAAATTAATGCTGTTTTGTAAAGGGTCATCAAAATCCTCTCACACTTAGCCAAATTGTTTTGCTTTCTGCAGTAACAGAGCATATCCACTGCTACTGGAAGGTCCTCTAGCTCTTTTCCATAAGAAATTCCTTTTCATAATTTTGTCCTTCAAGCATCTGGAAAAAAACCCATCAAGAAGTGGAGGATCGGGGTTCCCGGGACATACAGAGTTAACATAAGCCCGACTTGTTGTCATGAATAGGAAATAGCTTGCTCCTGAAGTCAATTTGCCTAATTGATTAGAAGCCTGATTGCATCCCTGAAGGGCTAGATGGCCTGACGGGATATGCATGCACAAAGGCAGGGAGCTTATATGGCAGCTTTGCAAAAAGGGAGTCTCCTGTGCTGCTGGACTCTGGGCTGAGAAATCATTTTCCACTGACCACCTCTGGATCAGTGCTCACACCCATCTCCAGCATGCTCCCAAGCATGAAATCAGCTCATAAAATTGGAGAGAGGGGGCCGGCAAGGCAAATCTGAGGGCTACCTCCTACAGGTCGCTGTCAGGCCCAGATGGCACAGAAGCCAACCAGCAAGCACTCGGCCTCCTGCCGGGAGGATCTGCAGCAGAAGAAATGTTTTGCCCACCCAAACCCTTCCCACCCATAAACAGTCAGTGGTTTGCTTCTCTAGCCTTTCCTGCCCCTTCACTTCTTAGGAGTGAGAACCAGAAATGCCCAAGCAACTGAAGTTCCAAGGCTTGGCAAGCTTTCCCAGGGGTCAGAAACAAACAGAGCAGCCCCGTGGTTCCCTAATCAGCTCAGTAAAGTTGCCTTGTGAAGCCCAGAGCAAGGAGGCACTTTACAGTACAGTAACTCAGCCTGTCGCCTGGGCTTTTTCTGCTTGGCTTCATCACTGTTACCATGATAAAGACCAACTTTTCTTTTTTTTTTTTTCCTCTTACTTTCATTTTGCCCCTTCAATTCTCTACTTGCTCTTAACTTTTCCAAATTTCACTTTGATACTTTGACACTTTGATTGTTCTTCCAGAGAGATGTAATTACAAGAGTTCAAATAAACTTTTTTTTTCTTTGTTTTTTGTCAGGACACGGTGGGAGGGAGTGAGATGAAAACATGGGTAAGAGAGAGATGCTGTCAAAATTTGCTGGGAGAACTTACCTCCTCCCAGGCTTCTTCAAGTCTTCTCTGTATTTCAGAGGGCTGAAACAGCTGCAACTGTGCGACATAATCCAACATTCATGTTTAGCATAAACCAAAACAGTAAAAAGTGAACCCAACAGAACAATTAGAGATTGCAGACTTCAGACTGTGTTTTAGCATGCAATATTCCACCTTCTTCCAATTAGACCATTCTTAGCTTAAGAAATTGACAACAGTTCAAAGTTTAAAAGGAAGAAAAACCCATGTTAAGGCTTCTTCAAACCATCACACTGTAAAACAGCATGGTGGCTTACAGTCTATTAGATTTCTCATTCAGTGCTGATGTGAATGAAAAAGCCTTCTGTTCTGTCAGTATCATCAATCCCACCCCACCAATATCTCCAGCACTCTCTGGAATTTCTGGACAGTCCCCAAAACCAATACTTTGGTTATGGTTCATCTGGGAGTGACTGACTTTGGTTATAGTTGGTCTGGGAGTGACTTACAGAGATTCTCCTTTATGTCAGTAGGAAAAAAGGCAGTCAGCTTCTGGGGGCAACACAGTCATCATCCAATCTCTGATGAAGTGGAAAAAGGAGAACTATGGCAGGGGACATTCATAAACCACCTGGAACGAAGACATGTGGGAAAAGTGAGCTTAGTCTCAACAGAAGAATTATATCTGCTCTTTCCAATTCAGCATTTAGTGATGTCATTAGAGATAACATTACATTATTAAGAAGCAGGGTTGTAGTTCTCTCAGGAAGATGGATCTTATTGCTTTTTATCCTATTACTTGCCAAGTGTTATTTTTTTCTGAGCCATAAGTCCTTGCACATCCACACACTTCACCATTACAGCTTTTCCTTTAGTATTCTGAGGACCACTATTAGAACCACTAGACACAACTATAATCCTTTAGTCAAAATATTTTTATATTCCTCCCGTATTAATCTCAGAGTCCATAATACATCCTGCAGTGATCTGGATGACAGAATAGCGGATGCTTTTATTATACCTGTGAGTGACACTGTGTGGAAAGAGACTACCAGGAAGCTGGACTTAGAGTAGAAAGTGACTTTAACAAATTGCCAGTGTGGTCTGAAGGTATCCAGCACAGATGAATGAAACACAGTACACACAGGCAAGAAGAGAATGAATCAAAAAATAGTTTATAAATTATACAAGCCAGCTGTGTGCATGGCACAACACACAGTTTGGTGCCCCCCTTTGCCTTTAAAAGACACTGGCACAATGGACTAGATTCAACTGCTGTATAAAGCTGAAATATTTCTACCTGAATTCAGTGGATTTATGCTAATATCCAATGTTGCCTTTTTTTTTTTTTTTTTACTTTCAAGCAGAGAACAGTCATTGATGTTGCACCCTTGGACTTTACTGTGTGAGATCACTCTGCATTTTATGGCAGGATACTGGACCATTTTGTTGATTTGTTTTTTTCTGCTTCAGTATGAAGGATTTTTGCCATCTTCAGTAAATTCCCAAATAAATTTCCCAGGCAATACCCACGGAATATATTCAGGATTTGACTGTGTTATCTTTTAATTGCCTCATAGAAATTCTCAGCCTGTTAGATATGTCATTCAGTGATGAATTATGAGACTGCTATATTTATTATTAAAATTAGAATTTACATCTTTTTCTTAGAGGATCTGTAGCACTTCAAAATATGTTTGATTTCCTTTTTTTCTTTTGAGTTTCAGTCTTCCACTTGGAGGATGCCTTTGTGAAATTTGCAGCTGGAGAAATGAAAAACACTTTGAGTGTTGAGGTTTCTTATCACCTACTGTGAAGTATCACTATCATTGCATAGGCAAAAAGACACAAGTAACTTGAATCCTCCTCCTACAAGAAATTATACATCCCTTCATGGATGACACAAATGTCTTTCCTTATCCTTAAATTAGGTTTAAGCATAAGCCTTTTTAGTTACAAAAGAACATATTATAAAAAAAACCCTCCCATGTGTAAGTATCTGACACTGATATAGACTACTAACATCAATATACTTGATTTACAGTCTTGAGCATTAAATGCATATAGCTCCTACGTGGATGACAACTAGAGTTTGTATTTTCTCCCTGAACATGCTTTAACATAAATAGAAAGTATGAGGAGCAAACTAGTCCAAAGTGAACTTTTGTTGAAGGCACAGGAAAGTTTGGTCATGGCAGCAACAACTCCTTTACAGGATTGCCCCAGATCTGCTTTCAGCTATAGCAAAGCAAATCAAAACCAACCTCCTGGTGCTAGCATGGATATTGACCAAAAGTTAACACTATATACATGTATAAAAAAACTACCTGTGTACCCTGGAGGTGTGTCCGGGTTGCCATGGTAATGTTAATCATGAATTTCCTGGCAAGAGTGTGATCAAAATCCTAACTTTCAACACTGCATTAATGTTGTTTTTCACACTTGCAAGATCCAGATTTTAACTGCAGTTCAGGCATTCCCAAACAGAATAAACTCTTTTCCCTGACATCATTCTAGGATGTTAAATTTAACAAAATAAAACAACACACCAAACAATAAAACAAACAAACTCCCCCAAAAAACCCAACCAAACATGCACACAAGCAACCACAAACCACAAAACCAAAATTTAAACCCACAAAACCCCATACCCAAACAACCAAAAGTACCAAACCAAACCAAAGCATTAAAAAAACAATCGCATGCAGAGGAGTCTTTTACAGAATTACCTTCAGCATTTCCAACAAATTCCCCAAGTTTCTATTCAAACTTGTGGTTCAATGTACCTGAGACAGCTAATTAAAAAAGGAAGTGGTCAAAGTCATGCTTTTTTTTTTGTAAACTTCAAAGGTGATCCCTCTCCTTCCTCCTCTTTACATTTTACTGTCTGGCTTTCTGCTCATCCTGCAGCTGTTAGCTGAGCCTGTGTTTCATGGCGTCAAAGCTGCCTCCTCACGGTCCATAAAGTTACAGCAGGGATCGTGATACACAGGTGTGGAAAAGCCAGAAGTGCAAGATGGGCCCGTTAATGATTTTTCTGGCACCCCATGCTGAGCTGCTGAAAAAAGAGAGTAGCTCGCAGAAGGCAAGGGACTCTTTGTTTGCAAAGGTATTTAAGATTGTATTACTTCTCCCACAGCAAAGGTGTTGAGTTTTCACTTTAAGAGCTGTTTACAGAAATTATTCACATTTTATACAGCTTTTAAAAGATGCTTTGAGGCTTTAATTGGACAAAGGATTTTCATCACACCAGTATGAAAACTCTTACTTTTCATTTAACCCCACATTAAATCATTCCATGATCTTACTCAGTGATAAGCAGCCAGCTCCCATTATGAGGATGTAAGAGAGGAAAACAAAAAAAAATCATATGGGTTTCGTTTATGTCAAAAGCTTGGAATTTCTGCACCCATTTGCATTTGGGCAAGGAAGGCAACGAAGGTAGAGGGAACTGACTGCTGAAACAAACAAAAAACGGGGGAAAAGGCACAAAAATTCGCTGTTCTTCTTGAAATAACTCATATCTATAACTCTCAGCTTGTAAAAATAACTTACAAGTCTGCTTTATTTTAAACATTGTTTGAGTTGTGCCCAAAGAGCAACTTTAAGGAACTCCAGTTTGAGATTTTTATTAGTGAGTGCCTGAAACTAATAGCCAACAGGAACTATTTTCCAGAACACACAAGTAACACATGATATTCTCTGCCACTCAGAATCAATGGAACTTAAATTTGCAGATCAGACACTGAAGCATGCCCCAGGCTTCACAAAATATTTAGTGTCCAGCTTCAACTAGTGTCCTTACTTCCTGCTAGGAGAGAGAGCCTGAACGGTTGCATTTGGGCTTTAAATTCCATCTTCAAACCCCTGGTTAGTTTTGAGACACTAGCACTTCTGCTGCCTCTACGCCTAGATCCCCTAGCATCCCAGTCCATAAACATCTATATTTTAACCCTGTCCATTTGCATCAGTGTTTTAAAGCCAGGCAGTATTTTGGTGCTAACAAAGAGTAAGCAGTTATGGTCTGAGAGGAGTGGCTAGTGGGGGGATGTGAGGTTTAAGAGTAGACAGGTAATACCATCACTTCTGCTGTTTGTCCATACTTCATTTGCTTATATCAAAAGTTTAGCAAAGTAGAGATTTGTCTACACATAATTCTGTAAGAGAGTTACAAGTACTGTTGCTACAGCTTCTAAAGATACAGAGCTGCTGGGCACACTGCCCAGTGCTCAAATATGCAAGTTCAGGTTTGGGTGGGTTGGATTGGTTGATGGGTTGGACACGATGATCTTGAAGCTCTCTTCCAACCTGGTTTGGTTTATTCTATTCTAATATTCTAATAAAGGTTTATTCTGGAATTGCATATCCATCGAGACCTACATGATGGGTATGCCACTCCTGGCAAGCAGTAGTAGATGAATCTCAGGCTCCCGACCTGCTCACATATTCTGCACACACCACCACCACCCACCACCCCTGCCACAATATTTTATTTTACTGGACAATCATTTCTGATCCAGTAATTTCTAGCATCTCAAACTAGAACTAGGAACCATCACAAACTGAAGAAAGGCAATGCCAAGTGGAAATTAGATGGAAAAACAAGCATTATGCTACTGCTACCACTTCAGCATTTGTTTGTGTTACTGAGTGGCATTGGATGCTACCAGACATCAGGGCATCTCTTTAAGTCAGTGGGAAGCAGAAGGGACCTTACTGTATGCAGGAGTGAAGAATGCAGTGTGGTTTTCTCCATGCCTGTGGTTAAAACTGGCATGGCAGTAACTGGCCGTTACAGAACTGACGTGACATGGCTTTTGGTGACAAACAAAGGGATTGGGTTTCCTTCCTAAGGACATTACAGAATGATGTGTGTGTGTTTCATGCTGCTTCTAAGTCCAGTTCTGGGAAGAGAAATTCAAGGGAACTTGGTACATGTAAAACTTGGTACATTGTCTCTACTCTCCTCCATTAACTGCTGTGGAAAACGTGTCAGTACTTTCATCATGGAAATATAACACAAACTCCTCACCCCAGGACTTCACAGAGATGGTCTATATCCTAAAAAAAGCAACAAAAGCTTAAATACCTAGCTGTCCTGGCTTAAGACAGCTCACTCACACACACCAGATTGGTAAGGGAAAATAACACACTCAAAAAAAAACCCTGGGTTGAGATAAAGAGGGAGTTTAATGGAAATAACACAAAGTACAATTACCTCAGACTATTTTGCAGAAAGGCACAGCAAAAGAGCAGCAGCAGTAGAATCCAGCCATAAAACGACCTCCCCAATCCTCAAGCCTTCAGAAGCAGCAACTGGAAACAGGAAGCCTCTTGTGTTACAATCTGAACTACAAGCCCCATGATACTTTGCTCCAGCCAACACTTTCATGTTAAAGCTCATCCATAGATTCAGCTGAACCCATGACACTAACTCAAGAACGGAGCTGTCACTGTATCCATGTACAGCAGCAAGAGACCCAGAGAAGGTAACAATTCTGTACCTAGATTTGTTTCCCTGTTGTCAGAAGGAAGCTTAGGGTGAACGCGTGAACATTTGCTTTTGCTGGTTCCCTCAACCACCAGACTCATCTTTAGCTATCCATCCTGAAGCAATCTGTAATAACCTCCCCACATGTGCCAGGAGATACATTTTAAAACTAAAGCACAAGAAATAAAACCTTTTTTTAAACTCAACAAATCTCCACATCCCTTGTGCTGCACCCACAAGCCACCCGAATACCATGAATTGGCTTTTCTTGTTATGTTCACAATGCCCCAAAAATGTCTTCCCCAGCTGTATGTTACATAGCTCATGAAATCACTCTACCATCAGCTTTCCAGGAAAGGGTCTGGCCTCACAGCTCTGAAGGCTGGTGAGTCAGTCCTTTCAGCTCTCACATGAAAAGAAATTTGTTTTTTTAAAAAAACACCATGTTAGAAACTGAAAAGTTGTGAGAAACCGGGCATGGTGGGTGGGTGTTGCAGAATGCCACAGTATGCTATCTGCTCTGCCATGGGACTCTTCAGAGGCCACATACATGCTATGCAGTCTTTTTGCACTAAAACTGCTTTTGCTGGTGTGAGCAGCACAACCCTCATCTCACAACAAAGGGTTGCAATGAAACAAGCAAACAACCAACCTTAAGAGTTTTGAGTGACTGAAATAGGAAAGTAATTCTTTTGTATGGACACTGCCAGCAACAACAGTAGCAGCATCCTGATTGTTGCTGTATTAAAAGGTCTCTTTGAACTGCCTCCAATTACAGTTTGGTAAAGCCAGATATAAGCCTCAAGGACTAAGCATCCAACTTCCAGGTGCACTCACCTGTTCCTCATGGACAGTTAAGGGGCCTATTTGTGAACATCCTACTGGGACTGTGCTATGGGATTTTCTCTGCATGGCTGGCGCAGTGGCAACTGCAGCTCCTGGCCACATGCTACACTGACTTTTATCCTGCAAGTGACCTGTACCACAGAAGGGCACCCCCTGCTTTACTAAGTCCTGTAGGCTACTTAAAACGTATAATGGTTATCAATGTTGTGCACTGGCAAAATAATTTTTGCAGACTGCTGTTACCATCTCAGCTCTTTATCAGTGTAGTTGTGGGATGTGTGTTGATTTTGCCTTTGTGATACCAAATTTTGACTTTTACCAGCTTGTTTGTTCAACATTTAATGTTATGTTATTATGACATGGTCATTCTCATTTTGTAAGTAAAATTTCAACCCTATGGCTGAATGAGGCACAGCACAATGCAGTGTAAAGTTAGATCCCTTATCTGAACCTGGATGGAGCAGCAGACTAGCAGGGCTATCCCTCTTCTTATAACCCTTCTAGTTTACTTAGACAATCAGAAGTTTCTAGTACACCTTGGTTTTCAAGACTTCTTTGCAAACTTTCAATTAAACATTTGGGGGTTTCAACTTTTACTGAATTCCAATTGGCCAGCTTATAATAACTGAAATAAGTATAAGCTATAGCCAAGTCCATGTGCTTTTATTTTTAAATTTAAATACCATTTTCAAACTGCAACAATTTCAAAATGCTCAAAGTATGTGAACTCTAAATCAAATAAAGCACAGTGAAAAAAAACAGTTGAATTCAAACATGTAAATATTTCCCATTTATTCTTTTATCTTTTTTCCGCCAGTCAATTCTAATCAAAGAATTGTTAAAGAACATTAAAACTTGATAAATCCATGACTATATGACAAGAGCTAGACTTTGGAAACTGAGAGGAAGGTTGGGGGGAATTCTGAGGGAACAGCCAAAGTGAGAAGTGAAACTGCAAGATGATGAGATGGTGATCAAAGGGAATGAGGACTCCCAGGCATAGTGAGAAAAAGCATTACCATCCTGAAGAGATGAATGAAGAAAGTTTGTAGAGAAACATGAGACCTCTTCATGCTGCAATTCCCCCAACACAATTCAGAAGCTGTTACACTAGCCCAGTTCAGATACTTTTAGTAGCTTCCTAAAATTTGCCTTGTTACCTCAAATAATGTCACAAGCTCTAGAATGCATTGCAGTATGCGCTGGTACAAATACACCAGATACGACCACATTTCAGGGACTGTCCACTCGACTAGATGTCCAAAGGCCCTAACTAGGTGATGTCTGAAAAATATTAAATCTAAGAATCTTGAAAGGCAAATAGTACAGCACCACATTAGTAAGAACAAAATTAACCATCTCAGTTTTACTTTTTACTGACATTGTCAACAGCAACCTTTATATATCAGGCAAATAGCTTTCAGAAGATCACTGTGTTTTAAAGCCATAATTAATGTGTTTCATTTTCCTCTAAGATAAAAATATAGAACTTTTCTATATTGCAGTGGAAAGGATTTTTTTCCAAGGCATTTTATACTGTGAGTTGGAGCATAAAGATTCTTCAGATATCAAATCAATGGGAGGGAAACTATGTAAACTATGTAAATTAAAATCCAAACAAACAACACACACACAGAAAAAAAAACAACACACCAAAACCCACCACAAAACCCAAAACAAACAAACAAAACACCAAAAAGAAACCAGAAGAATAATCTGCTCCTTAATTCTGAAGTCTTGGCACACCTCAGTGCTGCTCCACAGCTCTCATTCTTACAATCTTTTTCTGGTGCTGAATGAGTACATGCAATATTTCAGGTTCTAGAACAAGACCGTAGTGGAGAAGGGAAGGAGCACTGTTTTTTATTAGAGAATTATAAGGTAAATGGAAGGTTTCAGAGCTTCCATCTAGAGCCGAAATTTAAACTACTGTCTTAAGAATCCCTTTTCTAGTCTTCAATGAAGGTAGACACCTTTCTGTGAGTAGCATCTATGGGTTGTGTATGGATAGTTCCTGTGTAGCAATAATTGTTTTTAATGTTCAAGAAGGAGCTGTATCTCTCAAGTCAGTCAAGAAAATAAATCAGCCAAGAATAGAACTTACAGAGCTTTGAGTCCTGCTGCAATCAGGGCAATGGGATGGGTTATGACGATGGCCATAGTCTGGGCACTCTGGATGAGCTCAGAGAACTTTGTGCAATGCCTAGGCAGCAACATACAAGCAACAGTGGAGAAAATAAAATATGGGGATCCAGTGAGAGATCCTGCCATGGGAGTAGCACAGCTCAAGCTATAAGCCAAGAAATTATTTTAGCTCTTATACCCTGAAGAATGGATATATCTGTCCCGGAGATGGGGGTGGGCTAAATGTCATTGCATTGTCAAGGTAGGACTAAATGCAGACCAAAACCATGGTCCAGTGCAAGAGATGACATTCAGGCAAATTTCTCTCTTGAGAACTTTGATCCAAGTGTAACCAAACAACCTACGTGGGTAACTGTAGAAAAGGCTGTCATGTGCAACTCCACTAAGGTCTTTGGAAAATACTGCCAACAGATGTAGTCTTTATTTCATACACTCAGTTTAGTAATTGTAAAGCAAAATTCAGCTGACAGGACCTAGTGAGGGCTGGGATTTTCACACTTACTTTAGGAAATATTTGTTCAGTTTCTGTTTGGGCCTTGGTGTGCTTATAAAGCAGACACTGGCAGCAGGCTGATCCCTGCCCTCTGGCTGGGCATTGTGATCAGAAGAAAGAAAACAAAGTCATAAGGATAAATTTTATAAATGGGATATTCAACTCATGATGGTGCATTTGCCTCCTGATGTGTCATCCTGAAGTGCATCTTCACCTGGAAAAAAGTAACCACCATGACAAGGAGGAGTGTCTTAGAGATTTTATTTTCTTTATTGAAGTCAACCTCCATTTCTCTGAAAGAAAAAAAAAAAAAAGACTTCTCAGCAAGACCACATTCTGGTCTTTCCATATTTTAGTCTCTGTCCTACATTCTTTCTTTCCATTGGGCTGTATTATTCTCCGATTTACCTTCAGTGGAAGTAGAGAGCAAATGCTTTAGTGTCAGTGAAATTAAATGTGTCCACTTTTACACAGACATTGCTGAAGCAGCCCACTCTCTTAACTACAACAACCAGAAGTTACCAACTGAAGGAGGTCCTGTCCTCTCCTAATATTTGTACAGTTATGTAGTAAGCCATATCAGGAAACCAGCCCAAAACTAATCTGATGAAAAATTAGGGAGCTGAGTGACAAGAGGATTTTCCTTCAGGTCAGCATTAAGGTCTGCCTCCCACCATGAGTGGCCTGAGTTCTGGCAGGAGCAAAAGCAAGAAAGAGTTGGGGGTGACACGTTTACTTTATACAGCACACTTACACCAATCCAAAATCATTTTGCAACTGCAGTCCTGCCCTAGTTCACAATTAAGGGAGGCAAATCAGTAGAAAGAAATGCTCAGAAAAAAACAAACAAAAAAAACCCACAAACCAACACAACAATAAAAAAGCCCTCAAAACTCCCCCAAGGAAAACCAGAACACACATGTACACAAGAAACACTTTTTTCTTTTTATTTGAGCTCTGTGAACTTGCTCACTTTAGTGTCAGACAAGCACTAAGAAGAGACCAAGGCCAGGAAGGGGAGGGGAACAGCTATATCTATTTCACCAGCTTTGCTGTGTTAAGCTAATTGTTAACAACAGCAAAATCTCCAAACTCCTGAAATGATTTTTTTTTTTTTTTTCAAATGGGCTAGGAAGTTAGAGTGGTTCTTTCTGAGATCTTTGATAAAAGGCAGGTATAAGCAAAGGCATAAGATCTCACTCAGAGACAAGGAACTGAAACACTGTGGCATGGGAACAGACTTAAAGCCTTGTTCAGGCCACCTTACCCCTCTTTCAATAGCAAAAACTGGCATGGTACAGATGATATTAATCTTTGCACAAAGGCTGTTCTGATATAACTTTAAACAGTGTTTTTACTCCAAGTGGTTATTACACTTCTATGAGACCTACAGAAGTGAAGTAACATTGGCTTACTGTTTCCTCCGTCTGCCTTAAATCACTGCTGATCAAGTTGGTGCTACCTGGAGCTCTCAGGAGCATCCTATGAGCAGCACTGTACTGATATCTGGCCCTGCTGGAAGCAGCATAAGAGTAAAGTATTTAAACATTTTCATTTCCAGGCATGAGCCAGAGGTGCAAAGTTTCATGGCTGACACAGCAAAGGAAACACCAGGCATAAGATAGGCTTGACTTTGACCAGTTGATAGCAAGTTTCATGCAATACGTCGAGCCAATGCCTCAAACAACTTATATAGATGAGTTTATTAAAATTATTTACTGAATAAAAACATAATGAATGAGGTCAGCAGCTTTTCTTTATTTGACAAGTTAGGCTGTCAGTGATAACTGTGTGGATGCAATACACATTGATTTTGTAATGGATCTGATCTCAAATTTCCCTGTGATACTTTGCTCTTGGCAGCAGGCCGAGTTCAACTAGGGAAGATCTGAATCAGCATGATCTAGGTTTGAAGTCACAGCAGACAATGGATGAGAAACCTTCAGAGGTCCCTTGCAACTGCTATATTTTCTATGATTTTAAGTGTACATAGCAGTAGTTTTACCAAAAGCACTTATAAATAGTACTGTCTGAGGTCATTACCAAAGCTGAATGCCTCTTTGGAGTACCTTTTTTAGCCAAACACCAGTCACTGCCCTGTGTGACAGCAAGATTCTTGAACAGGAGACAGGGTCAATAATTAGGTTCTCCTGGCCTTAAGATGCAATGAATAGAGACAGGATTAGATTAAGAGATGTCAGGAAGAAAACATCCTTTGAAGTCTGGTTAACATTCTTCAAACATCAAGATTATTAGTCTTAGCCTGGAGAAAGAGTTTACATGCCTCAGAAACCATCTCCTTTTTGCAGCTGATCTAATTAAAGAAATATACAAACAGTCTTGTCTGTCTCTCCATCCATACAGTGCAACACAAGCTGCTACTGAGAGGGTAACAAGCTACAAACTTCCCAGTTACAGCAGGCATATGAGGCAGGAGGCCAGCTGAGCAAAGAGAGAAAGCAGTGAACTAGCCTCCCAGAGCCATTGCCAGAGGTTAGCTATATGCTGTACTTTGTAAACAACAAAGTCCTTGTAGTTATCACCCTGCAGAAACACCACAAAGCCTACAAACAAGAGTTTAAAAAAGGGAGTTATTTCCAGCAATCTCCACAAGCCTATGCATCCCACAGTTTGTCAGAGGCATACTCAGCCTTCACTCTCAGACATTCATTACTTTAACTGGGCATGTTTCTTTTGCAAAACAAAATGTAAGGAAGTCTCAGAGAAAAAAAATATTCATTATAACTCTCCTAGTCTTTGTTAATGTATTAAATGTAAGAGGTCTGCTTTAATTTCAGTCCTGTGAAAAAAAAAAAAAGGGCAAAATCTTGCCAGTGTATCACTATTGGCCTCTATTAGGAAAAACAAAACAAAACAAAACCCACAAATGAGGCAAGCTAAGTGTTTGCAAGATGAGTAACACTTGCATTTCCTGCAGGAGGGAAATAAGAGGGAAAAGATGTCTGAAGAGAGAAAGGATAAGGCATTCTACCTAGCCTCCTGACAAAGAGGAGTATGAGTGAGAACTGATTTTATGTTGCTTTCTGCATGGTCCTGCAAGTCAATGCAGATCCCCACTTCTTGCTTCAGATCTGTTTCAGGAGAGATTTTGCACCCAGCAGGCAAAGTGTGCCAGCACTGGAGTGAGCAGTGTTATCGGGTGTTAGCTGCAGCACTCTGATACATCCTTGAGAACTAGCACATCATTAGGGATACTTTCACAATGGAATGTGTGGGTCAGGTCCATATGTCAGGCAAAACTAAGAATGTTTTCAAGAAGGAATTAAAAAAACCTTAACAACAGCTCACTTTTAATAACTATTCCCTCAAGTGATCCTTTTGTGTTTGATTTCAGCACTATTTCTGATATTCTCAAAAAAATATTTTTGATAAAAAGACTCTGTGCTGTTGTGTTAAAAAACCCCAAGCACACACAAAACCTACAACAAAACAAAACATTAAAAACCCCTCACAAAAAAAACCCACCCGACCAAACAACTTTAAAAAACAAACAAACAAACAAACCCCCCAAACCAACCAACAAACAAAAAAACCAACCCACACCAAACCCACAAAAATCTCCACCACGAGATATAGGTCTTTGTTTGAAAAGTGCTCTGAATGAGAAATTAAGGGGCATGTGTTTTAAAGTGTAACACCAGGTATTAGGTATTACACTTAGGTATAAAGTCCAATTCTCTAGTCTCTGCACCTTGGGCAGGTTGGTAGGTTGAAGTTTCCCCCCAACACTAACTTTGCCAGACCAACTCAGTTAGAAACAAATGAAGCTGTATTTACAAGGAAAATCTACACTTTACAATGGAATGCAATGAACAGGTACAAAATAGACAGTATTTACAAAATTATACAGATATTTGCAATTAACAAGCAACACAAAAACCTCCCTCGTCAAGAGACCAGGGGAAACTCTCTGCTTCTCCCTCCCTGCCTCCCCTACCCCCAGGTACAAAAGGGATGAGACAAGAGGAGCAGAGAAGTTAGACTTAGCCAAAGCCAGCCAATAAGAAGGTTATCTCTCCCAAGCAAAGCAAAACAGCCAGAGATCAGAAGAGAAAAAGGAAGAATTGTTATGGTACAGCTCATCTTATTCCAGATATTTACCCAATGAATTTGTTCAGAATAATCTTTTGTTTTCCTTTTTACACCCAATAGTGATTTATTTATATTTTTCTACTTTTCTGCTCAAAATCTGTAACTAAATTTTAAAGGCATAGCCTAAAACCACCACAATCCACCCCTTCTAAACAATTTAATTGGCTGTTAATACTATCTATCTAATCTAAAACAATATCTACAATAATGAGTAAATAAAGTTTATAGTCCATTTCTGGCTATTTCAGATGTAGATGATTCAGAAGTCCAAAAACCAGGAAACAAGAAAACAGAAAACAGTTTGTTTCCCCCACAGATGAGGCAAAGAAAAGGAACAGGGCCTCTCAGGTGACTCAGAGCTCTCAGGGTTCTTAGGGTTCATGCACCATAGATTCCTCTTGGATTCTTCCTTTGGGCGCGATGTTGTATCTGAACAGCACTCTGAAGCTAAACTCTCTCAGCTAAAGTTCACTGTGGAATACAGTGAATTTCACCATTCCGCTGCATCACCCAGTAAGTGTGACCAAGACCTTCAGCAGAAACCACCCCTCATACAGGTTTGGCCTCTCTTGAAGGAGAAAATACCCAAATAGTTTTGCCCAACAGATTCTTTTCTCTGACAATAGGAACTCTATCACCTTCTACCTTTTGTAGCAAATCTGAGTGTGCAGGTCCAGCTCAATTCACTGAACCTCTACTATTTACCAGCCAGGTTGCTTGTGCTAGATGTTTCTCCCAGTTTTTCAAAGATCCACCCCCCCACAACTTTGAGAGTGGTCTTCAACAAACCATTGTAATGTTCAATCTTCCCTGCAGCTGGTGCATAGTAGGGGATGTGGAATATCCACTCAATGCCCTGCTCTTTGGACCAGTTCTTTACAAGGTTGTTCTTGAAATGAGTTCTGTTGTCTGACTCAATCCTCTCTGGAGTTCTGTGTTTCCACAGAATTTGTCTCTCCAAGAATGGTGTTGCATGCAGTTGCATGTGGAACTGGATAAGTTCCAACTGTCCATTGTTTGCCACTACCATAGTATGCACATATTGCTTACCAGATTGAGAACAAGGTAATCAATCTGCCAGGCCTCACAATATCTGTACTTGGACCATCTGTCACCATACCACAAGGGCTTAAGTCATTTTGCCTGCTTAATAGCAGCACAAATGTCACAGTCATGGATGACTTGTGTGATAGCATCCATGGAAATGTCTATGGATCTGTCATGAGCCCACTGGTATGTTGCATCTCTGCCTTGATGTCCTGACAAATCATGAGCCCACTGAGCTAAGAACATCTCACCTCAGTGTTTCCAGGCGAGATCAAGATCAGAGTCCACGTCTACTTGAGAAACTCTTGCAGCTAGATCTGCCTGATGGTTGTGTTGCTGTTCCTCAGTAGCTTTGCTCTTAGGAATGTGAGCATCGATGTGTCTCACTTTCACTGGGATTCTCTCGATTCGATCAGCAATGTCGTGCCACAGGTTGGCTGCCCAAATGGGTTTTCCTTTCCTCTGCCAACCATTCTTTTTCCAGTCCTTTATCCAGCCCCACAGAGCATTGGCTACCATCCATGAGTCGGTGTAGAGATAAAGCTTTGGCCATCTCTCACGTTCACCTACATCAAGAGCTAGCTGGACAGCTTTTACCTCTGCAAATTGAGTGGATTCTCCTTCTCCATCCTTTGCTTCTGCAACTCGGCGTGTTGGACTCCACACTGCAGACTTCCACCTTCGCTTGTTTCCAACAAGACGACAGGAACCGTCTGTGAACAAAGCATATTTCTTTTCATCATCAGAAAGGTCATTGTAAAGAGGAGCTTCCTCAGCATGAGTTACTCTCTCCTCTGGAGGTTTTGTACAGTTAGTGCCTTTAGGTCAGTTTGTGATCACTTCCCCCAGACCAGGTCTTTCAAGATTTCCCTTTCAAGCTCTCTGTGTTATCAGAGCCATACACTTGGACCATGTGGCATCTGTGGCACGGTGCAGTGTAGAACACCCTACACAGTGTAGAACCTTTGAACACCCAATTTAAAACTGGCAATCTAGGAGTCACATCATACAGAGGTTTCACAATCTGACTGTATCCAGGAATGTGCAGTCTCCAAAATCCCTCTGTACCCAAGAAACGTAGAGTTTCTTACTTGTTCATGGGATTTGCCATGATAGAGACTCTGTTTACCACATCCACTGGAATGTGTCAGCGTCCGTCCTGCCACCACACTCCCAGAAACTGGATCTCTCTGGCAGGTCCTTTCACCTTGTCTCTTCTAATGGTGAAACCTGCCTTCAAGAGAATGTCAAAGATTTTGTTACCTTTCTCAAAGACTTCTTCAGCAGTTTTACCCCAGACGATGATATCATCGATGAACTGGATGTGTTCTGGAGCACCACCTTTCTCCAGAGCATCATGGATCACTGCATGACAGATACTTGAGCTGTGAATCCAGCCTTGAGGCAATCTCTAGAAGTGTGCTGGACTCCTCTCCAGGTGAAGGCAAACTGAGGCCTGCATTCCTCTGCTATGGGAATAGAGAAAAATGCATTAGCAATGTCTATGGTAGCATACCATTTGGCCTCTCTGGATTCCAGCTCATACTGGAGTTCCATCATGTCTGGTACTGCTGCACTCATAGGTGGAGTTACTTCATTCAGGGCACAGAAGTCGACTGCCAGACAGAAGTCGACTGCCAGATGCCAGTCTCCATTCTGCTTTCACACAGGCCACACTGGACTGTTGAAAGATGAATGAGTTTTGCTGATGACATTCTGACTTTCCAACTGACTAGTCAGATTCTGAATGGGCAACCAAGAGTCATGGTTGGTTCTGTATTGTCTGTGATGCACAGTTGGAGAAGGAACTGGCAACTTTACATCCT
Source organism: Melanerpes formicivorus (assembly GCF_026170545.1). Taxonomy (NCBI): domain Eukaryota; kingdom Metazoa; phylum Chordata; class Aves; order Piciformes; family Picidae; genus Melanerpes; species Melanerpes formicivorus. Next base: position 395,089 of record NW_027142551.1, on the reverse strand, counting down.
CTCTCATGTTGTCCCACAGCTGCCTCCCCTACACCCCTGTACAAAAGGAACGAGACAAGAGGAGCAGAGAAGTTAGACTTAGTCAAAGCCAGCTGATAAGCAGGTTATCTCTCCAAAGCAAAACAGCCAGAGATCAGAAGAGAAGAGAAAAAGGAAGAATTGTTATGGTACAGCTCATCTTATTCCAGATATTTACCCAAGGAATTTGTTTAGAATAGTCTTTTGTTTTCCTTTTTACACCCAATAGTGATTTATTTATATTTTTCTACTTTTCTGCTCAAAATCTGTAACTAAATTTTAAAGGCATAGCTTAAAACCACCACAGGCAGTCATTGTCACCTCTCAGAATTAGCTGAGCACTTTACACCTACTTGTACTGACATAAACAAGAGCAAGGTGATAGAAAACAGGTCTGCAAGGTATAGCCTCAGCTAAACACACCTGCAAACTTTTTACAAAGAAAACGGTTGTTCTGGGTCTAGCTTGCTGTATATTAGTGTATAAAAAGTGGACTTACTAATACCAGTATGGAACTACATACAACATAATTTGCAGTGGACTTAGAAGAGATTTGGTAATCACTGACATGCACACAAATAGTAAAATGCCCCTGTCACATGTTTCTCCCTAAGCGCATTTTAAAATAAATAAGGATTTGTTCTTTGGCACAGATGAAACAGGACCCGCTCCCCCAGCAGCCACCTTGATAAGGGAAACAGTCCACACAGATCAAGGACTTGGCAATACAAGGTATCATGGTTGCTGGAGAGTACTTCTAATTCCCACAAGTATCTGTCCTGGTGACGTAGCTTCAAGGGCACACTACAGACGACCACAAGATTAAGTATGAAACTCCCTGACCACACTGGCATGTGACCTCAGCTGTTACTGTGTGCAAGCTACATGGCTGAACGTCCCCATATTTTCTAAGAAAGAAGTGATATGATACTGTGGTTTGTGTTTTCACTGTAAGGTTGAAGACCTATGGTGCCCTCCAGGTTTTCTTACCAGCTGAAAATTAACTGAGACAGGTCTCCCACTCTCCACATTAATCTCCTACGCTGGAACGTCAAGAGATCACCAATATCATATCCCAGACTCCTCCATTCATGGAAATATTTGTGGTTAACAGCTCTAGACTTTTTTCCCTGATTATCAGTTTTCACTCTAGAGGTAACTGCACCTATGTGTAGATATACCAGATACTTTGCACCATTTTCTACATGGATTTTTTCCATCCACAATCCACCTGCTTCCTAGCCAGCAAGCTAATACAGTGGAGAATAAAAATTAATTTTAAACAAGGCCAAATCCCTACCCTGTCTCCAATATAGGAAAAAATCAAAGTCCACTTTAGGATGAACCACCTTAAAAGTTCTAAATAAACAATGTGGGTTTGGATTCTCAATCTCTTTAAAGTGTTTACTAATACATACAATTTTAGATAACAGAATTTCATGTTAACCTCAGCTGCTGTGCCTAGAGTTAAAAGGGGAGTGTCTCTGGTCTGAGAGTTACAGGTATGAGTGGAACATGTACTGGAAAGGGAAGGAAGTTTCTTTATATAACTGATGACAATTTCTTAGCTATCAGTAGCTGCTTTTCTGAAATTTCTACATCTAAAAGTGAAAGAGCATTTGTTGTCCTCAGAAAGTGCAGTTCCTCAAAAGCTCTTCCACTTCAAGAGGCACAGCTTCTTCTGCTGCTCCAGCACCAAGAGGCCAGATCCACCAATCAGAGAGTGCCTCCTCCTCCTAAGGCTTTTTCAGGACAAGAGGTACTGGAGACATGCAAAGCAATACTGTTCTGGGAAAGGAAGGGTGCCTGAAGAATGAAGTGAAGACATTTGGGGAATTATTTTAGTGTGATTAGAAACATGTGGAAGGGAAGAGGGGAGCTGTAATCTTCACCCACTAATATTCAAGTAGAATAGAATAAACCAGGTTGGAAGAGACCTTCAAGATCGTCGCATCCAACCCAATAACCAATCCAACCCATCTAAACAACTAAACTATGGCACCAAGCACCCCATCAAGTCTCCTTCTGAACACCTCCAATGATGGTGACTCCACCACCTCCCCAGGCAGCCCATTCCAATGGGCAATCACTTTCTCTGTCACTATTTCTCCTGTAAATTCCACCTTGGCTTTGTCCTCGAGTTTTAAAATTATGTCCATACTGTGAGGTAGAGATATCTGATTTGTTTTTAACAGGCAATTTCGAACACCCATAAGTGTAAGCTAGGCTGCACAGACACATGGACACATCTGATGCACGGACACATGGACACATCTGATGCCCCCCAGTTCTAACAAAGCTCTCTCTGCATTACATTGCAGACCAGCACATGTATGGATTTTGCATCACCCCCTCAAGGCACCTCATTCTCCTCTGTCTCTTGTCCCTTGTCTGTGAGAGCTCTTCAAAGCTCTATCCTGGGTCTCATCTTCTATATCTTATCCTCAGGGAGCCTTCTCTCTTCACACTGATATAAGTATCACCTTTAGGTAAATAGCTTGTGAATCTACATCTCAATACCAAACTGATCTCCCTCAGTTTAGCTCTACACATCTAATAACCCTTCTGATCTGCTGCCCTGAAAGGATTACTATTTGTCTAATGTTAAACTTTGCTGTTATTACCAAACAGCTACTATTTTTCCTTTTATGCTATTTCCTTGTCTCCATTGCTGTTAGCAGTAGCATCCTACCCATTTCTAAAATTAGATTTTTAATATATCTACATACCAGTGCTGGAATATTCCCTGCCTTTCAGGTCCTCTTCCATAATAAAAAAAGTGCAGAAAACATGCTTGCTCACATCTTGGTAATTTTAACCTACTATAAATATTTCCCTCTTCAATTCTTCACTGCCCCTTCCTTTCTGGATCTGTGCTGACCTGAATGATGGATATGCATTACACTTCCAGAGCCCAGTGCACTTAGCTATAACAAGGTGATTAGTACACAACAGCTTTAACTACATAAAAAATAATATGCAGCAGCAATAACAAAAATTATCGTTCCATATTCTCTGTGGCTGTTCTCCCGTTAGCATTGAATTTCCATTTCCTGCCTGCTATCCATAAATTCTGCACCAAAAGCTTGGGAAAAGGTCTCACTGGCTGGTTCTTCACAGTCTCCATGCTGAAGAACATGCCCTCAAAGTGGCAATAAAAAGAAACCTCGAGGCAACTTGAACTTGCACTGAAATCTCTCCTTCAAATTTGTGCCTGCTTCACACTGCTGTTCCTAGATATGAGTTTTCACAAATCTTTTCATCACCTTGAGAGGAAACTGCTCAGTGTGCTCAAAAGTGAGGGGAAAAAAAGAGCAGATAGTAGAATTACAAACCTCATTTCCTTTGAAAGAGGATGAGAATGAAGAAATTATTTACTTACACATTTACATACTTCACTTACAACTGTAGTTTCTCCTAGTTATTTCCAGTTAAAATCATTCCGGTGAAAAAGACAACAATTTTTTCTATTAAACTGTCATCTTTACATTTCAGATCAGTCTATCTCAAGAGGTGTAAAATGAAGGGAAGCATGAAATGGAGGGAGGAATGAATGCTCCTGCCATTTGAGAAAGCCAAGGCACACCTGTTTGTTCTCAGCATTTTCACTATTTTTTTTTCACACTTTCGACTACAAACCATTTTTCAGGGCTTAGTGATGCTCTGCCAACACTCATAAATCAAGCGTGCCAAGGGAAGCTTTCTAGCACAGAAACTAAGCTAGGTGAAGTAGCTGTTGCTCATGACAGGAAACTCTCAGCCTTCAAACCAACATGGCTACACACAAGCTGCCAATCAGTAGACCTTCCTGGAGCACCAAAAGGACTACCTGGTATGTTCCAGTCTCCACAAATGTGTAGCTTCTGATAGATGCCTTTACCTAAACCAAAATTACAGACTGTATTTCTATCCTGGGGCTGACTTGATTAAAACTCTAGTTTTCAACAGTTAAATGCTAGCAGTTCTCCTTAGACATAAGTGACATGTGAAAATGAGGTTTATTTTTTTTGCTATCAAGCTAAATATCTTCCACAGTTTATTATGTATGGTGGCATGACCCCAGGAAAAAAAATAATACCAGCATCTCCTTGTATACATGTTAATTGTTTAATAGCTACTATGTGGGATGAATTTGCAAGGATCACAATTTATTTGTAAATTTTTAAGTTTTTTAAAAAATATACTAATAGACAGTGGGAATAGATGATTAGTGTAGGCTCCTATCAACAAAGTATTCTGTTTTGTTTTCTATTTTAACACTCAGGAGAAATATAAAAATGTTGAAACTAAATTTTCAAAAGAAATTACATGATGGATCTGGTCTTCCTCTATTCTAGGGTCACTCCCTGCAGAAAGCCAATAAAAGCGCTCCTGTCTCAGAGTAATAAGAAGATGGCCTTGCTGTAAATTGCAATCAGAGATGGTGAACTAGAATTGGAGAGAAAACATATTGTAAATGATTTTTTTTTTTAATTTAACTTTATATGGCAGAGGATCTTCATTTAACCTAAAGCTGAAATGCAGAGCTAAGCCAAATAAAAACTGAAAGAGGACTTTCCTGTATTTTTATGGTGGGAACAGTTAATTTAAGGAAAGTACAGCTGGACTAATATTTATAAAGGTTTGCACTATGAACATAAACACCTAAGCATACAAGCAAATTTTAATACAGCAGTTGAATATATACCACTACAACCATTATGGGGAGGAATACAAAATCAGGAAACACTTAGGTGATGTCTGTGTAAAACCAAAATCAGTTCCCTCTATCAGTTACAAATACCAGATATGTTTAATTTAGTGCCAGTTTGTGAGCAGACATGGAGCTTGATTGAAAGCTACTTGCCTTTCATGGAGGAAAATGAAAGATGTCTCAGCCTGATTTGCCTGCACCAAGGAGGCTACCTATACCTGCATTGCACAGGTGTACTGTTATCACTTTAGAATTGGTCAGTATTACAACTACTTGCAGCTTTTTATGTGACTACAAAATACTCAGGGGAAAGTAAACAAGCATGTGGAAACCAATCTACATGTTCTTTTCTTGCTTTTCTTTACCCATGCCACCCTTGGGAATGCTGGTTAGCTGCCCCAAGCTGAGCATGCCAAAAGGAGCCAACTCATTGTAACCTTCTGTAAAATCCTGGAATGAACTATTATCCATAAAGTATAATACATCTTCTAAAAACACCTTGACTGCACTGAATTTTTGCTTCTTATCATTCTGCCAGTATAAGAGCCTGAAAAGTCTGGAGGCTTTCAAGTAATTTTCCAACTGGCCTTTTCCCCTTTTCATGCACAAAATGCTGCCCCTTCATTTCTCTGCTTTATTTTTCTTGCACCTATTTGTGAACAATCACTTCTGCTTCAGTCAACCATATAGAAACAAGCACTGAGCCAAGACATATTTGCCTTGGGTCAGGCAAACAGGGCCTATGTGGCCCACCTTTAGCTTGAGGCAGGATGAAAGGCCAACCAGGCCTTCTCACGGTTTGGTGACATCTGAGCTAATCTTCCCTTCGTTTGGGAACAATTACAGAAAGTCACCTGAAAGTGTCTACAAATAAACCTCTTTCCAAAAGCTAAGAGGGGGTGCTTTTCGCCTCCAGCACTTATGACCCATTTTTCTGTTGTCACAGTGGGGGGGAACGCAGTGTGCTTTCACAGAGAGAAACTCTGTAGGTCTTCATTTGGGCACACTACTTGGCTTCCTTGTGGCTAATCTAGACTAGACATTAGTTCACACATTGTTTACTTTCCTTAAACCATGAAACAAATTATAATTGTGTGTTTTCACTTTTGGTTTTCATGGGGGTGAAATTAACCTTTGGGTCATTGCACTTTCTGTCATCTCTGGACACCCACTTTCCAACAACTAAGACAGTGCTTTGATCTGAAATTCCCCATTACTATTGTGGTGGTGGCCACTCCTGCAGCTAGAGTGTCAGCGATATGGCTGGGAGATCCTCTATGTTAGGTGATGTTCTAGAGATCTTGCCATAGGAGACTGCAGCTGGGTGGGTGTGCAAGCAGCATCTTCAGTTTAACAGTGCAGACCTGCACAACTACAGGTTTACCAAGGCTTCACTTGCAGAGTCCACAAAGAACATTTTTCTCTATTCTAACTGGGAGGAGAGAGGCTGGGTGGGTCTTAAGCTGGACATGAGGCTGAAGCCCTCTTTTGACCAAATGAAAAGAATTCATAACATCAAGAATCAGCTCTTCCTCTCACGTTAGAGCCCACCTTCTAGACCTCAGCCTTATACTTAAAATCCCTTAACTAAAATTTATCTTGTCACCTGCTTCTTTGCCAGAGAAAGAATGTGCTGCCTTAACAATGACAGCAAGATGCAGATGAAGATGTGCACTACTGGAGATGAGCACGTCAGATCAATGTGAGCAATCAGTCAGCAATGCCGCAGCTCTGGGATGGGAACATAACTTTCTCAATTCCCTCTTCAGTCAAAACAGAAAGCAGCCAACACTGTATGGGTGAGCAGTAGAGAGGAGAAAAGTCTTCTATACCAGCACCATTACAATTGCTGATGTTGTAACCATCACTTAGATCACAGTGATGAATACACTAGAAATCTGGAGATAGGGGAAAAGTTGTTCTGATGATCAGTTACTACAGTGTTTGGTTTCAGCATTTTTGAGAAGACATCTGCATCAGAAAGCTGTATCACAACAAATCATCAAACTCATCATCACTTAAGAACCTCTACCTCATGTCTTTCAAACTGTTGGACTGTCCAGTTTTTATTTGTAAATAGGCTCTAAATTTGTAAACCACAATAAATAGAAAATTATAGTATGAAATTGTGCATCATTTAGATAGCAATCACAGCAATTTATACAGCAAATTATATGCCCCAAACAGGTAAATTAAGGCACAAAAATTACCACAGTTATATCTATGTGTAATTAAAAAAACCCTTAATTTAAGATTAGAATATTTAATTTGTCATGAAGAGATAGAGATTCACCACATTTTTCATTCCCCTAGAATCAGGATGATATTTTTATCCCTTGCAATAGAACTGAGCTTAGTGTGCCCAACATGTGAAATATCTTTTGGACAGAACTGACTTTATTAAATTAGAAGATAGATGGATGGAACCATTGAGTTCATAATCATACGACTACTTTTGACTTTTCTCCAGATCAGTGCTTAGGAAAAGAATGCTAAATGCAAATTAAACCCTGAGTTATGCTCAGCAATCTGACTGTCTGGCCCAAGAAATACTGCTAAGTCTGGCAGTTTGGGAGAGCAATGTGTGCATTGCATAGGGGTGTGAGGAACGCAGCCCACCCCAGCTCATCTCACAGAGCGCAGCTGTTGAACTGTACACAGAGGAGAAGCAAGTGGGTTTGATGGGAGGAGGTGAGAAAAGGTCTCTCAACTTCTAGAGATATTTTTGCTTTCCTTTATATCCTGCTGCTGTTTCAGTCAAGCAGTTTTCATCACCAGCTTATTTGAAAAGTGTTTTTTTGACCTAAAGAGTTTTCAGACAGCAGAGCCCAACTCTCCAATGAAAGCAACTGGGAGTGATATTCAGTCTTTTCAAAGCATTCTTCATAACCATTGTTTGAACATGCCTTTTTTTTTGCATTTTCAATCTACAGCACCTTTGCACAGGGCACCTGGCAATAAGGAGCTAATAGGATTTCTATCAAGAATACAGAGGCAAACATCCATATTTTTTTTTTTTTTTTAAGTATTTGTACCCTCCTTATCTCTGTATCACTCCTCTTCTACTCATTCTACTCATATAAGTTCAAATACTCTCCCTGCCTCCATGCCACTCAATTCTTGTGTACAGCAATGAATAATTGGATACTTTCACCAAGGTTATTTTTATTTAAGTTTCTCACTTTCTTTTAACAGCAGCAGGTCTCTGAATCTGAAACAGAAATTCCTTAGCCTGACAACACTGCCTGAACAATTAGTATTTCTCTCCTCTAACATCCTACAGTCCTTTTCCATCATGCAGCACAGTGATACGCAGGTGGACATGAGCTCATTCTCAAATTTACAGTAAAATGAAAGGATCATCCCAAGCCCACCAAGAAAAAGATAAGGAGATAATTCTCACACTTCATAAGTTACAAAGAACTGGAAAGCCAAACAAACTCATCCTTAAAGCTAGGTCCACATTTTAAACTCTGCCAGGCACAGTACTGCCAGGCAGAGTACTGCAGCAAGGCAAGAAGAAATTCCACTACCATGGGACACAACTACTTCAGCAAAACCACAGTAAGGACACAGTTTGACAGTCAAAAATGTTCATCTATTTACTCTTTCCAGGGAGCATCTATCAGCAAAATAATTATTTCACTTGTATGATCATGTGAAGCATAGAGGTAGATGCTTGACATGAACTGAGGCACTAGGTACCCTGCTAGAGTTGCTCTCAGTAGCCGCCTCCACTATTCTCCCATACCAAGCAGAGCTTATATACAGTGAGAATTTACTTTGGATGACACAAATCCAGTCTCAGTAGTGCTGTTTAAGAACACAAGTCTTTTGTTTAACTACAATACAAATTGCTCACTTTTTTCAGTTGCCCACATCTTTGGCTTAGAGAAAGCATGGCTGGCTGCTCCATCCTGGTTTTTACAAAGGCACTAGAAGGCAAAATTTTGTAAGCAAGCACTGTAAAGTCAAAGCAAAAGCATAATAAAAAAAATTTCCTGCTGGGTTGTGAAAGGAACAAAAATATGTTAGAGACATACTTTGGAATAAGAATACTTTAAAATATACTAAGATTCTTTCTGAAGATGGAGCAAATCTGTTAACTCCTCTCTCCATTTCTTTTATCAGCATCCCTCTGCTCAGGTGGAAGAAGCTTAGATACCTCCCTTTTTCTTGGAGATCACAACCCTTCAGCAATTACAGAAAAGAGGTCCCATGCTAGTTAGATCTGCTTTTCCTGAGACCAGCCTGCAAAGCAGAAATTTGCCTGGCTTCCTATTATGAACCATTTTAGACCCATCTTCCTTCCTTCTCTTTACCACTCTGCTTAAATACACTAATCATCTAGAATTCAATATCTAGATCCCAGTATTCTACACTGGGTGAAATTTCCTTCAGCTCTTTGGAGTTCCTAGACTCAGTACCTGAAAAGAAGAGCTCCAGATTATGTTACCTGGAATGCTAACACAAAAGAGCATCAGATAATACTTTGTGGACAGTGCATCTGCAAGGTGTACAAGACAAATGCATAGGGAAGTGATATGTATGTGAAAAAAAAGCAGAGATGACTGTGGTAATCAAGGAATTAGATTTATGTCTCGAGACAAAATGTTCTGTACTTCATTGAAAACTTCTCCCACATTGCATGGCTTGCCTCAGAGGGCATTTCAAACACTAACTGAAATCTATGACTACTGTAGAAGTGGCTCTTAAACACAGCTTTATCACTAACAGATTCAGTTCTTTGCAATTATATTGTGTTTTCCTATATCAAGCTTTATACCCCTGTGAACAGAAGACAAATAATGAAAAGTTCTTCTTCAATCAGAGGAATGCAGAATAAGAATTGCTTGCTAAATTGAGATATAGGTATTTTTTTCTTAGAAGTTTGTTTTGCTCTCTAGGATTACTGAAACTAAATCTCCCTTGACACCACTCAAAAATCCCTCACAATCCCACAACCCAGTGGAGGAGCAGCAAATGATTTAAGATTATAGGATTAGGATGGTTTTACTAGTTCTAATTCTTTCTTGATCATTAATGTGTGTACATGGTTCTTCACCACAAACTATTTGGTGGCCTAGTTAAAAATAGCAGTTACATCCCTTTTTTCCCAGCAGGGAGGTGTTCACACCATAACTGGCATTAACAAGCTATCTTATTAGGGAAACCAAGAACAGCATAAGCAAAGCATCTGAAACATAGACCTGGTTAGAGGTTTTCTCCAGTCCCTCTGGATTAGAACAGAAAAAAATACCACTAAAACCCAGATGGTGGCTGCGTCACACATGGGAACGCTTGCAGGGGACTGCTGAGTATGCAAAGTTTCATTCTTCCTCATCTTTCCCAGACCACACACAAGTATCCCACAAAAATGGAAGTTTATTATTGAAGTTGCATTTTGGCAAAAGAGGTATTTAAAAATGCATTGGTATTATCTGAGATTTTATTTTTTAATGTCTAACCATGCAAAGCCTTGCAGTAGACAAAGCCCCAGACTTTGAAATAACATGATTTCCTCATGATATAATGAGTGTATATCTAGTAATAAATTACTATATCTGGTAATAAATTAGAAAAATTTCCAAATAATAATAAAAAAGTATCCAAAGCAAATCTAACTTTTGAAGCATGCCAGATAATTACAGGACCGAGGAACAGACTCATGGTATTTAACATTGTGAAACAATTTGTAGCACAGCACTTGATGTCCAGGGATGCCCACTTGAAAGCAAAATAAAGTTTTGTCAGTATTTTTTTTTTCCTTCCAGTAGCTGGGAAACAAAGCACAAAACAAATGACAAGTAAACATTCAGCCACAGGAAGCCATTAACAACAGTGGGCACCAATTAGGACCCAGCAGGTATCCTTTACACCGCCTGGTGCTCTAGCTCCTCCTCAAATACTTTGGCATAACACTCTCAAGCTCAGTCTTAGGAAACAACAGGCTGTTTCATTTACTCAGCAATTTGTAGCCACATATTCCTGCTGATAGGCCCATAAACCTGTTTGTAGTCGTTTTCTGTTTCCCTTCAAGTTTGTGTCATTAGAAACTACAATTACTGTCTGTCCAAAGAGAATATATTTCAGGAAAGAAAATAAAATTGAGAGACTGTGATCCCTGTCCTCTTTGTCTCCCCCTTTCAACTTCTTTTTTGGAGAGAACGCACAACACAATGACTTATGTCAGGAAAATCAGCTCACAGAGAAAATATTTATGAATCCTCAGATTTTGCAACAAAGACTTTTTTTTTTTCCAGAGCACAGCTTTTTTTTTTTTTTTTTTTTTGGTAAAACAGAGTGAAAAGGATATTGTTCTTACAATTAAGCCAAGATCTTAAATCATTTAAAAAAGAACTGCATAAAAATATACTTTCCTTCAGCCAAAAAAAATATTCAGCCACAAAAAAATAATGTGCAATTTTGAGGTCGTTATATTAACTATAAGATATTTTGTCTCTGTTATCCAAAGAACCTCAAAAAACAGTTCAAGCCTTTTAAAGTCAATCACAGACTGCCTCACATTGTTAGGGTAAAGATATAGAGTCTTATTAAAATGCGACACAAAGTAGATTCTTATTTTTGCATCTTAAGACTTAAAATACAGAAAAAGCAGGTTGGAGTACCTCAAACCGAGATTTTACCATTTGACCACTGTTTTGACAAAACAAAAAAGTACTTCCACAGTATTAAGCCACTGTAAGAATCACAAGCAAACCAGGATCCAGCCCAGAGAGCTGAGAGCTCTTTCCAGTGTGTGTGAGGTGATACAACACTATGTGGGTGGAACAATACTCTAGGCACCACTGTGTTAACCTTGCCTTTTCAACCACCGACAGCCTAGGTGCTCTCATATGCCACTTCTGCTTCCATCATCACTGCTAGATGAAAGTCAGCCAAAACATCATCCGTTATGTTTGATCATTTCTTGAAGTTTTTGGCATTACAAGAAAATAAGGAAGGCAAACCTTGACTGTGCTAATTCAGAGATCTCCACATCAGGTCAGACTCTTTCAAAGGCATGCTTCCCTTGCTTGAATTATCTTTCCTTATTAATAGTTTAGCTTTTCCCTCCCTGTCTCTGCCATCTATAAAATTTAAAACAAACAACCACCACCAAGAAAAAGAAAAAAAAAAACACAAGTAAAAACCCAAAATGAACAAACAACAAAAAACACCCCAATCACCAACCAACCAACCAACCCCCAACAACAAAGTAAGCATCAGCAGATTAGGGAGTTACTTTATAACAGAAATTTATGTCAGATCCCTGCTGCCTGTTGGCAAAAGCATGCACAGCTAAGCTGCTCTCTACCTCCTTACACCACTTCTTCTTACAGTTCTTACCAAAGCTATCAACTCCTGCTCCTCCAGCAGCCTGACAGAACAATCCCTACAGCAATCCCAGTTCACAATCCCTACAATCTGCACTGACAAACGTCAGTAACAGTGGGGTAAACTCTGCCACAGTTTCCAGAATTCCTGTCTGATGAGGAGCGGCTGAAGGAACCGGGACTGTTTAGTCTGTAGAAGAGGAGGCTGAGGAGAGACCTTATTGCTCTCTCTACAGCTGCCTGAAAAGAGGTTGTAGTGAGGTCTCTTCTCCCTAGCATCAGGTGATAGAATGAGAGCATATGACCTCAAGTTGTACCGGGGGAGGTTTAGATTTGATGTTAGGAAAAATTTCTTTACTGAGAGTGGTCAGGCATTGGAATAGGCTGCCGAGGGAGGTGGTGGAGTCACCATCCTTGGAGGTGTTAAAAAAAAATTGTAGGCATGATACTTCAGCAAATGGTTTAATGACCATTTTGGTGTTACATTGACAGTTGTACTTGATGATCTTAGAGGTATTTTCCAACCAAAATGATTCTGTGTGTCCTGGTTTGAGGCCAGGCAGATCCTCTCTTGCCCTGAAAGGGGCAAAAGAATGACACTCACACAACTGGATTGCAGAAGTGATGGAACGTTTAAATGGAAAAGCAGTAAATGCTTTACAGAAGTTGCAAAGCATAGTGACAAAGGAAACCCAAAGCATACAGAATCCTCTACAGCACACCCAAAAAGCCTCCCAACACTTCCCTTCTCCCCACCTGAGGGTATAACCAAAACCCTCAGGGCTCTTTCTCTCTTTCTTCTCCCCCTTAGTTCCCCCCTTCCCCCCCACCCCCACCCCCCTGCTAGGCTGGTCTCAGCTGGCCAGGTCTGAGACTGCCCCTCCCCCTTCTCCTCCTGGCATTAGGTCTAGCCAGACCTTGAGATACTCCCCCACTCTTGCCCAATAGGGAGCATCTTCCACAGAGCAGAGAGGGAAGAAAGAGGAAGTGAAAGACTTTGCAGATGAATTTATAGGGTACAGGATATTATGGGTATGAAATACGCTGTTTCCTGTGTCCACCTACTGGGCTGGACACTCAGGACACAGGAGGTGTAACCTATGTGGCAGCAACAGGAGGCACTCAGCCTAAACTGCCACACTATGATTCTATGAGTTTGAGAGAATAACCAGCTATATGACTTAAGCCTTGAGACATGCATCTCAGAACTGCCATACAAGTATGTGCTGCAGAGGTGTCATTATGGTTCCCAGATATTGACAGCATGTCATTCACAAAGATAATGGAGAAGTCCTCCAGAGTTCCTGTGTATATCCACAACTCACCTGTCCTGTGCTCATGTTACAGTAAGTGGCTAGCAACCACTGGCTACTGCAACAGCAATACAGCTGAAGTCTCACAGCTGCTGCTTAGATCTTCTATATATCCACCAAGGTATAGAAATTCAGTACCTGGCTTGTCCCTCTTGGCTCAGTGGATAACCAAGTGCTGAAGGGTTTGTAGTGCTGTTGTCTGGCATGCTGGAGGACAGAAACACTGGATAACTAAGGTGCCTTTGCAATACAGAAAAATACTACAGACCACAGACCTAAACCTATTGTGATCAGACATCCTCTGTCATAGCCAAAAGGATACAGATATGGTAGGCACTCAGTGAATCTTCATAATGAGGATTATTTATTCCATTTGAGATTATCATAGATTGGCTTTTCCCAGGTACCAAGGTGGTGGGAGTTTCACTTGTTACAGGAAGAACTGTCCCCTTTCTCTGTGGGGACATCACAGCTGCATCTGTGTAACTACTTGCATACATACATTCCAGTTTCATCTTATGACTTCTCACAAAGAAATTTGGGACACAAAATTATACACTTTAGTATTGATCACTTAAGTGTACACAAATCCATACACAAAATACCCAGTAGTAAGAAAGGTGACACTTGTACAGCCATGTGCATATGTATACAAGCAATCCTTTCAGCACTAGGAGAACATCTTTGAAAACTACAACTGAGATCAAAAGAAGTAGTCTCCATGGTCTGTAGCCACCTACAAATCAGGTGGCTCGTTGAAGCCAGTCATCTAGGCTCCTTCTGTAGTCAAGCAAGAGAGATAAGTGCCTCCAGATTGCCATTTATCCCATTCTAGGATAGGTGAGTAAAACAGGTGAGATGAATCACCCTGGCATTGCTGTCGGCCATGTGGGGGAGGGGGCACTGTAGATGACTAGCTTAGAAGAGATACTTAACTTTTAGCAGCTAATGTTAAGAGGAATCCCATGCTATGAGATTAGGGAGGATTATACAGACTCACAAACTTGTGAAAACTCAACTTTATATTTGGTCTTACAAAGAAAGTAAAAATTCAGTTTTGCCATGAAAAAAATAAATCATCATGGAGTCTCCATCATTCAAGCTGTAGACCACTGAACCTATGATATTCAAAGGATCTGAGGTTGTTTTGCATGTTTTCCTAGAGAAGTAAGGTTCACACTGTTCTGCTTTCCCAAATAAATGAGGTTCACATTCTGAATGTTAAGGAATTATTTGTTGTAAACCTGTTGGCTGTTTTCATTTGAATATGACAAAGATCTATAAAAACTCTTAAACATTTTGGGGGAGTATGTTATCAAGCAAAGGACAGATCTGTGAGTGCAAGCCAAAGCAAAAAGGTGGGAACATGGCATCAACCAAGAGACCAGAGATGAAGCCATAAGAGCTCTCTTGAGGCACAAACCCAGAAGAGAAACTTGTTTAGCTTGCTACTCTAGGTCCTCTGACACCACTGTGTCAATTGCAGACAATAGATTTTCACATGTGCTGTTCTTCAGCAGTGCAAGGTTTCTGTTTAGATTCAGCATAATATTCATGCAAATAGCTAGAACAGCTTCTATTAGTAGCAATTCTCAATGCTACATCTTGCAGTACTAAACCAGAAAGCCATGAGTCTTTTTCTCCAGGCTATCCAAGCATATGCACTAGCATTTACTACCTGTAATGTAGGCAAGTAGACACAGACAAAAACCTCAAAACAAAAAACTGCTCATACCAACTAAACACAGTCTCCAAGTTTCTTTAAATCGCTGATATTTACTTTAAATAAGGAATGATATTTAATACTTTGATGAGATTCATGCCTGGCATTCTTGCAAGGCTAGCTGTCAAACAAATTGAAAAATTGTATTAGTAATATATATTCTGTTACCAGGTCCCCAGTTTCTCCCTGCATGGGAAAGAATGTGCTACATCACAAGCCCTGAATAAACTAAACTCGAAGATAAGATGAGAAAGGGGCAGACAGTGCATTTACTGTTTTTCTCTGTTCATTTCCTACTGCCTTCCCCTTTAGGATTTTCTCTTCTCATGGGGAGACAGCATAAAAATGTTACTTAGATGGCACCTGATTGAAAGTAGCTATAAATTTTTGAAGTCAGAACCTGTTTTCACGAAATAGGCAATATGTAGAAATGATGTTTGCCTTTCACTGCATTGCCATGTCTGAAAATACTAACAGATACCTACCAGCACTATGCTGATATTCAGGTGTTAAGAAGTAACTGTCACGGTCACAACTGAAACACTGGCCTACATACAGTGTTTCGCATTTTGTGTTCCTTTAAATATAGCTACGACCCTGTCACACTAATAATCTTACTGAAATCCCAAAGGATTGAGGAAAGGAGCTTGTTAGTTTACAACCATTCACCTGCCTCATCCCAGAGCTTGGTGCTGCATTCCAGTAATTCAAGCACTGGGAAGGCTAGAGAGATGTAAAAGTACCATAAACAGAAGCACTAGCAGACACTGCAGAGATTAACAGATCACACACTACAGTTTTACAGCCCCAGTTTCCAATGACACTAGCTCATGGGGAGGCAAAGCCTGGACATCTACAGGCAGTGAGTTGAGCAAAGCAGCACCTACACTGTGTATGTCCACTCACTTCCACACTCCTTAACCTATCACTTATATACATTCCTACACAGAGCACCTGTGAGGTTTGGATTCAGAAAGGAATTGAACTTGAAGAACTAAAACACATGTTTAAATGCCTTGCTTCACTGCAGACAAACTTTGCAGAGGTTTTCTCCTTATACCCACTACATCCAACAGGGAAATGGACATTAGCAGGTCCTCTGCTAGGGCAAAACCCTGCTCTGTTTCCCCTGCAGTCAATTTTCCCCTCTTCCTCCTCAATAGTCTCTCTTTTTTTTTCCTTCTCAAGAAAGTACCTGAGGAAAATTATAGTTCTTTGCTTCTACAGACATTTATTTAAAACACAGATTGGCACAATCAGATCTGCAGTCTGTTGATTATTTATTCAAAATAAATAGCTGTCAGGATTGAAAATGAGTGATTATTTCATTAGGTATGTATGCATTACATATTCAAGCTAAAAAATTTAACTCTTAATACATTTTACAAATTCGATCAGAAAAATGACTCACTGGGATCAAGAGGTTCACAGCTAAGATGCACTGCAGACATTTTATAAACAATGGAATGAACGTATTCTGGGCGCACATATCTGCCCCCGTCAGCACCGAATACCCAACACCCACCGTGGTTTTCTTTTTCCTTTGGGCTACCTCTAGTCTGGCTCTGAAATAGGACTGAAATACCTTCTAGCTGTTGATATGCATAAGGTGAAGCATATCCTCCATCTGTCTGACCTCAGCCCTACTTCGTGATGTGAGCTGCTGAGTGTCAAGGTGGAAAACTTCAAAATATGTTGCAGGCCTGAACTAAGTTTGGAAAACTTTTGCTGCATACATAAGTGTTTTAATGTCTTTCCAGGTTAAAGCTGGTAGGGGTAAAGATGATTTAAAGTTTTTCAGGAATTAGGGTCACTTATTTAAATATGCTTATTTTCATCACTAATGCTTTTTTCCTGCTTCGTACTCAAAACACTCTGGGGGCTACAGTGTCCGTGCAGATGTGCCAGCCAATGAACATGAGTCCAGTTAGACATGTACAGGGTCTTTACAACAAAAGACCTGATCTGGCCTCAACATTTCTACAAAAGTGGTCTCCTCCACAGGTACATCTTGGGCAGAAAAAGATGTTTGGTGGGTTTTTTCTATATTATTTTATTTCTGTATTAATCTGATTAGGGTTACATCCATGTACAGAAATTAATGGAGAAAATATTCATTTTAAACACACTTGAGGTACTAGAGGAGAAGAAAACTGGCACTTCTTTTTAGACTTTGAGGTCCATGTGATACAGTTGACAAGGATACCAAAGTTCAACTATTTCATGTGTGCAGGCCCAGGCAGAGGAAGCCTATATTTTCTGATCAACAATGTACATATTTGGCTTTTAATATACACTGGGAAAGAGCTAGTTAGAAGCCCTGAGCAATAATGTGCAAGTTAACTCCTGTAAAAAGCAGCATTAGCATAGTTTTACAAATCTGAATGACAACTTAGTAATTGGATGCAGTGACTTTTCCACACAGGCTTCCAGACCCATTGGCACACAGGTGTGGGAAGAGCTTGCCCAAAGGCTCCTCATGCTGGTTCTGCAGCACAGTTACCAGCAGGCATCAAGCTGTAAGCAATTCAGGGGACACTTTCACTGGCAGATACAAGCCAAGAAAATTAAGGGGGGAAATGTTTCTTTAAAAACACTTTAAAGAACAATGTACAAAAGTAGAGGTTTGGCAGTTTGAGCAACAGAAAACTATTGAAAACTTTCTAAAATGTGAAATGAGATTTTATTTTTTTTTAAGGACAAGAATAGCTGGTCTGGTTTTAAAAGCAGACACTTCCACCTTGATTGCCCAACGAGGTTTTTCTCAGCCCTCAATTTTTCATAGAATTCCCTCATACTTTTAAACGGTTTCCAACAGTGCATGAGGCAGATTGGAAACTGCTACACACCATGCAAACCAGCATATACAGAGATCTATTCTATCCCCTCCTCACCTGCAACTCTCAACTTCCTTTACACAAATACCATCCTAAATACAAAGCTCATTCTGCAACTGTTACACCTCATGCTCTTCATCCAGCTCTGTGCACAGAGTGCCACAATTCCTGCTAACTCATTCAAATGATTCTGGAGCCCAGGTCAGGATCTGAGGCATAATTTTTCATACCATCTCAGACCAAGAACAATTAGGAAATGCATTTTTCCACAGCCAGCTGCTCCTGGACTCACATAACATCACAGGTTAAGAAATAGTAATAATCAAGTAGTAGTATGACTACTAGTGCAGGGGAAAGTATTATGAGATATGTATAAGCTGACAAAAACCTACTTAACACATTTCCCAAATGCAGTGTAAATATAAAAAGCAGTACAGTATTTAGGAAGTGGCTTTTCTTTTCTGCTTGACAAAATTAACAGTGTGTTTCTCTATCTGCCTGGGGAAAGGACAGCACTTAACTAGCATTGGATTGCTGTCTACATGACAACTAGAACATTCTCTCTGTCTAAGCAGCAAGCTATGCTGGTTTAGGAAATAAACACTGAATTTTAAAGTTGTGCAAGCCTCTTATTTCAGTTTAATAGTGACTTTTAATAATTCAACCTAAACCAGCTGCTTGCTAACAGAAGCTAAAGGGAAGTGATTTTGAATTGCAATGTGCTAAATACAAGGTTTCCCCACTGCATTGCCTAAGTCAGTATTAAACCAACCCAAGTTTTAGTGATATTTTTGCAGTGTATATGTAACACTAAAATACTCAGAAATAAGTATGCTCTTATGTTCATATAAATAAAACATAACTTGTAACACAGTGTAGCCTTGGCAGTCCTTTCTTTCTGAACATTTAATAAAATACAAGTGAACATACTCTGTACCCAACACTTTCCTAACCTTTACCTTTAAAGAAAAAAAGCCAGATATGGTTCAATATTTTTGGAAGTGATTAATATTTTACACAGAAATTAAGACTAATATGTCAGGATTAAAGAAATTCTCTCTCAACAGTGGCTGTGTCACTCCAAAAATAATTTAAAGCAGTACTCCCCTGTTAAGTATGGAAAAAAAGTGTTTCCTTTAGAAGAGGAAATTCTCTTAAGGAAGTTGTTTTAAGATAAATAAAAGTTCAGGATAAAGCCAGCAAAAGGTGTGAAGGATTTCTCTTTGATTTCCCAGCGTGTGTATTTGGGCTCAGACACAGACTACATTTTATGCACATATTAATAGGATGCTAATAAGTCTACAACTCTGCTTTAACAGAGACCTGTAGAGACAACCCGATATGTGGCACCAGATACTAGCCATCTTAAAAGATTTATTTCCCCCTCACAAAGGGAGAGAATCTAAGTGGTTTTAATTACAAATTCAGACAAAAAAATGTCTTTCAAAGTTAAACTACTATTTTTGTTATAGCATTTCTGTGCTAAAGTGACCTTCAGATTATCAAGATATAAGCCAAGCCTTTTAGAGTAACTAGGAACAGATTTACTCTTCACTGGTAATCTTATATGCAAAATAAGGCCTCTCAGTTGCAAACCCACTTAAATTACTAGCTCATGAAAACAATCCAGGTATCAAAATCATGGAGCACAGAAACTGGCAGTATGTATTTCAATAACTTGTTGCATCTCTTGGAAAACTTCTAAGGGAGGTCCTGTTTAGTTGTAAACCTCAGACATATTTCAAAGTTAAATTTTATTTTATTTTTTAAACAGCACTTGCAAAATATATTAAAGAGATTTAAAAAAAAAAGTAGTAGGTAAGACTAATCTCAACCTTGATAAAACCTAGCTTATAGCTATCTGTAAAAAGATAAATAATCTAGGAATTGCATATAGCAGCATTTTAAGAATTAATTTAACCATATATTCAAATAAGTCTTCCATACATCCTCTGCCCTGAAAGATCATGGTTTTGCACCATTTCAACTTTTTGTTTCATCAGTTTAGAATAACTTGGCTTTCATCATCATCCACTAATGTGCTGCTGATGAAAATAAGCCAAAACCACCACAAAAAAAAAGCAACTCCCCACCCCCAAATATTGAAAAAGCCCCACATCAAAACCAAATCTCAAGTTATTTCCATTTGAAATGAAAATAAAACTAATGAAAAATACTAAGATTTTTCTTAAACCATTGACACAGAAATTTATCCCAACAAAACAAAAAATATAACACACCATTTTGTTGTTGATGTTAAAAAAAAAAAAAATCTATATGACTTAAACATTTAAAAACTGTTTTGTTTGGTTTCCACTAGTATAGATTCATATTTCCAGCCTGGCTGGTTGGCCAGCATGTATGTGACCAGACACTAGTAAAACTGTGTCAAATACCTTCTTCTATCCTGGGAAGGTTCTGAGCTTTAAGCTTCTTTCTGTCAGCTCAATACTGCACTGACAGTTTTTGTTTGCTTTGATTTCAGCACTTAGCAAAAAAATAAAGGGACAATTGTCAGTCATCAGCTACTCTCCGCTGTCATTTTGAAGGAAGTCTGGCAGCCTTTCTATTTCTAATGCAAAAGCTAATACATTAGTTCTGAAATAAAAAGCATTATATTAATATGAATGTTGGCTAATAGGGGATTCCCCTCCCCTTCCCCACCATTTCTACATGGCATGTTTCATCTACTCATTTCAGCCTGCCATCTCAAGAGCATGAAAAGAGTAGAAACAAAGGGTCACCTAAAGATGTCTCACTAATATGTCACAAATGCCCTTGCATCCCTGTGTTTAACCTCATTGACTCTTATGACAGTAATCAAGCATATTCTGAAATGAGGCGTCCAGCATTACGCCAAAGGTGCTGTTCCTCATGTACGTGACTGCAGCTGTCATGGCACAATGGATTTACAGAAAATTGTGGGTTTAAAAATTTCATATTACCACCACACTGGAAAGAAGTCTTTCACCCTCTGCTTGCTGTAAGTCCAACATAGAGGAAATACATATGGAGGTCTGGAGCTTCAGGCATCAGATGCTCCAGCAGAGGGAGAAGGACAACTCTAGAGGATGGTCACAGTATCTTAAGTGCTGTGATGTTTGCATGGCTGGTGCACTAAAAGAATAGTAAAAAGTCCAGTAACTACTGGTACCTCCTACAAATCTGCTTAGATTTGCTAGGTACATGACCTAAAAATCCAGGGTGCAGGCTCAAGAAAAGCACATTTAAGTCTTCAGAGCATAGGCAAACTATAAACCAGCACTCAGTCAAAAATACAGGACAAGAGGCAAAGGGTGGAAGCTGAGACATGGGAAGTTCCATGTAAACATGAGGAAATTTTTTTTCACTGTGCGGGTGATGGAACACTGGAACAGGCTGCCCAGGGGGGTTGTGGAGTCTCCTCTGGAAATAATGAAAACCTGCCTGGATGCATTCCTGTGTGGTCTGGTATAGGTGATCTGCTCTGGCAGGGGGCTTGGACTAGATGGTCTTTTGAGGTCCCTTCCAACCCCTAACATTCTGTGATATATACACATGCTGGTGTAACATACAAATGCACTACGGGTTGCATTCTGTACCACAAGCAGTGAAACATGAAGAGGTTTTCTCTATCACTTTGGCTGTCATTCAGACAATGGTCCAAAACCATCTTGCCTTCCTAGTTCAAACACTATCTTTTGAAACTAACATGGTCTTTATTATTCTTTGCTTAGAGGCATCCTTAACCTCATGGAGCCAGCCTATACATTCAAAGTCAAGCCAGGTTTCTCCCAATAGCTTGCCAATTGTTCAAATTCTAACATGTCAGCTGTGAAAGAGCACATGGGAGGAACTGAACCCACTTAAGCAGTGGCTGAATGCATTGTGGGGAAGGATCCTAGATATTTGAACTACTAGGAAATGTACATTATCTGTAGGCAATGCCAACCCTGCGATTGAAGCTGAAATTACAGCATTTCTGGGTAAACACAAGCTAATTGGTGACCTCAATATCAGAGCAGCTGTAGTAATTGTGCCATTAAGGAAATTTGTGAAAACTTATCTGGTCCAAAGTGATGTATCTCACCACAACTAGCCCCAGTCTTGGTCCTGCCTGCTGCCTTTGACCAGGCCTGACACCCAAGTTAGCAGACATTCACTTCCCTCCATTAACCCACCCAGGGCTTGTTTGCAGTGCAGGAAATATCTCTTAGTGTAAGCAACATACAGAGCCCAACCGAAGGTAATAACAAAACATTATCTTAAGAAAGATGACATGCTGAGGGGAACCTGCTGAAATCAGCAAGGAAACTAACCTTGGCAAGTTCACTTCACAGGAGTACAGGACAACTCATGTCTGCTAACTCCCCTGACAAAGAAACTTTTTCACCAGCAAAGACAAACTTTAGCATTCCACAAGAACCTTAAAGGCTCTGGGAGCAATACTGGCAACTGCATTGTTCTTCCCAGGACAAATGTAAAGACAGAAAGAGAAAGAAAAAGAAAAGGAAACTCCAAGTTACAACAGCTTAGTTTATTTGATCTGGGGCTATTTATGTTCACAGTAATAAGCTTGCATTCACTTGCATCATGCAAATGCATTTTTTTCTCTCAGACTAGTGGATAAGTGAAAACCATAAAAGTATTTTTTTCTCCTGTAAAAACTGTTCATATTTTAGAAGAAAGATATCACGGTATGAAAAAATATTTTATGCTATGTCTAGATTTAAATCACATGAAGCATTCTTCATTATTTACAAATTAAAGCACCTTCTGTTTGGAGACCACCTTCTTTCTCTGTTTTTTCTCCAATTTTATTTTTCAAAGGAGTTTCAATCTAACATTCAAATGGAAAACCAAATCTCAACTTTTCACTCTATTTATTTGTCTTAGTGTCTCACTGATGTTAGCCATGCTTTACTGGCCACTGTAAGGTTTGTCTGTGAGAGCTGATGCACTTTGCCTATCTTGCCCTACATGGACTGTCATTCTTTTGATTTTTCAATGCCCTCTCCATCAAGAGCAGGCCTGTCTGAAGATATGAACAGCAACAGACATCCTGTGAACTAGGGAAAGAAAAAGCATAAGAAAGATGAAAGAAACTGCCGGTATTCATGGTCTTGAAATGAAAGAAATTAAATTATCAGAATGAGAAACTGAAAGAGGCTGTCACAGCTTTAATACAAATAACCTCAGTCTCTAGGTTTATACTTCTGATATATTATATAAATATATGCTTATATACAAAATATATTTCATAATATATCATTTATTTTACATATATATAACATATTTCATCAAGAATGTGGCAAGAACAAAACCAACATGGAAAGTCATTACCAGAGTCTGAATCAGGAATGCGTCACATAAAGAATGCTATTTTATGGAGCATTTGAAAGGATTTGAAATGCTTAACTTGAAGTCTGTAGGTACCAAAGACTGCCCAGAACTGGAATACTTCCTCTTCTGAGGCCATAATGGTTGTTCCATTCTAGAATGGACATACAGACAAACACTTCTACTTCTGGCAGTAAACACACTGTTGAGATCTCTAATGTTTTTGAAGAGCAAGAATCACGTATCTGTTTTGGCTCACTTGAGCTTTTTTCATTCAAAATCCTTGGGTTGTGTGGTGGGTTGATCCTGGATGGATGTCAGATGCCCACCAAAACTGCTCTATCATCTCCCTCCTCAGGTGGACAGAGGAGAGAAAAAAAGTATAATGATAAGCTCCTGGGTTCAGATAAGGACAGTGAGAGATCACAAACCAGACTTCAATTGGAGAAAGTAGTTGAATTTATTACCAATGAAATCAGAGTAGGATAATAAGAAAAAAACCAAAACAAATCTTTAAAACACTTTCACTACACCCTGCCCTTCCTCTCAGGCTTTCTTCTACTCTTCATTCTCTCTGCCACCTACTCCTCAGTGTTACAGGCAGTGGAGAATGGGAGTTGCAGTCTGTTTGACACACCTTATTTTCCATTCCCCTGCTGCAATCCGGAAGGGGGGAAAAAAAAGTAAATTACTGCCGATCTTTTGAGAACCATGTCATCACATGTTTAAAACACTCAAAATCAATGAAAATTAGCAGGCAAGGAACACTCAAGGCTTATACATTTTCTACCATGTATTTCATACAATGCTGCAAAGTGTTCTAAGAACATCACAGAAAGAAACTTAAATTTAAAATAATCCAGAAGCTCACAGGCTCCACCCTAGCTCACTTCAAAACAAGCATGAGATATTCCCAAGTGATGAATATTGCCTGCAACAATCAGTTCACAAGAACCACCCAACAAAGCCAAAGAGTTTTTCCTGAGGTAAAACATAAATGTTTGTGCCACAATATGATCCACTAATAGATGATAAGCCACGGTACTATCTTCATGTTTCTTGCCCTCCCTCCTTAGCTGACTTGCAGGGACTTATCAGGCGTTGATTTATTTTTCCTTCTGTGTTTCAGTATATTGCTTACATAGTTTTTGCACCGAGAAAACTGTACTAGTCTTTAAAAAAGGATTGAAAATCTCCAATTCAGTTAACAGTATGCAGGATGATTAACTCACTACTCACCTATGAAGACTATGGAGTCAAAATGAATTTTCACTCTAAGACAAAAATGAGGGAGCAAGAATAAAGCATAATAATATATTGCTACTTTTAATTATTTAGTACTCTGCAATGAAAGAAGTTTTTGCAGATGTTTATAGCAATTTCTTAGAATATCACATCCCATACCCAAGTAAGAGCAAGTTTTGAAAGGGGACTATATAAGATTGGGAAAAGTCCTGATGGAATAAACTTTAAAAAACAAAACAAAACAAAACCAAGATCAAACAAACAAACCCCACCACCACCACCACCTGATAATTGGGTTATAGAGTAGAGGTGTTGTTGTTGTTGTTTGTTAGTTGTTGGGTGTTTGGGTTTTTTTTTAATATTAAAGATGAAAACAAACGAAACTCAAAAATCCCTCCCACCAAACTAAATCTGACAACAACCATAAATGCATTAAACTTCAAAACCAAATTATTAGCTTGGCAGAGGAGCAATGAGTTTAGATGATACAGTATTCTCTGACTTTTTCTGAGGCTGTTCAGTAAAGTCACTGCTCACGTTGTGCAAACTTTTTTGTTGAATCTTTCTTCAAATATTGTGACCAAAGTTTTCACGGGGGAAAAACCCCAAACCAAAAAAAGTATGTGTCCAAAGCCATTACACTTAAGTGGCCTCTTTTCCAAGAGTGACGATCACCCAGGAGCATCTCTTCACTTCAAAGCCTAGGACTTGGGGATGTTTGCTGCCTTAAGATTTATGGTCTCCCTACATCCTAACTGAGAGATTCAAGAAATTACAACCAGCAGCTCATCTCCATTAAAATTAGAAAGAAGTGCTAGCCTGATTTGTGGCATCTATTTCAGAGGTGAATATGTTCATGTCCTCAAGGACCCTGCCAGAGGAATAACTCATGTAAAGAAATGGGTATACCCCAGGGAAAGTTTGCTAAGTGGCAACAGGGCACCTCACCACAAATTCCATGATCTGACAGAAACAGCAGCACATGAGAGAGATGAGAGCTGTTTCTGCCTGCAGGCTAGCACTAAACAGAGTATTACTTAACTGCCCTGATGATTTTTCGGTCAGCAAGCCAGCCTAACAACATTTTTGGAAAAAATAAAATCACAACCTGTGCAATAACAGTCCAAGCCAGCATGTGGAAATTCACAGATGAACAAAATAATACCATCAGAAGCAAAAATCTCAGTGCATAGAGGGCAGGAGTTCTTACCATGCAGCAAAGCTGCTGTACAACCAAGTTGATAGCCAAAACCTATACAAACTCCCATTATTTAGATATTGCTGTCCACTGGGATTTTGGGGACTGGCAAACTCCAAAAATATGTCATTCCATTCAGGGCAGGGTTGCTGCCCAGTAGTTCCTAAAAGTATGTCATGCTTCAGCCACGAAAATTTTGAAGGGTTTTCTCCTCATCTGAGGAAAAGAAGTAGCAACTGCAAGGGAGTAAGAGTCCATAAAATGATGCCATCATTAGCAACCTGAGTGACAGACAGGAAAGAGATTCGCACAATTGGTATTTGTGAATTGCAAGCTATAAAAACTGGAGCTTGCTGGATTGTGTGCAGTTTCTAGCTGTCTGTTTCTAAAAGATCTTGGTCTCTTCAAAGATTTATTTCAGAATTTCTTTGTACATGAAATTAAGAAATTGAAACAAACCACACTTACTCTTAGTAGGCTACATTTTCAGTGACTGCATAACTAGAAAATTAGGTTTAATATCTCAAGCACCTTTACATCTGTCATTGGAAAAAATAGCTACATACTACAGTAATTAGTGTTACAAACTGCCTTCCTTCCATTTTGCCTGATTTATTTTGCTTTTTTATTTTGCTACTTCGTGTATTTTTTTTCTGCTTTTAAATTTGTTATTATGTATAAGTTGCTGAAACATGCTTGCACCTATGCTGAAGTCACATCTTAATAACTCAGATCTTCAGCACCAACTTGTCCCTTTTAGTTGAACTGAAGGTAGAAAATAATTTTCTGCTCCAAATGTTTTCTGCTCCAAAACATAAGTAAAGTTTTCATGAACACAAACTTGTTCTCCTAATTCAAAGAATTTCACACATTGGTTGCAACAGAGTTAAGGAAGTGGTTTGCCCATTCTGTTCATTCAGCACAAAGTCATACTGGAAGAACAGATGGAAATCTTGAGATACACAAATTAATTTCTAAGGCCTAACATTTAGACATTAAAAGACAGGTTAAAAAAATAAATCAATAAAACCTGCTTGCTTTTTTTTTTCTTCTGATGCAGCTCCACCAGCAACGTTCTAAGCACTCCTTCTGCAAAGCAATGCCCAGCCATATAAATTGGATAACTAAAATCATCACTGCGCCCTTCTTCGAAAGAAGCACCTTTTTTTGGCCACACCAGCTTTGCTTAACTACTAACAACTCTACAAAGATTGGTTTTTGACATTTGCTTTCAAATTAATTTCTCAGTCTTCTTGGCTATCTTGCTTGTTGTAACAAATTGGCTTTCCAGTACAGTTCCCTAATTGGGGAAAAAAAAAATAAAGAAAAGAAAAATCCAGAGATAGAAAAAATGTGGATGCTTCTATGAATACATCAGCCTTATTAAAAGTAATAAATATTGGCTGCAGCTCTCCTAGTATGTTACCTCCTCTGCCCAACATCCTTATGCCCTTCAACTTCACACTTTATTTTCCTTTTTTTAAAAATTGCTGTCCAAGGTCTTATTTGAACCTAAAATCAGGCACGGGGATCTGAAATCTCTGCTTTGGAGCTTCTCTACTCAGCAGAGTGCTTGAGAGTAAAGTCCATAGTGGTGGTGCTTTTTTTATTTTTCCTGGGAAAAGGGGAAAGTACCAGCAAGTTTAGCCCATGAACTCTTTTCCTTCCCTAGTTTCTGGAATTCTCTTCTCCAAACCCAGCTTGAGCAGGAGGCCTTTGTTTTTTAGGAGGTTGTATACTGCTAGCCTGTGCATGCTACACATCCAAACTCCAGACTATAAATACCAGAAAGTCGTCTGTTCTAGCTACTGACAACTCCTGCTTCCTCACCTTCCCCAGTAGATGGCAACGTTGATCTAATTGTCATTTAGTAACACCCGGTTACAAAACTCCCCACCCAGGAAGATTGTATTCACAACAGAATTTCCCTCTGAGCTGCAGATACCTTCATGCCTGGGAGTTCCTTTCCCCTCCATACATGCGTCTTCTGAGCAACATGTACAGCTTGTTTCCGTGTGCTGCCCGAGTTTCTATGATTTTGGATTAGTAACTGCCTTAATATGTGCTCCTGTGTATCACATATTCCCAAAGAAGATGTACGTT
The DNA here is from genome assembly GCF_026170545.1 of Melanerpes formicivorus. NCBI lineage: Eukaryota > Metazoa > Chordata > Aves > Piciformes > Picidae > Melanerpes > Melanerpes formicivorus. The sequence continues at coordinate 367,303 of NW_027142551.1, read as the reverse complement.
TCAGCTACCTAACATGCTAAATAGTAATGTATTCCTGTAGATACAGTAAAAGAAGGAAAAGAAAAGCCATGGGACTTTGCTTTCTGAAAGGAAAGTACATTCAAACTTTCAACTGAATAAAAGGTGTCTTTTCAACCGTGTAGAGTTACAGTCTCTGGCACTGCAGGATGAACTTCAGCCAGTAGATAGAATGAAGCTAGCATGTAGCTGGCTCTAACACTTTTCCATGCTACACGTACTTCAAGAACAAAGAGCCTGCTTCTGGTTCTTAGACATCTCCAGTAAAACAGAGTTGAGTTGTGCATACTTATTGACAAGTTAACATACTCAGCAGACACACTTTAGTGCTGCCCAAAACAGAACTGGGCAGCCAAAATGCTGTGGGCCAAACTCACAAACCACAGAAGTATCCTCCTACACAACCTATAAATCCTACTGAAATGCAAAGCTTTTTATGTTATGCGTGATGCAGGTATGACTCAGGAACTGCAGGTTTCTGCGTACCCAAAGTTGTAATACAACCAAGAAGTAAACCATATTGGCTGAATGTATGTTCCACATGAGGAAAAAACAGAATTTTATTGGTTTATTAAGGAATCTAAGTATTTTTGAAAGTACAGACTAAAACAAAACCAAAAACCCCACCAAAAAAAAAAAAAAACAAAAAACAACAAACCACAACCAAACAACCCACAAAATCAATAAACAACAACAAAAAACCCTACAGCTTTTTAAAATGTTTCATTAATGCCTCACTAAAACTAGACTACCTTGAAAGTGCTGCACTACCTGACTGGACAAAGTATCTGTCAGATCTTCTCTAAGCTTTAGAAAAAGGCAAGCATTCCATGCAAGAACAATGCACAAATGCAGGATAATCCCCTGACACGTTCTCAGTTTTTGAGGTCTGGGCTGGAATGGCTTAATGGCAGGAACATAAAACAAGTCAGCTTTTTGTCCGGCACTAACCTGTGATCTCATGTGTGGCTTGAGGAACGAAAGTATTCACCTACCAGATACAAGAAAATCTGATGCTATTTAATGAATTCTATCTGTGACATCTCTCTTCTCTAGATTTATTCTAAACTATCAGCTGTTCAGAATTCAGTATTGGCTAAGCCCAAGACTTTCCAGGTCTCACCAAATTTATAAGTGCCATTCCAAAAAAGACATCAGAAATCACCTGCTCATCCTAACTCATGTAAGCTTTGTCTTTTGTGGCAATGCTTCTGAGGCAATACAAGCTCATACACCAGGATAATAATAATAATAATAATAATAATAATAATAATAATAATAATAATAATAATAATAATAATAATAATAATAATTATTATTATTATTATTATTATTATTATTATTATTATTATTATTATTATTATTATTATTATTATTACTACAACAACGACAATAACCATGGCACCAAGCACCTCATCAAGTCTCCTCCTGAACACCTCCAATGCTGCTGACTCCACCACCTCCCCGGGCAGCCCGTTCCAATGGGCAATCACTCTCTCTGTATAGAACTTCTTCCTAATATCCAACCTGAACCTCCCCTGGCACAGCCTGAGACTGTGTCCTCTTGTTCTGGTACTGGCTGCCTGGGAGAAGAGACCAACCTCTGCCTGTCTACAACCCCCCTTCAGGTAGTTGTAGACAGCAATAAGGTCACCCCTGAGTCTCCTCTTCTCCAGACTAAGCAATCCCAGCTCCCTCAGTCTCTCCTCATAGGGCTTGTGTTCCAAACCCCTCACCAACTTCATTGCCCTTCTCTGGACTCATTCCAGCAAGTCAACATCCTTCCTAAACTGAGGGGCCCAGAACTGGACACAGTACTCGAGGTGCAGCCTAACCAGTGCAGTGTACAGGGGCAAAATGACCTCCCTGTTCCTGCTGGCCACACTATTCTTGATGCAGGCCAGGATGCCATTGGCCCTCTTGGATGCAACACAAACCAGTGGAGAATGTGTACATTCACTTGTTCCTAGAAAGCACTATTTGAGATGAAGTCTGAACATATCTTTCTTGTTTACAAGAGACTGAAACCTGCAAAGGAAATAGTTACCATCTCACATAAATTCTTGGCATTACTGAAAATATTTCTGAAAATATTTCTGCACAACTTCACTTCTCTCTATCACTAGTACAGCGTGGTGGGTTAAAGCCTTTTTCTGAAAGCAAAAGAAGAAAGCAGGGTGGAGGGCTTGCAGGTACTTTACACTCCCTGAAGGGCGTTTCCCCCCTGGGAAAGCTGAGTCTGTTCCACTCCCCCCTCCCTGCCCAGCTAGGGTATAAAAAGCAGGACATCATAGCTGTTGGATCTCCTTTTTGGCTCCTGCCTTTGCTGGGTGAGAGCTACTGCAGCTGCCCTCCTGATCCTCAGCCATGTGGCCGGACCTGATCCTTTTCCCTGCTGCCTCCGCACCTCCTCAGAGAAAGACTGGTTTTGTATTATTCTTTTCTGTCCCCCTCCCATCCAATCTTGTTCCTTGCCCTTGTGAACCATTTTTTTTCCCTGTTATTGTTATATATATAATTTGAAGAAAAAAAAATATTTGCCTCTCTACTTCCAAGCTGACTCCAGATTGGTGCTTAGTGGATTTGCTCCTTACCCTTTTTTTTTCCTCTCCCAGTTTGGAGGGGGGGAGAGGGGGAAGAGATTCTCAGCCTTTTCCCCATTTGAGCTTTTAACTCTCAGTTAAGGCTCAAACCACTACATACAGTTTGTGGCCATGAAATCTGAAGAATGCCAGTGGCTGATTTTTGAAAGTTGTTGAATATCCAATCTGGATGTAACAAGCAGCCAAATAAGGCAGATGTGACAACAAGCAAAAAAGACAATACAATAAACATTACTGGCTCTTTTTTTGTTGTTTGTTTGTTTGTTTGTTTGTTTTAAAAAAAAAAAAAAAGTGCACTACTACTTCCTCCTCTTGCTTATTTGCAAAATCTGTCTCATTGGCTAAACACCAAAGCACTGCTCAGTAGATACTCTGCTCACAGTAGGAGGAAACCCATTTCCATTGCAAGTAATCCTTTGCTACCAAGGACACAAGCAAACATGCATAATCCTGGAGGTTCCTACCCTGCAGAAAGGCCTGCAGGCACCCACTGCATTGAGAAGAGTAGAAGGCAGCCTTGGCACTCACCTCGCAGCCCTCACCCCCCAACTATGAGGTAGCAGCAGTGCCTGGAGCAAAGACACACACCAGTGATACCTTATGGCAGTGACAGCATTTTGCAAGGCAAAACAAACTTCAAATCTATAACAATAATTCCACCCACACCCATTCTCATGCAATTATAAAATCCAATATTTGAAGCACCCTGAGCAGTGGAGCAAAGCACATCTTCACAGTCCTGTGAAAAGTGGCAGGGGAATATACATGGATTATACCATGGATTCAGATGAATGTAGTCCTATACTGAGTTAACACTGAACACCACAGGGATTTCCTGCCTAAGAGAGGACAAGGCTGACAGATGGTGCAGGTGCTTATGCTCTCCAGAGACAAGATGATGCTACTGAGAACCATGTGGATTCGTAAGGCAGAGATGGAACCATGCCACAGACTGAGGTATTTTGTTAGTATGCTGTGACCTTAAGGTCCTGCCTACTCTTACACCATTTTTATATTTCTCCCACCCCCATCTTGCAGCAACTGTCTGGTGATATTCCATTTGCCTTCTCCCACACAGAGGTTTCCAGAAACACCTTTCTAAGACAGTTCAGTAAGCTTTCTGAAGCTGAGCTCACATCTTTAGTTTGCAGTGGACAGTGATATATACAACAGGCGTACAGATTGCCTTAGATGAGGAGAGACTGTTGTGAGTCTGGGGCTATTTATCTACTTCCTACCAACACAGTTTTGAAGTTATTTCTGATTCAGCATCTGATTTCTGAGTCAAAGGGGCTTAAAAGGGCAGAAAGCTAAACAAAGAAGCAATTAAATCACTATGAGAAAACTTTCTGGAACAAGACAGTGATTGTGCAACTCTCCACCTGCAGTGTTTAAGATTCTGAAAGCAGTATATCTTTTACTGTAGGTTTCCATACCTCATGCAGTACCAGTGAAACACAGAATCAGAGAAACATTCAGGTTGGAAAAGACCCTCAGGATCTCCAAGTCCAACTGATAATCCTACTCTACAAGGCTCACCCCTAAACCGTATCCCCAAGCACCACATCCAAATGACCTTTAAACACATCCTGGGCTGGTAACTCAACCACCTCCCTGGGCAGCACATTCCAATGCCTGACCATGCTTTCCACGAAAAAATTTTCCCTAATGTCCACTCTAAACCTACCTAGTAACAGCTTGAGGCTATTCCCTCTTGTTCTCTGAGAAAAGACACCAGCACCAGCCTCTCTACAATATCCTTTCAGGTAGTTGTAGAGAGAAATGAGGTCTCCCCTCAGCTTCCTCTTTTCCAAACCAAACAGCCCCAGCTCCTTCAGTTGCTCCTCATAAGATTTATTCTCCAGAGTGAAGGGTAACTCAGCCTTGAGATGGGTGAGGAACAAATCAATGGATGGTTGTAGGAAGAAGAGCAATAAAAATATGGTGTTACACAAAGGTGAGTTACAGTCTACAGTGTCCTGGCATATACACCAGGAAAAGCAGAATAATTACTCAACAGATAATCAAATGCATGCATTGGCATACCTATCCTTCTTTTATGTGATCCAAATTTTGCCCCAAGTAAAGACAGCTGCTGAGAGGTCACTACAATGTAGTGTTAAAACAATAATCAATCTGTTTTCATGTTTACTAACATTAACTGGCTGGTTAGTCAGGTTAGTCATGTGTTGGATTAAGCTATACATGAGGTACTGTTTTGAACTCACACAAACAACACTGTCTGGTTGTCAACATTGCTCTTCTGCTAGGTGGTGCATTGTCTACCTTTCTTACCACTGGAAGAACACATTATTGTTCTAACCTCAGCACTTTATAATTTTCTACCACATAAATTGATTGTTGTTGTGCAAAACCATCTGAATCACAGTGCATATAAATTAAAGCAAGAGCCTGAAGGCCATCAAAAGAGTCATACACTTGCAATTAGGCAACACTTGGCATTGCCCTAGCTAGTTTTTAGGCATTCAACTCACAGTTTGGCATTCAAAAGTCCAAATCAGACCCCCAAACTCACATCAGTGGTACCTCACACAGTCTAGAGCTTAAGTTCAGAAAATCTGCCCTCCTCATAAGTGCTTTGCCAGCTTTCATACCCTGGCTGCAGAAGGGAGAAAAGACAACTTACAAAATCTTAAAGTGAGAAAGAAATACACAAGAAGAAAGTTTCTCAAATCTACACTTAGAAGTTTCACTACAAATTATCATAGTGAATCAATTTCTGATTTAGCCAGCTATAGGACCCTGGGTTCCTTCACAAGCAGAAGCATTTCACTGTCATCTTTACAAAGGTGAAAACTGTCCCGTGAAATGGCAGACTTTGATTAACAGGCTAGTGGTAGTCATTACACTCCTCCTGCATAAAGGAGTTCATACTCACATCCACTAACCTTCCAGGAAAGCAGACTGTTGACTACATGGAGAATATAGTTCACTTCTTTTCTGTGTTTACTAGATGAGCAAAAGTGGATGGACATGGGGCTATACCTCTCCACCAGGGGTATGAACTAGATAGAGAATAATCCTGCTCTTCATATGCTTCTAAAACTGTGTGTTTCCTGGTTTAATTACAGCAATCTACCAGAAACAGCAATCCACAAATTTTGCCTCTCCCAAAGCCTGGAATCCTACCTCCACAGAAACATGCAGTTTACACACATACAAAAAGCTGCCCCTGAAAACCTAAGAGCTGTTTTTGAAACTGGAGCTCCACAATTCAGATCAGGCAGAGCTTACCACGGGGGAAAAAAAGGAACAAAAAAATGTTCCTCTACCCACAAACAGGCAATAAAATTACCCTTCAGGCAACTGTTCAAACTGTGAAACGAGACCAAGTCACAGGAGTTTTATTTGTTCCCTTACACTTTCTGGCAGACAAAATGCAAAAAAGTCTACATTAGTATGCTCTGGAGGTGAAAGCTCAAGTTTGCCAGCCTTTCACCAAGCAACATGGTCAACATCAATAAGAGCATGTCAGTGTGCAACCCAACAGGCTGCATAATTAGACAGATTCTGGCATTTTGCAGCTGCTAGTGAAGGGACCTGTTGTAAATTCTTTCATGGCAAGGCAGAATGAACTCTGAAAAACACAACTGGGATGCGCAAGGAAGAACAAATCCTAAGCTGTTAAGTGACATGAGAAAAAGCCTGTCTGAGCACGTAAGGGAGGATGTCTACATTCCTTCATGCTTAACTTCTGTATGCTTGCCCCTGTAACTGTAGTGTGTATGTGTGTGTGTGACTACTTAGGGCACTCTTTTTAAAGAGGGAAAAGTGCCAATGTTCCTCCTACTATCCCAAAGAAAAAGCACTATATTCATTGCCTCACCTGCATCACCCCCCAGCTACCAGCATGGGTGGGACTGTCTGGGTGCCAGCACAGAATTGAGCAAAGAAACTGGCTCCATTTCTGGAGCCAGTTTGTCACCTGCTACTTGAGTCACCCACAGGTGGAGCTGGGACAGATCGTTTATTTGGGGTTTTACAGCACCCTCACTCTCTGCTTCTACCAGCCCAAACAGAGACCATCTCCAGCTATCACTCCTGCTGGCTCTGACCTGAAACTGTATAATTTTCCCAAGCATCTGAACAGAGATTACTTTCCCTGGATCTGTTGCTTCCAGCTCTTGTGCATGTGTTCTAACCTCAAGCAGAGGTGTGAGAAGCTGGCAGAAAGCACTGGTGGTACAGGAAAAGCTGTTCCCACAGCCACTTACTGTCTCCCTGTACTAGAAGGCAGATGTGGCTGCTAGCAAAGTTCTCCTCCATCCTTCAAGCCCTCATTTTAAACACATTTCAGGCTGAGAAAGCCTTCAGGAAAGAAAAGCCACACCAAACAAATAAGAACTTTCAAATTAACAAAGCCTTTGAGAGCATGCAGAGTAACAGAATTCATTATTAATTTCTCATTTGATGAAATACAGATTTATTTTTTTAAAAGCTGTTATTGGTCACAAAAATGCAACAAATTGAATGTCAAATTCTTGCTGCAAAGCACAAAGAAGCTAGAGTAGAAACAGTAAGTTACATTACTAAGAGTGCACTGAACTGTGTACTTTTTCATTCTTCTTAAATTTTACACTTGAATAATTAACTCTTTTTTTTCTTTTTTCACTGAAATCTCAAAGCTATATATTTTTACCCCATGCACACACCTTGAACAGAATTTTATCCCCTCTGGAAACAGTCTAATGGTTAATAAATACTACCAATACCTAAGAGAAAACAAGCAGCTCTAAGTACATTAAATACTCTACCCACTTATATTTTAATCTGATTAGAGCAGAGACAATCAATGCTGCTTTACAAATATTTGTCAATAGCCACAGCCGACTGCCATGCCAGAAATGTATTAGGCAGAAGAATAAAGGGAGCTGTTCATCTCATGCAAATTTAATGTCAGAATATATTATGTGTGACTGCACTTCACAGCTCAGCAGGGCTTTGTGTGGAAGATAAAACACTCTGATTTACAGCATTATAAATGTTTGCTAAATGCCTTAATTGCTGTCTCTTCTTTCAAAGTGGCACTTTATTACTAGCTTACAGAGCATGTTATGTAAGGCAGATAATTTTCTCCTGGTTCTTTTCTGACACCTTAAAAATCTGTATTTTACTAATATTCCTTTGAATAAGAAGAGTGTCTGCTTTACCTTGGCATTCAGTGATGAACAGCCCCATTCGACTCCTCGTTACTATGGCAATATTACGTAGGAGGTACAGAAACAGCCTGATGCTTTTATCTTCTCCCTTTGTACTTAGAATATACTCTCTTCCTCCCTTTTACTTTTGAACAAAACAGCCCCAAAGGGGGGTGGTGAACCATTCAGAGAATCAAAACAAAGGCTGTTTTATTAACTTTGTTCTTATATTAACTGAGGATAAATAGTAGGGCTATGAATGAGATACAGACACCAAGGACCTTAGAGATATGATCTTGCAAGCAAAGTATTTTCTTTCTTTTCATGAAAAAATAAAAATTAAAATAAAATATGCATATGTGGTCCACTTTTGCTTGCTTCTCAAGCAAAACAGAACATGTCTGCTGTTTATCAGGCAATGGCGAGAGCAGCGCTCACTCACATAGCTTGCTGTTTCCCATGGAAACAGCTAAAATAGTCAATGTATGCACATCTGTGAGTGTCAGGTGGGATGAAGTGCCACTTTTTATGTGACCTCATCCAAGAAGCAATGGAAATATGCTGCTGTGTGACTACTAGCAACGCTTCCTCTGGATTAATTTGCTTCCAACTAGCAATTCTTCAAGCCCTTTCCCCCTCTTAAAAAACCCAAACCAAAAAAAACCAAACAAAAAAACCAACAACCAAAAACCATGATGCAAAGTAAACTCTTCAGGTGATCAATGCAATGTGAATTAAGTAGTTGGCCCTGCTGGGTCCAATCAAAGTTTACAGCAAAATGTCTCATTTGCAAACAGAAGCTCTCCCTGGTTGTATCAGTCAAAGCAAACCAAGTGAGTAAAGATCCCCAGGCCAGCCAAGCTCACTGGACATGATGGTTTATGGAGCAGGCACGTTAAGCATCTCAGCCAGCTGAGCCCAGGGAGGAGCTTTGTCACAGAAGGGAATCAGCCAGTGGTGGCACAGCTGTCTGAAACCACGTTTGCTGTGCTCCTTCTGTTCTGCTTGTAATCTGTATTCCTCCACCAGAGGTGGGAGATAGTTATTGCCTGCAAATGTCTTTCTAGATTCATCATTCTGAAGGCAGGAAACATAAAATGAAACAATGAGATTCTGCCCCCTGCTCCCTAACATCCCCCTCCCCAATTACTAACAAAATAAATCAACTCCTCAAACTCAAGATTTTAGGATTTCTAACTTGGTATAGTATGTTGCTCATTCAGATGATTACGCCACTTGACGGATGACATTTTGTAGTCCATGATCCTACTTACACTTCAGTACTACCCTAGACATCCCATTTTTCTTCCTCCTTTGCCAAGTGGTCTGTAGTTTTGACAGCTATGCATTCTTAATGTATGTTCCTGTGGCTTTCAGCAATTTTAAAATAACTTGCCCATGGATTTTAGCATACAGGCCATTGTCTTATTCTTTCAGAAATTTAATTAAACCCTTGGAAGTGACCTGGAGATTCCAAGCAATCCACAAACTGCATGATTTTAAACTCCTGCTAACATAAAGCCCACAATGATTTTGCCATATTGCTGTAAATAAATGCAGGGGGGAAAAAAAAACACAAAACAAAAAAAAATCTCAACTTTACGGCAAGGCATTTCCCATGGGCTGCAGCAAAGCATGAAAGAGACATATATTATAAGAATTCCAGAAAGAGAACACCCCAATTGCAAACTGTCAGTATGACCCAAAATAAGATTTGTAATAAGAATGTGAATGCTATACCTTGCACATTAAGCTTTCCCAAACATGCCAGGAATTGAAAACCAGTTCAAAAGGCACTGTAAAAATCAACATTCATTCCGTATTTGGCATTTCACAATATCTGCCTGTGAAATATTGCCAGTTTAAAATTACAGATATCTTGCTGATAACTGACAGTAAGTATCTGGGGCAAACTCTTTTCCATTTTGCAGAAGCTTATTGTAAGCTCAGTGGGAAAAATCAGAGAGACATGACATTGAAAGTGTGAATTAAAGTTACAAATATAAAAAAATTATTAATAATTTACTAATGCCATGTGTTGTATTACATTTCCAGATACACCTGCCAAACCAAATAATTTCTACCTTAAGATGTCCTGCATAAAGTCTGTGCACAGTGTTTTCCTCAAAGTTAAAAGCAGCTCGTCTACTACAACGACTAGTAAGAAATATCATCATACAACTACTTAACATTGGGGCATCATAGTATTCCTTTTGAATGTTGTCTCTACAGAGCACTTGTGCCTGTCCAGAGAAGTGGATAGTCGCTGCAAACTGATGTGTGGGTTTGTTAATGTGTAAGACACACCACTCAGAGTAATGAACTAAACTCTGAAGAATCTGTTCAGCACTTCACACGGTGGTTAAAAAAAAAACAAAAACATAATCCTAATGACACGTAGTTGCAACAAAAGAGTCTCCCAGAAACACTCATCCAATTGTTTTCTCTTTTTGTCTTTCCTTCACACTTTGTGCAGTAGGAATAAGGAGAAGAAAGGGGAGGTTGGTTTTAACTTGCTATCAGGAACTGTATGAGAAGTTATATTAGTTGTTTCCCCAAGGTCAAAAAAAAAACCAAACCAACCAAACAAACCCACTCCCCCCCCCCCCCCCCCCCCCAAAAAAAAAAAAACCCAACAACCACCAACAAACAAACAAACAAACAAAACTGTATTATATGAGTATCTATTAAAATTGCTGGATCTCTGTTAAGGCCTTCAGATACTAGGCAGTTAGTAGAATCATAGAATGCTTTGGGTTGGAAACACTTTTAAAGGTCATCTAAATTCAACCCAGTCAGTCACAGTCCCGGTGCGCAGGACCCGGGCTTTGCGCGGCGCTGTGGGGCGGCGGCCGCAGGCTTTCCCCACGGCTCTGCCAAGGGAAGGAGCAAGAGTAGGCTGGACCGCACGAACACGGGGCAGCACCGCTCCACCTCACAGGGCGCGAGCAGCCCAACCACAGAGCAACCCTCGGGCACACCTTGAAGGCTTCTCACTACCGGACAGCACCCCGGCACCACACCCTAAATGGGCTTGTGCTGCAAGGAGGGAAGAGTCCACCGACGCCCGGGAACCGCGGGAGCCACCCGGCTTCCTGCGGTTGGTTACGCTTGTCGCGCCCCGCTCGGGACTCCGGCGCGACTGATGGTGAATTCCTGACAGCGCTTTCCCTGGTAACGTCTATCAGGAGCTTCACGCCCCAGCGCCTTCTCTCGAGGATACCGATCCTATCTGCTCGACTTCTCTTCTGGGCATAGGTTGCCTCTGTTAGATTTTAATTTAGAGCACTGACGGTGTGGTCACTTAGCCTTGTACTTACTCGGCTTTTGCTGTTTGGAAAGTGCCCTGCAAATCATTTCCCATTCCTTTGCTACATGACTCTCACGGTCAGCTGTTGGCTGCTACACCAACAAGTGAAACTCAGGCACACAAAACATGGAATAACAGAAGTTACTGCAGTTTGCTCTCTTCTGTGCTAACTGCTAAGAAGTTAATAGATTCTGTGCTAATTTAATTTTTATGCTTAATTAGGGTCTTTTGTTTTTTTTTTTTTTTTTCCCCAACCTGGTTTGGTTTATTCTAATAAAGGTTTATTCTAAAGGTTCTAATACAGAGCTCAGCTTTTACCAGCACTCAGAAGTGTGGTGATGACAGAAAGAGTGATGACATTCTTACATTCCTTTAGTAAGTGTGCTGAAAGCTGACCATCAGTTGACCCTCACTCAACACTTATCCACAATGTAAAACTCATTTGGGGAGCAGAAATCATTCTTAAATATTGTATTACACCTAGCACTTCCACCAAAGATGTGAGTCCTCACAGTAAGAATGACCTACGGTCACTGTCTCAAAGCACCTTAGCGCAAAGCATAGGCTGCGTGTTTTAGATCTCTTCAATTTAAGAAAAACAAAACAACCAAGAAAATTTTAAGCCATTCCAGAGCTCTCAAGCCTTCATCACACATTTCAAAGGAAGGGGGAAAAAGGCCAAAGATTTAACAGTCTTCAAAAAATCCTTTGACAGCCCTTCCAGTAAAATTAAAAGGTGCTAAAGGACCTTATTTAATTTTCTATGCACTCATCTTACTATTATAACTGGGAATCAGCTTCTTCTGGAAGAATCTCCTCACCTGTACCACACTCATTTCCTGGTTTGCTCCTGAAGCTGGTGGTGCATTACGTGTAAGAGCCTTACATCTACCTGTCTCAGAGCCTCAGGGCTCTTACGGAAACTGTTTGATAAAAGTAATATTTGCCTCTTTTTCAGTGTCTCAATAAGGACTTCCACTGACACAGGCTCAGAAAGTTAAAATAACTAATAGGCTTAATTTATTAATGCAACAGATACAGCAGATTGCTGGTGATAAATGCACTGACTGCAAGTGATTGAGCTGGAGTTAATAAATCTGGGTGATACCTGACATAGTTGGAGACACAAACCTTTGCAATAGTGTTCATGTATGACAGAAATGCAGCAGAAGTGAAGTTGTATATTGAAGGCATAATTCTTACCAAGGTGTCCCTGTCTTCGGTAGAGGAAAAGGAGTATAGCCTGCTGACCATCCTCATCTCTGCTAAATCCATGATCTTTCCCACCTCCCCAAGAGGTGTTACTCTTGTGGTTTTTATATCTTAACCCCAACAGCCTCTGCATTCTAGGTAACATTTAGCATGATTTGGGTGGCGCGTTGAGTAACATAGTCATATTTTAGCATGTACTCCATTTGACTCATTATCATACTGAGGAGTGTCAGCTTTAATATTAATTTTGCAGTTAAATAGGCAAAAGTCTTCACTCAGCAGTAGAGCCTTCAAAATCTGTTTTGAAGCTGCATGGGTTTGTTGGCTTAGTCTTGCTTCATTATTTTTAGCTGAAACAGGGCTGTCTTACCTTCACAAGCCTCCTTCCTTCATCCGCTTGGCAGGCCAGCTTCACAGATCTTCATTTCCAAACATAACATAACCACCACTTGGTTGTAAGCATCTCAGCCTTTTTCCTGAAGCACACGAGATGAACGTGTGCTCATGTCACAGAGCAAGCTGTGTGGTTATCTCACAGCTGGGCAGAGATCTGGACCAGCGGCCATCAGTTCAGCAGCCCTGCTACGCCATTCATTCTGTTAATGTCACAGTGTTTTACCCATAATCTCAGAAACAGCCAGAGCATCTGTGAAGAACAGACAACTGTCACTATTTCAAGAGATTTGCTTCACTGTTTCCTTACTGGGAAAGGAAATGAGACATTCATGTCTTTCTTGGAGGTCAGCTACTGAGCTGCAGTAACTTTGTTGTCTGAGCAGACCAGAGAGTGTAGATAATTAGTATCTCTTCAAGATCACCTCATAACACAGACAAGAACTTACACATTGCTGTAACTGTTGCAAAACAGAGATTCCTCTTTCAGGAAGTATCACAGTCAAAACTTAACTCTTAGGTTCTTCCCCTCTTTCAAAAGCCACTAAGAGAAATGGTTTGTTTGTTTGGGTTTTGGGGATTTTTTTGAGAGAGAGAAAATAAAGTTGGAGAGACATTTTTTACTAGGGCATATAGAGACAGAATATGGGGTAACAGTTTTATGGTTTTAAACTGCAAGGGGTAGAAGTTCTTCACTATGAGGATGGTGAGACGCTAGAACAGGTCTCCAGGAGAGATTGTGAGCATCCCGTTCCTGGAAACATTCAAGGCCAGGTTGAATGGGGCTTTGTGCAACCTAGTCTAGTGGAAGGTGTCCCTATCTGTGATAGAGAGGTGGAACTAGATAGTCTTTAAGGTCTTTTCCAAAACCAAAACCTTTATATAATTCTATGAATGTGCCTTTAAGTACCTCAGAAAAAAAATGGCGGCCCTCAAGAACAAAGAAACATCTGACGACTGGAAGGAGGGTTGCTGCTCAAGATAGACACTACTCCACTACTCCTGTCAGAAGAGCAGCTGTCAAATGCTAGTGCTCCCTTCCAGCTATGTGTAGGATCCATTAGGCAGGTCAGAGAGGTGCAGGTGGGGCTGACTGACAACAGCCCATAGGGAATACTGCTTGTCTGGGCTTTACAAGTGTTCTGGAACACCATGAAAGAATGTAAGAGCTAGGTGACAACATACTCTCCTTCAAACCTCAGAAATAAGATGGCACTAAATGTGTCAATGAAGTGGGGAAAATGAGATTGAAGATAGAACATGAGAACAAACTCAGCGGTGCACAGGACTGGGGCTGTTCAGTTACAGAAACATGAGGTTCACCAGTGTCTGGCTTCTCCAGGCTTGTTTGTGAAGGTACCTTCTTCATCTACTAGCTACCCTAAAACCAAACCAAACAAAAAAAAATCAAACCTCAGCATTTATTTTTTCTTTTTCTTTTTCTTTTTCTTTTTTTTTTTTTCCCCTAACATAAATCATACTGATGCATTTGGAGGAAGAAGGGAAGCTATCCAGCATGAAGCAAATATTGATTATTTTAAGCATCCGTGGCACCAGATGCTCAGAACTCTCTTTCACCAGCTAAAAGGTTTAGGAGTGGGCGGCTTAGCCTGAGGTACTTTAACGATGACTAATGTTATGTGAAAATCAAATGTAGTGACTTCCAGGCTGCTTACTTTTTCTTATGGCAAAAGCAGATCTTTTCTACCTGAAAAATATTACTGAACACATCTAATCTGCTTACCAGTACAGAATGATTCTTACTTCATTGTTTTTGATGAGGCATACTGGCAGCTCTACAGGTTTAGAACAAGGGGGAGCCAGCAGCAGCTCTACTTAACCTGGTGAAGACCCCCTGACTTTTCCTGAGCCCAGGCACAGCAGAGGGACAGAAGAGATGCTATTTCACAGCATCCTATACTGGAACTTTCCCCTGTCTGAGCCCATGGCTCAGGCAAAGGAAAGTTCAGGCTGGCTGGAGTCTGGTGTGTTGGGAGTCCTGTGGTGGGAAGTTTCAGTTTTCAGCACTTCAGAGGGCTTTCACTCTTTCAGCAAGAAAAGGAACCATGATACATTTGCGATATGATGCTTATTGACATATAATCAAATAATGGATCTTAAACAGTGCTAGCAATGCTGCACAAACAGGGTTTCCACTGCTGTCTGAATCTCCACAGGCATTTTTGTCTTTTGAAACCTGCCACTAATCTCAAGCATTTATTATACCACATATTAATGAAGAAAAAAAAAAGCAGGTTTATTATATTTAATTTACTTGTACTTGTGGATACCAGAATCTACCAGGACTTCACTTCTTTTCTTTTCTTTTCTTTTCTTTTCTTTTCTTTTCTTTTCTTTTCTTTTCTTTTCTTTTCTTTTCTTTTCTTTTCTTTTCTTTTCTTTTCTTTTCTTTTCTTTTCTTTTCTTTTCTTTTCTTTTCTTTTCTTTTCTTTTCTTTTCTTTTCTTTTCTTTTTTCTTTTCTTTTCCCACTTACAAAATCGATGGGCATTTCAGATGAAAATATTCAGAACACCAGGGGCATCATTTATCATTAAAATGGTGTGGCATTAGCAATACTGAAAACAATAAATCTTTATGTTAATGTTTAGTGAAGGAGATATTGTTCCAAGTCACATTAATTACGTGACTTCAGAGAGCCCAGAAGCTCTTAACATCCAGCCCAGTATGAGGACTGCATATCCTCAAGATGAGCCCACTTCCAGTTACCATGTACACAATGACCTAACACAAATGATTGTAGCAACATGATCTTGGGGTAGCTTTGTTCAAATAATCTTTTAGAAAGAAAAATATCTATTCAGGCAGTTCTGAAGTTCCAAAGTTCTTCTTTCTAGTGCACTTTGGGCATGTCAGATGTGGTATTTCTCTCTGATTCCACCTGTCCCACCTCCAAGTCATGTTGCATTTGTTGCTATTGTGCATTTGAGTTTATTGAATTTCCTGCTGCACATCAGACTCTAAACAAAGCTGCTTTCAGCCTCACAAGTAAGCTTTATCATACTTCAGTCCTAAATGAGTGGACCACTTCCCATTGCAGTCAGAGATACTGATTCTAGTTGGTATGAAAGCACAGAACAGTTTTAAGGAGCAACATTTCTAAGAGTCCGGGATGCTCCTTTATAAACTCTCATTTGCTAAAGATACACAAGACAAAAGCTCACCTACAGCTCATTTACTACTGTTTTCCTCATTGTTAGAAGGAAAAACAAGCCCAAAAGTGTGTCTGGCATCAGTCCAACATAAGCTTAATTTGACAGGAATTTTGCAATTGTTAAGGCAGATTTACATTAAGATGCTATTGAAAATTGATGAATATGGCAGAACTCCATGCACACTCAGTTAAAATGATATGAAGATACATGTGCTTCATAGCTAACACTGTAAATTACTCTATATTTGCATAAATGAAGTATAATTAGTCTCCATACATTCTCATGTCCCATGCTTTTCTCTGGCCTATGAGTATAGCAATTTCACACCTATTGGTTCATTATTTTTTCAATGGTTGTATCTGTGCATCCATATCTCAAAGTATCTCTCCAGTTCTTCCTGAGGTTTCAGGAGGAAAAGAAAAAAGGAAGGAAAAACAAACCGGGAGCAAAAGGGAATATTGCACAAAATGCAGCACATCACTAAATGCAGCACATCACTATGTTATGCAACTAATTCATAGAAAGGTTTCTCTCCTATGATTTAATAGGATAATCAACACAGACATCATTTGACATCTACATGAAATGTGTAATTCCCAGTTTGTGCCACTGAACTGTTTTACTCTAAATAAACTCAACATGTTCCTACATGCTCAAGCACTCAATTGCTAAATGTTTACTATATCATAGCAAATATTTGGACCTTACTTTTATTCTGAGAAGCTGGATCACAGTGTGAGAGTGGTAGTAAGTGGCCACGACAACTGTAAGCTTGTTAAGATTTACCTTTTAATTTCCACTAGTAATTTTTTGCACACAGAGCCTCTTTCATCTCCTACTCGCCTCTCCCAACACGCAGAACCCTGATGAGCATCAAGTACTGTCACAGCGTGGAGCAGCGGGAGGCTGGGGAGGCTGCAGCGGGTCCTGGGGGTGGGAGGCCCAGTAGTCGCCGGAGAAGGCTGACAAAGGATGCTGCCGCTACGCCCCCTTCCTCCTTCCTCTCATACACTGACAGATCGAAAGGTCGTACATGTCTGCCTGTGACAGGGGTAAAATCACGCAATCCAAATACGGACTCAGTATCATCTCTCGTTCGAGAGCAGGGGAGCAGAGCAGCCTCTGACCACACTGCTTCCTCCATCCTCCTGTTCGTTGGGATTCTCCCCAGGAGGGCTACTCCCCGTCACCAAACCGACACGGCTGTGGGCCGGCATTGCCCACGGGGAATGGGGGAGATCCCCACCCTCTGCTCGTTATCCTGCCCGCCGGTGCCGCACCGGGCCACCCGTCTCGCAAAAGCCCCGGCACTCTGTTTGCTCGAAGAGGCATCCAACGCCTGAGCGTTTTCTTTGCAGCGGAGCTGTCAGTGGCAGTGATCAGCAACCATCCTAAACAAGCGTTTGAAATGGAGACGCTCTCCGCACAGCCACCATCCGACAGCGCCTGGCAGCCATCCAAACACAGTCACAGCCGCATGAGGAAGAGCCCGACGCGAAGCTAGTAAGGCGCTAAGGCTACTGTAACACAGAACTCGAGTAATTTATTCAAATAAATAAAAATGAACTTTTATGTACAAATATAAAAAATCATGACGCACATCTTATAAAGTAGTCAGAAGTCTAAAAAAAACGAGGGGAGAGACAGGTCGCCCACAACGTCTTCTCTCGCTCCCAGCACCCGGCCACTGGCGGGCGGAGGCCGACGCCTCTCCTTTGTCTCTCGCCTCAGCCGCGCTGTCGCACGGCGGACCCGCTCAGGACCGTGGTCCCCACCACCCAGCCCCTACCGTCACCCGCCGGGTCTCCCCCGGCGCAGAGACACTACAAAGGACACAACAGCTAAGGACAGTGGATGGCCACACCGCCTTCTCCACGGGCCCGGACGCCGGCCGTTCCCCCAGCCCCAGTCCCGCGGCGGGGCTCAGAGGGTGCCCAGGTGCGGCAGCGTGTCCAGCCTGTCGGAGCGGTCGCGGCTGGCCGCAGTCTCCACGCCGCGCAGCCACTCCGTACATTTCCGTACCAGTCCCTCATCCACTGCGGCTCCCGCCGCCGCTTCTTCTTCCTCGTATTCCTCATCGTCGTAGCGGTGCCTGTCGTTAAGCAGCGAAATCTTCAGCAGAGCGCGCAAGTCGCCGCCGCCGGCCCGGGCACCGCGCCGAGCCGGGGCCGCTCTGCCGCCGGGGGACGGGGCTGGCTGCCCACGCTGACGCTCCTGGCTGCGGCGCTGCAAGAGACGAACGGCCTCCGGCGGCAAGCTCAGCGAGAAGCGGAGGGCAGCCTCCCCCTGCGCTCCGCCGACGCTCTCACAGGAGCGGCTGCTCGCTCCCGGCGCCCCCGGGCGGCCCCGCGGTTGCGGCGTGGCGGGCTGCGGCCGTGCTGCCCGATCGGCCGGTGGCCTTCGCGGCGGCGGCTGCCGCTGTAGAGAGGAACAGGGCCAAGAGCTGGAGAGGGGTCCCGCCCGATCCGGGGGCGCCCCCCGCGCCTTTCTCTCCGCTTTATCCTCCACGGGTCGAGGAGCTGCCTTTTTGGGGGTTGCCGCCTGCGGGGGCTTCTTGGGCTGTGCCCGAGCAGCGACAGGAGAAGCAGCAGGGGCCGGTAGGATGGGCGGCAGGGACGTGGTGCGGCCAGGCGCTCGCTCCTGCTCCTCGCTGCGGGCCCAGGCGGCCGTCGTGCGCGCTCCGGGCAGGGCAGCGCATCTCCCCGCCGGCGGACAGGGCCCCGCGGCGCGCCGGGGCTGCAGCCCCATGGCCAGAAGCGGACGAGGAGACCCCTGCCGGCAGCAGCACGGGATGCGAGCTCTGTCTGCGCTCACAGCCGCTGCTTTTCCCCCCTCGATAACCCGCCCCGCTTCCCGCCCTTCGCCCGCCCCGGAACACCCCTCCCCGGCGCGTGGTGGGCGTGCGGGCAGAGCTAGGGGACTGCTGGCAACAGTCGCGGCCTTCGCGAGCGCCGCCGCCTCTTCACCCCACTCCCGGCCCAGCCCACAGGAGACCCGACGGTCATGTCCGGTGGGGCTCATGTTCCCCGGGGCTGTCAAGCACTGAATTCTTCCTGAAGTCCTCAAGCGCACACCTGTGAAGGGACAAGCTTTTAATGTCACGTTAAACTAGCACACTCATGCCATCTTCAAAACATGAACTGTATTTCGACCTCTTTGACTACTTGAATTACTGTGCCTAAGACCCTGAGCAGACGTGCCTGCATGAAATCCAAAACATATAAACCTCGCTGAGGCTGTCTTGGTAAATGAGGAGACCAGTTCAGAAATCCCTCTTTGTAGTGTCCCCTCCATCTGTGATTAAGGCAAAACATTGCTCAACACTTCTGTTGGGTTTCTGAGGAGGAAGGCAGTCATTTCCTACCTTTTAAAGTACCTCAAACAGTAGTAGAGGTTTGGGAGGTTCCATGCAGTAGCAGTAAGTAAGCACCTGTTCCAAATTAATCCCACTTACTACCACTCCAACATTTGGTCTAAAAAGCCATGGCACATTTCTACAGATTTTATGTCAAAGTACTATTTTAATTAGGGTACCAGAATTTCATCAGAAGATGGGTAGGAGGTATACAGTGCACAAGAACAGATTCTCCACCATCTACGGTTTCCTGCTGTCATAAAAGGCTATTTATACATTGATAATGCTTCCGCTGTGAACTTTCAGAACATTCATACATAGCAAACAGGATGTAAAAGAGCAGAGCATATCAATGGAAGAATGCATAGAATCCTAGAATTGTTTCAGTTGGACAAGACCTTTAAGAGCAAGTCCAGATGTGACCTAACAACACAATGGTCATTAAACCATGTGCTGAAGTGCCATGTCTACATGGTTTTGAACATCTCCAGGGACAGTGATTCTACTATCTCCCTAGGCAGTCTACTCCAATGCCTAATGACTCGTTTGGTAATTTTTCCAAATACCCAATCTAAACCTCCCCTGGGGCAACTTGAGGCTATTTGCCTCTTGTCCTATCACTTGATACTAGGGAGACGAGGCTGATCTCCACCTCACTATAACCTCCTTTCAGGTAGCCAAAGAGAGCAAGGTTTCCCCTCAGTCTCCTTTTCTCCAGACTAAAGAACCCTGGTTTCCTCAGATGCTCTTCACAGGACTTGTTCTGCAGTCCTTCACCAGATGCATTGCCCTTCTCTGGACACAGTCCAGCAACTCAATGTCTTCTTGTAGTGAGGGGCCCAAAACAAACACAGCATTTGAGATGCGGTCTCATCAGTACTGAATGCAGGGGCATTATCACTTTCCTACTTCTGCTGGGCACACTCTTTCTGGTACAGGCCAGGATACTACTTGCCCCCTGGTCCCCTTGGGGACACTGCTGGCTCATGTTGTCAGATGTCCACCAGCATCCCTAGGTCCTTGTCTGCTATACAGCTTTCCAGCCACTCTCCTCCAAGCCTATAGTCTTGCATCAGGTTGTTGTGACCCAAGTGCAGGACCTGGCCCTTGGCCTTGTTAAACACAACTGACCTCAGCCCATTGATAGGGTGGGAGGGATCTGGACAGGCTCTATCTGGTGTCACATGTCAAATTCCTGAGGGTGCACTCAATCCACTCAGCCACATCACCAACAATGATGTTAAAGAGGAGTGGCCCCGATACTGAGCCCTGGGGAACACCACTCATGACCAGCTGCCAAGTGGATTTAACTCTGTTCACCACTGCACTGCAGTGTGTATGCTCTGTATGCAGATGAACAAAGTGAATCCTTAAACATTCAGGAGAGAAAAAAATAAACAAGAAATCACATGATTTCTTGTACACCTAAGTACATATAAAAACGACACCAGTACATGGAGTCTTTTAACTTCAATTGTCAAACCCATGCTGCTCTAGTGATCTAATACTCAGTGTTAACTGTTGAGTGTTAACTTTGTTATTTATCCCAGTGCATAAATAAAACCCCCAAATCCAAACAGCTAACACCACTCTAATTAAAGATTACAGGGAAAGTGATTTTGTACCAGAATTGATGGTTGGTGGGCAGCTCTGGAGCAAACAACTGTCTGCCCCTGAAGCACCAACTAGAGGATCTCTCCAGCACCAGTTATGGTCAATAGCAGCAACTGGGGAAGGGGTGGTGACAGTCAGTTTCAGGATGATATCATCACCAACTGCACACACACTAATTCATCCTCAATGAAAACAGAAAACTAAAAGGAGCTAAAAATTCATTCGAGGGTCTGCCAGCACCCAAGGGCTGTGACAGGGAGAGTTAGAAAGGCTGTCACTACATCATGCAGTACTAATGAGCTCAAAAGCCTCCTGTGGGGTTGCAACTACCTGGACCCCTATCACCAGCAGGAAAAATGTGTCACTGGCAATTTACTGCTACTAATCAGTTAAAAAGTGAAGCCTGGTTGGCAGTTTAGCTGCAAAATCACATCATCATTCTTTATACAGCTTCCCCAGAAGCTGTTGCTATTTGTGCAACACACACCGAGATTTAAAACATGAATGTACTGCAATTAGTCTCTTAGCCTGAAAGATGAATACTGAAAGTCAGGTTATTTCCCCCTTCCTGACACTGCAGCTTGCATCTTTTCAAATCCATGCCTTCTATTTGTGAGTTATCAGAAAAAAAATCCAACACCCTCCCCCCTGCCGAGCAACTGGGATTTTAGAATGCAGATAACCAAGCACATCCATCTTGTGCTAAAAGAATCTCTTGTCATATAGCATCAGCTATCAAACATTAAGGATTTAACTTTACTCCTCAATAACTGAATAGTTCTCAACTGCACAAAACCAGAGTAATTTAAGAGGATTTCACTCCAATCTGTTACCAGTTCAAGTCAAAACAAACAGTTTGTTTAAATACTAACATGGAGAAGCTTTCAAGTCACTTCTGCAAATCTAATAACTGAATTTGGCTGTAGTCACACACGTATCCCACTTTTCAGATTTTCATATTTATTCAATTGCAATGCTGAAATTTTAAAAAGCTAAATACAAAAAATAGTTTAGGCACCTTTAAAACAAATTTTACAAATTTCATTCATACATTAGCCATAAGTTTTTAGTAAAAAGTATTTAAGTATGAAAGTAAAAACAACAACAACAAAAAAATACAGCTTTATAATAAAATTCAACAAGCTTTACACAGATCTCTCATGTACTCTCATTAAGCTTTTTTCCACAAGGCACAGGTATAAGCATTTCAAAGCAGCAGATAATTATAATTTACCAAATCTTTACAACATTTATAAAAAACTCTTTGGAAAAGCATACAATGAATAATATACAAACAGAAATGGCACACTGTAAATTTTAGACAGAAGTGTAAATTAAGTCTTTACATATATTATCCAGATCTTAGTGGCTTGCCTGCACTGGGGGAATAAACTCCTACTGGATGCAACGTTATCTTAAGACTACTATGCATGAAGTACTTAGATGTACTTTTTTGTTTTAAAAAACCCTAGAAGTTCCAGGGTTAACACAAATAATTCACCAAATTTTGAAACTGTTTCTAGTAAAAGCTATTACATCCTCCAAATGCAAAAGGCAAGGAAAACATTGTTACTGGGTATTTAGTGAATGGAAAATTATGGTTTGTTGAGAAGAACTCAGGAATAAAAGTTGGCTTTGAAAGGGTACAGTGGTTCTCCTTTTCACTTTACCCTAGACAGGTTGTGAAGCATTTAATCACAGCATCCCTTTAAAAAGAAAAAAAAAAAAAAAGTCAGTTATTTGCTGTTTTCTTTATATATGTATCAACCATTACATATAAAACATTCCACAAACAGGATAAAACAATTGCTTTATCAAATGCAGGATCTTGGCAGTTATCCTTGAGCAAGTACATCTACAGCACCAGCTAAACCAAAGGCTCCAGCCCATTCAGAAGCTCTGATCAGGCCATACTAAGTCTTCCACACTGCTTACATTCAAGCACATGCTAAAATGCAGACAGAACTTTAAAACGCTGTTTTGCACCACACTTGGTGGCTTAGCAAAGTCAAAGCCATATTACACGAAAGCTGGGCAGCAAGAGTAGTGCTGAGAAGTCTGCCAAATCCAGACCAATCAGCAAAGCACAGGTGCTTTCAGTTCAAGCCACATCAGAGTTGGATCCCCATGTTGCAGGAAAGAAAGGCCTGTGCCGAAGGGTTTACTATGCCAGTACTAACAGTGCAGGAAGGAATGCTGCCTCAGCCTTAAGGTTTGAAAGATCTGAAGAGGTCTATTCTTTAATTGACACTAATTAAACTGTTTTCTGATCACTCTTTAGTTCTCATTGTGTTAATTTTCTCAAAAATATAGATACTATTAAAGAGAGGAAAATTTTGGTAAGATGGAAATTATTATGCAGACTCACCGTGCAAATGGAATATATGACAGACTATACCTGTGGGGGGGAAAAAGTGGAAAAATTTATATTTGACAGTCTTCATGTCTCTCCTGGAACTAAATTATTTCACTTTAGTCCAGCATTAACAGAAGCAACCTGTTGTAACATAACTTATAACAAGACTACCTACTCAATTTAATGCTTACCTGAGAAAAGATGATACATTTGGACAAGTACCAAATGTACTGCTAAGGATTTCCTGGTTTACTTTTCCCCTGTTTGCTTTATGCCCCACCCCCCCTTTCTTTTTTTAAAGAAAAATTCACAATTTCCATTGCAGGTAAGCATTATAAAAAGGCAGATTTACTATCAGCATACTCAAAAGGAATGGAGATCTCTGGGAAAACTATTCTTCAAGATGACAGACCACCTTTTTCCAATAAAGGAAAGACAATATACATTACTACGCAAATACGTGTCTAATCATACTAATACAGACCTATGCTGTAATATAACATGCCACAACTGTCACAACTATGATAACTTTATTATTCTCTGAAACTTGCTTCTTGCAAGCTTCCAGGCTATATTTTGTCCTTGTGTTCAGCCTGAGGAAGCTCTAGGACACTTAACAGATGTGAAGTTTTCTGCTGTAAACATGTAGAACATGTAGTTAGCAATGTTCCCTCTGTCTAGCATCAAGCATTTACCCGGGTTCAACATGATGTCCAACAGTCACTATCCTGAGCAAATGGTTATTTGTCCTCAGATCCCAGTGCATTATAGACACTGTGTATTCAGGGCAAGTTCGAACAAGAACTGCAGTCACTTTGGATCAGTTAAGAGGTAGTACCAAGTAATTAATCTGAGACAAGGAGACTGAATATGTTCAGATTTATCTCCATGGAGAAAACAGCCACTTCCTAAACTTCTGCTTAACTCGCAAGCATTCACCTGACTGTGCTCACATATTACCAAGATCAGCTCTTAGATGTGCTTAGCCCAGAAGCAGAGCACATGAATATACAGTTACTTTCACATGAGAAAAATATGAGGGTTTTTTTGCATATAAATTCCTTTCATAATGCTTCAAATAAGTTCACATTATAGAATATACTTTAAATTAGCATTTTTGCAAGACGATGGCATATAGATTTTTCTGAAGTTACACAACTTATCTTAGAAAAACAGATTGAGGCTGGCATTTGGGCACACTTACATTATGCTAAGTGTATTATATATAGGTTTAAATCATGTGGGAGTAGGGGTAGGGAGAAGAAACTAAAATGAGTTTTAAGAATCTTACCAGGTCATTGCCAAGAACTGCAATAAGCAGAATAACACCGCCAGACCTTTTTTGTTCCACTAAGTAAAAATAAAGCAAATATTGCAAGTTAATTTGCACCAGTCCATACTGTAAACAGCTGGAACAGTCTGTTAAAAAAGGCAGTTTACCAGTGATGACTAAATTTCCTTGTCTTAACTTAATTCGCCACTCCTGTCTACTCTAACACCTTTCCATTCATCTACTTCATCATTCCATTAGTTGAGAACCTTCTCTAGCTTTGAAAACACTTCATATACTGTACTTCTGCAAATACAGAAATTTACTTTGTCTACATATTATACTTCTATGGAACAAATACTGCCAGTTTTTCAGTCAAGATGCCTGAAGGTACTTATTCTGTCTCTCTTTGTCTTAATCAGTTTATATTTCTGTACTCATGGTTTCTGAAGACCACTCCATATTCTCTGACAGATCACTAAGATAAAACTATATCTTAACTTGCTTTTCTTATTCCAGTTCTCATTGCAGAGGTCTGCAGACTGAACCTGATACTCTAGATTTTGTATTCTCATCTATGTGACATGCAGATGGAAGGCTACATTTGCTTTGTAGCCAGCAGGCTCATCACTGCACCTAAACTCAACTGCAGTTGAAAACACAAATACCACATACACAAGCTTATCTTTCCTCCACACCTGATCTGCGTGTTAAAGCAGTAATGCAATTAATAAACTAACGAGCTGGATTACTTTTTAGATGAATGAAGTAGGCTCACTTACCCAGAATACAGCACACAGTGTCAATACCAGGCAGAGCTGGGTGGAAATGGAAAGAGAAAAATATTTAACCCCCCCAAATATCCTCAAATACACCAAAAACTGTGTAAGGATATTTTACTTCAAGTTATTAATTAAAATAAATAAATCATAAACAACAAAAACAATGGCTCACAGTCAGGAGTTAGATAATCTTTATGATACACAGAGCTAAGCAGTTTGGCTATTATTAAAACAGGAAAAAAAGAAAGAAAGAGGTGGACTGAGAAATAATCTCCCTTGAGTAAAGCCTCAAATTTAGCTCTGAGGCTAAAGGAAAACCTTTTAGCAAAAAGAAGTAAAGACAGTGTATTTACCAGCATCACAACGGTAGCTATTAATCTTTTTGGCTCAAACATTGCTTTCAGTTGCTTCACTGGCCCCATCAGGAAACATGTACTAACAGAAAGGAAAAAACAAATGGTAAATCACTTTCAAACAAATCTTTGTGAGAGACAATAGGCAATTAACCAGTTTTCCAGCAGTTAGAGGACTACAAACTTTTTTTTTTAACTAGGCATTTCAGTGTTTAGCAACACTTGCCAGAATGAAAGTTGACGTACTCCACAAATTTAGCCCTGGAAACAGCTTATGCATTGAGTCACCCTTGGCAAAATTCTCTCTGAAACATCACCACTTACAGCAGAGTTGTTAAACTGAAGTCTACTGAATTTCATATTGAGGTGGTTATAAGAAATGACTTGCCAAAAGAACACTGTCGTAGTTTGGGCTGGGTGCTCTCTGCTACAGGGGTGTTTCCTGTGTCCAGAAGTCCAGCCCAGTGGGTGGACACAGGAAATTAGGTTATTTCCTACCATGATCCCTTGCACCACTATAAGTTTCACGGTGGGGTCTGGCACTTCCTCTTTCCTTCCTCTTCACCACCTGGTAACTGGGGGGGAGATCTCCCGGCCATGGGCCTGGTTAGGCCCAAGGCCACGGGGGGATGGGCAGTCTCAGATCTGGCCAGCTGAGACTAGCCTAGCAGTAGGGAGGGGGGGAAGGAGGAGCCCTGGGGGTTTTGGGTGCACCCTCAGGTGGGGATGGGATCTCTCTGGGTCTGTTTTGGGGTTTCTTCTTGTCACTGTGTTTCTAATTCTCTGCATGCACTCACTGTTCTCTATTTAAACTTTCCATCACTTTTGCAATCTGTTTGTCTGAGTCGTTATTTCTGCGCGTGGTGGGGAGGGGGTTTGCCCCAACCCATTACAAATGGAAAGACCAAAATTCCACAGAAAATTTCAGCTTAACAATAAACTACTTATTCAGGCAGCAGCAATTGAGATTATAGGGAAATTAAGAAAATTAAGAAAAAGTTCAGTAGTTTGTATTAAATTGCCCTGCTTTCTTCTGCTCTGTAGTTAACTTAAAGGAAGAATGAAAAGCATCAGCAATGCTCTGCTGTACCTGTTCCTGCAAAGAAATCCAATATGAACTAAGAATTCACAACTAGCTAGCTTCAAATACTCTGGGATGAGGCTCTTTCTTCCCTGTCATTGAAACTATTCTGCTTTGCAGAAAAATAAAAAAAGTTAGCGAGTGAAAATGCTTGTAAACTTGTGGTGATCAGAATGCTTTACCATAGAGCAGGAACCCTAGTCTAACTCTGATGCATTGAATTTAGGGAGCAATGCTCAGCTGATAGAAGGAAATGTTTTAGCCCTTGTAGGCCACAGACCTTGGGAAAAATGCAACTGTGTAGAGAGAAAAAAGCCTTTAGCTGATTACCAACTGCCATTGTGACTCAGGAAGCCACACAACTACCTGAGAATTAGAGCTGGTAAACATTGCAAGAGAGTCCTTTGTTTTCTCTCTGAACTTAGATAAGAGATGCTTGACCGTTTGCCTTTTGTCTAACACCTGCCTGGGCCTTGCCCGGCGATGTGTGTTCCCTGGTCTTTTCTCGGCAGCCAATCACGGATCTGTAACTGTCGGATGGACACATTTAATTGCCAATCACCAGTTACTTTTATGTTAGCCTATATAAAGAACATACTTTGTACAAAAAAGTAGACACCTTGCTTGCATCAAGCTTTGTCTCCATCTCTCAATCGCGGTATAACTCTTTTTCTAGTTAATACTTATTTATATGAAATGAAACAATCAGTAGGAGGGAAGAATTTCGTAGAGCTCCTTCTGAAAACAATCATAAGCCTGGTGAAGGAAACATCTTCTAAGAAGAAATAGAGGAATACACATCCCAAGCAGTAAACTCAACCCATGATCTTCCACACTGATATGTTTGCCTAGCAGCACCTTTGTGTATATATCCCTTTCTTTTCAACTTTTCAAAAAATTCCAGTTGAACAGACAGATCTCAAAAGTGCATATTAAATAGCAAAAACCATTTTCTCAATTCAATGGAAAAAAAAAATAAATCTTAAATTCACTGCAATCCAAACCAAAAATTTCTCAGTATTTTCTGATCTTGGCTGTTGGGCCACAAAATTAAGACACACACAGAGACCTGAATAACTAGAATAATAATTTAAAAAAAAAATATCAGTTAATAAGTGAAAAAATAAGGATGAGGAGTTCTGGAGCACCTATTACAAGAGGGATATGGATGTGCTGGAACGTGTCTGGAGAAGGGCCATGAGGATGATCAGAGGGCTGGAGCACCTCTCCTATGAGGACAGGCTGAAGGAGTTGGGGCAGTTCAGTCCAGAGAAGAGAAGGCTCAGAGGTGACCTAATTGTGGCCTTCCAGCATCTGAAGGGGGCCTACAGGAAGGCTGGGGAGAGACTTCTCAGGATCTCAGGTAGTGACAGGACTAGGGGGAATGGAATGAAGCTGGAGGTGGGGAGATTCAGGCTGGAGGTGAGGAGGAGGTTCTTCACCATGAGAGTGGTGGTTGGGACCCCGTCCCTGGAGGTGTTTAAGAGCAGGCTGGATGAGGCTCTGGCCAGCCTGATCTAGTGTGGGGTGTCCCTGCCCATGGCAGGGGGGTTGGAACTAGATGATCCTTGTGGTCCCTTCCAACCCTGACTGATACTATGAAATGAGGGAGGTTCAGGCCACTTAAGATAGGCAGAAAAATATAGAAAACAAAATGCACTGACACTGATGAGTATTGAAGAGCAGACATCATAAGAGCTTCTCCACAGATGTAAGAGAATGCAAATGGAGCAGACAGGATGGCAGAGGGGGCGGAAGTAAATCTAGAGGTCCTCCATTTACACAGGGTATTTCTTATATACAACACATTCTGCAGGAGATACACTTGTCATATCACTGTTTTCATGTCTGTGGCCATAAACTTATAATAAGAACTGGCTAGACAAGACTAATTAGAGTGGTAACTGCATTTGTTTTAAATACAGACTTGCAAAAAAAAAAAAAATTGAAAAAGGTTAAATCTCCTTATCAGTTTGAGACTTTGTTACTTCCTACTGTTCACAAAATAGTTGCCTGTTATTTATACCTGAAGGAGATAACACTTCTAATTCTAGCTGGAGTTCAGACTAAGATTTTCCTGTATTTCCCTAGAAGAAATGCCAGTTTGTAAAAGCTTTCCTCTTAGCTCCATGACGATTAGACATGAACAAGTTTCTAAAATATTAATTTCAAGCAGTGAAAACACACACAAAATTTGTAGGCAAAACCCCCACACCAACCAACCAACAAACCCCAAAGCCAGACAACAAAGAATAAGGCAAGTGAAAGGGAAATAATCAGTTTTGTCCACCTACTAGAAAAAGTATTGTTATTTTAGCATGAGATGGAAAAATTATACAAATGAAGACTAAATTGTCCCCTTACAGATTTGTTGAGAAACATTCCTTTAATATTAACGACACATTGTATGAGTTTTGACAGATTGACACTGCTTTGACTCAAGAGTTAAGTGACTGAACTGCAGTCACAGAGTTCATGAATGTCAAGATCAGACTCATGGGTTCTGAGGCCCATCACCATGCTTTAACTATGTTAAGGCAAGAAGGATGAACAGGAACCTGTTTCTTGTATGTCTTTCAAATAAAGAAAGAAGAGGTTTAGATTCTAGGATGTCCCTTCCATAAATCTTTTAAGACTAACTGCTATGGGGAACACTGCAAAGTACCAAGCATAGACTTTAAAAACATGCTGTGAATGATTTTTAGATTCTGCCTGGCCTCACAGTCAAAATGTAGATTTCCTGAACTTCTCTGTTATTAGCATTTTAATATGAAAACAATGTAGTTTATACATACAAAGACCTTCGGAGGGTACTTCTCCAATTATTATAAAGAAATCATACCTGGCTAACGCAGCAATATTTCCCAGGGTATAAAACACTGCAAAGAGTTTGATCCCTTTTGGGAGCCATAGCAATGCTGTTCCCTATAAAAGACAAGTTATTTGCATGCTTTTAGTAAGTTAGAATTTGTTTAGATTTTAGTCTATAAATATATTTTCAGACTACAAAGCATTTCATAGAGTATACTGCTCTCAGAATTGTATTAGTTACCATTCAGCACATTTCTATGGCCACCTACTGGCAAAGTAATGTATTGATTTACTGTATTTCACAATACTTTCACAACTAGAAAATGTATATTTATATTGATTATAACATTTATTTGTACTGTTTATATTTTATTTACAACCCTTTCATTTTTGTTACAATGCCCCACCAGACATCATACACTTCTGTACACAGAAGACAAAATGTCATAAAGCCACACTAATATCCACCATCTCTTTTCTCCTCCAATCAACCACCTGGAGTGAGTCTACGCAATGAGGCTGTAAATAGAAGTATTTTAGAAATCTTCAGGCATCTCTTCATTAGCACAAAAAAATCCAAAGCCTCCTGCTGATCTCAGTCCCTGTGATGATCTGGGAAAAATAGAGCCTAAACTAGATGCAAAATATGGGGTTTCAGTTTGCTTAGGTTTTTAACTACTTTTTTTTTTTTTTTAAAGCTGTAATGTGGATATCCTCTTTTTGAAGTAAGTAACTATGTTCTATCCAATTCCAATGGGAATCTGTACTGCCAGTTTGCAGAGATCACAGTACAAGTGAACATGCAAAATTGCATGTAATTGTACTCTACAGGGAAAGCCTACGGACATTTTGCAAAGACTAGAACAAAGAAAAATACAACGGTGAAGGCTTGGCTAGCAAAGAGCACAATAAATATTCCCAAAGGTCCGTAGCCTGAAGCAGACAAATCAGAAGCTTCTCCACCAATGAGCAATGATCTCTAAGTGAGAGCTCTGAAAAATTAGCAGGCAGTTCCTCCACAGCTGCTGTTTCCTGTCATTATGCAAGCCTCCTTGGTTTAAAAACTCTCCATGGTAGATGAAGCATGCAGCAGCAGCCATTTAAATAATGGCAGAACTAGAAACTAAAGAACATAAGACAGTTTCCCTACCACCAAAATGCACTACAAATCAATTTGCCTGACAGTCTCCACAAAAACTGTAAATGTCATCCACACACATTAGCTAAAGGCTGCTGACTAGCTTACATCAAAAGCCATGCTCTGTGAAGTACTAACATTGTACTTCATAATGAAAATAAAACGTTAAAAAAGAAAGAAAATCCACAAAATTAGTAGTCTGAATAGCTCCTCAGTGCTATGTCACCTGCGTCTGGGACTTTCCAGGCACATTAAAAACTCCTTTGTACTGCAAGTTACCTGTACCAGGTTTTGATAGACCAAATCAATGAACAGATCTCAACTTTTAACTGCAGGCTTGAACTTCCTGCCAACACCTGAAGGTCAAGAATGAACAAATTATTTGCTGGCCATAAGATTAATAGGAGTGCAACAGGTTTTTAAAGTGTCAACATTCTACTGCACTTGTCACCTATTGATTTGTGAGCGTGACAGGCTACATTTGTTTTGAGCTCAGCCCTTAAAAACCATTCAATCTTCCTTCTCCTTTTCCCCTTTTACTGGGGAGAAAAAAATAAGATGGATACACACAGAACAACAGCAAAATCTCTTTCCTGGTACACCTCTCACATACCTAAATTAAAAATATAGCACATCTTGTCAGTGTTTGAACCTCTAGGTAAGAATTTTCACTACACTACAATAAAAATGCTCTCTGTTGTGAATGGAAGAAGGATGGTCAGAATCATAACTTACAGACTAACAGCCCCTACATGCCAGTTATAACCTTTCTGTTCAGTTAAATTTATGGATACAAAATTTAGGATACAGGACAAAGCAAATACAGGATCATATATATGAATGAGTAAGGTACTACTGGAGAACATTAAAGTTCAGAGGAAAACAGCCACAACAAATACTCTACTTACAAGAACAGAACATACAATGCCTGCAACAAAGCATATGGCAAACCATCTGACTCGAGTACCAAAGCTGAGTGTTGAGGCATCAAGGACCTTAATAGAAGGAGAGAGAGAGAGACATGTTATAAAAAACCCAGTTTTGATCAAGTTAAAGGGCATTTTCTTATTTACTACTGAAGTCCTTCATTTCAAACAAATTGATTTGCTTAAAAGTTGCCTGCATATCAATTACATGAGTTTAAGAAGTTGTATTATCAATCTGGAAACATATTTCCAAAACAAACAAGACAAAACCTGTGAAGGTATATTCCGGCACTCAAGCAGTACAGCTCCGCTGTCAAATAGACCTTCTCCTCACCATACAATTGCAAGACTCTAAAAATTGTACCAAAACAGAAGGATGAGTGGACCTTCTAGCAATTTGCAGATGAACATAGCTATTTGTACGGCACTCTACGTTCCTATAGTCATTACTACCTTTTCCAGTTACTAGGCAGAAGCCATTGTACATATTAGTACAAGTGCCCACTGCAAGCGTTATGAATCCACTTCAATTACTGTTTCTTACAGGGTGAATGAAGGTATGGGCAGATTTAACAGTGTCTCAGACTTGTTGAAAGGGATCATTTTACTTCCCACTTCTGCAGGGTGATTCCAGAACCTGCATGACCCCTTAATGAGCTGAGCTGGCTGACAACTCACAAAGCAGGAAGAGAACTACTGTTCCTTCCATTCTGATGACTTAGTCCTATGCTAGACTGAGGAGCCAAACCAGCTCAGCAACAAGTCAGAAAAATGCTGGGACTGATAAAAGAGGCAGGGCCATATAGCTGGCAGAGGAACAGCCCATTTCAGCAGATGTGACTTGTTAGATATGCTCATCTTACATTGTTCTTACAGCATGGATGGAAAAGGTATTTCAGCTTACTCCAGGTCACTAAAATGAAATATAACTTCTATTCTAAACTGGTCTGTTAAGCAAAGTATTGCTTCAGCTTACATAATAGGACTATAAAAAGCTAACTTTCCTATTTGTTCAGATGACACAAGCAAACTTGTCCTCTTGTTACATAGTTTTAAAGAAATTTTTAATTAAGTACTATGAAACAAGTACACGAGTTAGGGCTTCCTCAACCAGCGAGTCTGATGTTTCTCCTACTCTCTTTGAGAAATTTCTCTTTCAGGTAGTGGTAACGGAACGAGTGGGATGTGGTTGCTGCTTTGAACAATTTCATGTGTGTACAAATGAAGATTCCATATCTAGTTTAATAAAAAGGGCCCTCACACAAGCATACATTTATGTGCTGTGATGAATAAGCATCTGAAAGTATGTCAACAAGGAATAGATCGAACTATTTTCAACCTAAAGAAGCATTATTAATCTTATTTAACCAAATTAGGTATTTTGAATATTTACTTAAGGGGGATCAGAATACTAGCAATAAACTTTTATGCTTCCATACTGACTGAGCTGAAAAGGTGCAAGATACAATATTGTTCTGAATTTTTTAATCTCTGTTCAGCAGTTAAGGCAGAACTTCCCAAAGGTCAGAAGACGCAGCTTACCTTGTTAGGTTTGACTCTTTATCCTTATGGAGGCATTAAAGAAATAGACAAAAACAGTAACTGAGGGATGGTTTAGTGTATGAAATAATATTTGATAGTCATATTCCTGAATGCTTATCCATGTAAGAAGTACAGGAAGAGGTGTATGACATAACATTTGAACCACATTTGACACCTGTTAGTGCAACCAATCACATGTGTGTACACACAGGCAAAAAAAAAAAAATCCTTTCCATACCAGCTTAGAAATGAAATGTTGAATGGGCCAATACTATCACTATACTCAATGCACACATTTTAGTTGTTTAGAAAACAAGCAAAGAATTAAGGTAAATCATGTAATAGAATCAATAAGATTGGAAAAGACCTCAAAGATGATAAAGCCCAACCTGTCACCCAACACCTTATGAGTAACTAAACCATGGCTTCAAGTGCCACATCCAATCCCTTCTTGAATACTTCCAGGGACAGGGACTCCACCACCTCCCTGGGTAGCACATTCCAATGGCCAACAACTCTTTCTGTGAAGAAGTTTCTCCTCACCTCAAGTTTAAACTTCCCCTAGCACAGTCTGAGATTGTGTCCTCTTGTTCTGGTGCTGGTTGCCTGAGAGAAGAGACCAACCCCCACCTGGCTACAACCTCTCTTCAGGTAGTTGTAGACAGCAGTAAGGTCTCCCCGAGCCTCCTCTTCTCCAGGCTAAACAATCCCAGCTCCCTCAGCCTTTCCTCATAGGGCTTGTGCTCAAGGCCTCTCCCCAGCCTTGTTGCCCTTTCTCTGGACACATTCAAGTGTCTCAATGTCCTTCTTAAATTGAGGGGCCCAGAACTGGACACAGCACTCAAGGTGTGGCCTAACCAGTGCCAAGTATAGGGGCACAATGACTTCCCTGCTCCTGCTGGCCACACTATATCTGATACAGGCCAGGATGCCACTGGCCTTCTTGGCCACCTCAGCATATTGTTGGCTCATGTTGAGCCAGATGTCAACCAGTACCCCTAGGTCCTTTTCTGTCTGGCTGCTCTCCAGCCACTCTGACTCCAGCCTTCAGCTGTATCAGGCAAATTCCTGCTACTTCCTGCTCTTCTGTTTTTAGTGACAGTGTTCCTGAAAGATCTACCAGCAAATTTCATTCTTCATATAAATTTCAGAATGTCTTTACCTTCATTTAAATCACTAACAGTTGCTAAGTGGAAAAAATATGAACACTGTAACTAAGTGAATCACAAAACAGCTCAAAACCCAAAAATCCCTGCAAGATTTAAAGTGTTGGTTTAAAATTAATTTAATACACTTTATGGATTTAATTCTTAAAAAATTAGATTGGCAATACATCTATATGAAGTTTAGGAAGATATGCATGAAGCCTACTAGAGTATCACAAGCCAGCATTGTCTGTAATAATTAAACTAGATTAATTAGCATAAAATGAAAGCTGATTTTTCAACCATTCTTTGTTCCATCACTACTTAAGTTACTAAGCTGGACCTAGTCAATGCAACGTTTAAAATCTTGAAACTGAGTATCTGGTAATGCATTTCTTAGTCTCTGATACCTAATGCTTTAGGGGTTTCACAGAAGCAAGAGAACTAGTCACCTTTCTGAGATGTCTGTTTCACCTCTGCAGTGAAACACCTTGCTGCAGGGGTTGAATAACAGGTACACAGTTCAACTACTAAGCCACAAACTTAAGCATGCTCTAAAATGGTAGGCTGTACTCTGCAAAAGTTAAGAGCCTGCCACAATACTTGCTCAGTCACATCCACTGCAGGCACAATAATTTCTGTAAGAGGGGTTGTAAGACACCCTAAAGTAACAGCTTAATTTATTGCACTTATGATTGGAGACTACAAATTGGACCCCCAATAAAAATTTAGTAAGTGTAAGCTGCCTATGCAACAAAACCAGAAAACCATGTATGGGTGATGAGGACTCTACTGTCTGCATAAACCATACAGCTAACTCTAGATTTCAGATAAAAAGAACTGACATTATACTCTGCGATATTTGCATGAGCAGAAGACTGAAAACACTGCCATGCAAATTCCACATTCGGGGCAAGATTCATATGGAGATCCTATGCAGTGGCAGCTGTGAGGGAGTTCCTGTAAAACATGACTCTTCCTCTACAGCTTATCACCTTGTTTCTAAACAATGAAAGGGAAAAAAAAATAAACTAACAAATAGGAGCCCTTGGTTTTCTATAGCTAAGATGTAATTCTGAACTCCCAAGCAAGAAGCAAAGATATTCCAAGAAAACATTACAGCAAAGAAGTGACAAAGACACTCAGAAATCAAGAAGAAATCCTAAGCAGAAACTTGAATCCAGAAGGCAGACTTCCGGAAACATCAGTCCTGTAGTACTTTAATATACAAACTTCAAGGACAGATAGTTGTCTTTACTGAATAGTTTGCTGTGGACACATAAGTCATATGAATGATAATCTGCAAGGCTGCCCCTGACCAAAAAGATTTCTTGTGGCTCCTCCCATACATCATCAATGGACTTGTAAGTTTTCCACATGGGCAGCAAAAAAACTAGAAACTTTATTTTGCAGGTTTCAAGGAAGATTCCAGATTACTAGCAAGAAACAACATAATTGTTAATTTAAGAACTTGCAAGCAGCAGAGAAAACTCAATTTCAAAGAAGTGCTGAGCACATTTGCAGAATTCCTAAGTAATACTTGGAAAAAAAAATTATAGAGATATTTCCATATGTCTCTGAAAGG
The DNA here is from genome assembly GCF_026170545.1 of Melanerpes formicivorus. Classification (NCBI taxonomy): domain Eukaryota; kingdom Metazoa; phylum Chordata; class Aves; order Piciformes; family Picidae; genus Melanerpes; species Melanerpes formicivorus. The sequence continues at coordinate 331,476 of NW_027142551.1, read as the reverse complement.
GTTTTCAATCAATACTTTAGAGTAAGTGTAAGAAATGCATGTGCCTGGTCTATTCCTTCTTGTTAAAATCCTGTTGAATGCTTTAAGCATTCTCAATCAACAACTATCATTTGACTACACTCAGAAATAATCCAGTGTCTTAAACGGACTTTTAGTTTTGGTACTGATGAAACTAAACAGCATAATGGTGCCCTGTCAACATCATTACATTAGTATATTTACAATTTATTATTAACTTCAAAAATATTAATTCCTTTAAAAAAAAAAAATAGCTGATTTAATTGCAGTAAGAAGTGGCAGTCGGTCATCTGAAGAGTTCAGAAAGTACACAAACGCTTCACTGAACCACCACACAGCTGTCTCACTATATACTTTCCCTTCCACTTGACAAGTACTGCTGCCTTCATGGTAATGGTTCTGCAAAAAAATCAAGAAGGAGCAGCACATGGATATCTAGCAACATGAACCATATGATGGCTATTACACAACTATCAGCTATTCCAAAGAGAGGGCCATTGTTTTTAACCAAACATATGACTAGGTTCCTGAAAGGCCATCTGAAAGAGCTGTTTTACAGACAAAATGCATAAACTTCTATTTTCTTTCACAACCTTACCTCTTAAAAAGTGTGCTTCTCTGCATGAGTGCTCCTACCTTTTAACTCTACTTACATACATGTCAAAATAGTCAACAACATCCAGCTGTAAAGCTGTAGCTCTAGTGTCAGATGAGTTTCCTCACTAAAAAAGACTTTATTTCCCATATTCCTGAAATACATTGCTACTTTGAGAGAAATCTATAGAAGAGACACTGCCTGATCTAAGGACTTTTTTTCTTCAATGGTTATTTATTTAAAGAAGATCTTTCCAGTTCATCTTGTCAGCATGCAATTGCTTGTCACCACACCAAAGACATGTATATTTTCTTCTAACAGGTACTGGATAGGCTTCAAATAGGGTCAGGTTTTTCCTATTTAAAGTCTTCTTCAACTATAACAACATCATTACAAGAAATAGTCAAATCATGTCAAAAAAAGTGTGACCAGCAGATTGAGAGAAAGGATTCTGCCACTTCACTATGCTCTGGCAAGTCCTCACCCAGCATACTATGTCCAGCTCTGGAGCCCTCAGCACAGGAAGGCAATGAATCTGATAGAGCAGGTCCAGAGGAGGGCCATGAGGATGCTCAGGGGACTAGAACACCTCTTCTACAAGGATAAGATGAAGGAACTGGGATTGTTCAGCCTTGAGAAGGTTCCTTAGAGACCAAACAGCAGCTTTCCAGTAACTGAAGGGGGCCTGCAAGAAGACTGGAGAGGGACTGGTTACAAAGGCCTGTAGTGATAGGATGAGGGGCAATGGTTTGAAATTAGAGAAGAGTAGATTTAGATGAAGAACAAGTTCTTTATCATAAGGGTGGTGGAACACTGGAACAGGTTGCCCAGGGAGGTAGTTGAGGCCCCATCCCTGGAGATATTCAAGGTCAGGCTCAACAGGGCTCTGAGCAACCTGATCTAGCAGAGAGTGTCCCTGTTGACTGCAGGGGGATTGGACTAGATGACCTTTGGAGATCCCTTCCAACCCAAACCATTCTATGATTCTACGATATGTAGTTTAGTAACTGACATTTAACAAATTACACATTCTTAACTCAGATCTCTTCTTCTCAGGGAATATATCTAAAATACAAAAGTATTTACTTTCAGGCAGCAATCAATAGATCAATGCCTGAATATTTAAGTATCACAGCATCAAGGAAAACTCCCTTATGCTATCATCTGTGTATCTCATGTGACAAGTGCCTTGGGATGGCAGATCTTGGAACAGAACAAAGATTAACAGAAATGCAAGTATGTCTTTGATAATCTTGAGACAAGATCAGAAGGTGAAGCATCCCTACCAAACGCTGGAAGTCACTTCTGGTGCAGAAGCACACATTGCTTCCGGAATCAGTCTGGTGTGAATACAATGTAGCTGCTTTACTGTAGCAAAGAGGCCAAGTTCATAAACCTTGAAGCAATTCAGTACAAAGGCAAGTGAAGCATGTCATGGAGTAAGCTGCTAGAACTAACATGCCATAAACACCACCTGTACTGGGGCTGTGCTGGTTCACCAAGATCTGCTAGCTGCAGCTTGGATCCAGGCCACTCTACATTGCAGCTTCCTCCACCACACAGCCAGTACACAGCATCGATATTTCACGACGCAGGACACTCTGATCTCTAGTCAGACCAATTAAAAGGAAGCTGATGGTATAAATGGTTCTTTGTAATTATGTTCAGCTTTGCTTTAACCTAGATATTTCAGAAAGTTATGGTGTTCAAACTCTGTTTAAAAAAAAATCTAACCTGACAAAGATAAATAGAAAAAAAAGAGATATTTTACTTAAGGATTATGCAGCAAAAAGGGCACTTCAGCACAATATACACACACAAAAAAAGACCTAACTAGAGAAAGCCTTCCCTTTTGTAAACTCAAGTATATAAGGAAAAAGAGTAGCAATTTAGAAAGAAAACTTACTGTTAAACTGATCATCAAATATCAAGGCCATATTGGAAGATGAGTACACAGGGGATTCTGTAATCTTGAAACAGAACGTGGGAAATAAACCCAAAGAACTAAAATACACCAGTACAACGAAGAGCTTCTCCACACTCCGAAAATTCGCCTGAACGTCTACTCATGGGCAGGATCTAGTGCCCACGAACCTCGTTGTTCGGCGCAAGCAACACAATTGCGTCTCTGCCTCGCCGTCTCCCCCGCTTACAGACACGGTCAGGCACGGGGGCAGACACCGAGGGGTGCGGGTGTGTGCAGGGGCCACAGAGGGGGTCAACGCGGGGCACACGGTGGCGCCCGAGGCCGCGGAAACCAGTGCGGGCCTAGGTCCGGGAGGCTTCAGCGACGCCCCGTCAGCCCGCCGTGAAGAAAGGGGCGCCGTCCCGCCAGACGCAACTCGGCGGCCGTTAGCAGCCGCCAGTGCCGGGAAGGGGAAGATGAACCGGTCCTCGCCGGGAGGTACCTGCGCCGTCAGGCCCTGCTCCTCGTCGTCCTGCCCGGTCAGTACTCGCCGCAGCTTCTCCATGCCGGCACTCGGGCAGGACCGTGAAAGGGGCGAGACCAGCCGAGTCGAGAGGAGCCGCTCCGGTGGGGCCGAGGTGCAACCACACTCCCGTGCCGGGCCGCGGGCCCACCCGGAAGTGACGTGCCCCGGCAGGCCTCGCCCCCTGGAGAGGGGCAGAGGGAGGGCCCGCGCCTGCGCATGGCGGGGAGGTGGCCCCTGGGGCGCGTTCGGGAGGTTCTTGTCGGAGGTTGCCGCCTCCTCGGGTCGGATGACGAAGGAGGGAGGAGTGGTTTCGCTGAGGAGGAAGAAGTTTTTCAGTGGCTTCTGTCTTGGACCCCTAGGTAGATGAGGAACTGGCTTGATGGCCGCACCCAAAGAGTGGCTGTCAATGGGTCCGTGTCCCAGTGGAGGCCAGTGACAAGAGGAGTCCCTCAGGGATCAGTCCTGGGACCTGTCTTGTTCAACATCTTTGTGGGTGACATGGACAGTGGCATTGAGTGCACCCTCAGCAAGTTTGCTGATGACACCAAGCTGTGTGGTGCAACAGACACGCTGGAGGGAAGGGAGGCCATCCAGAGGGACCTTGACAGGCTGGAGAGGTGGGCACAAGCCAACCTCATGAGGTTCAACAAGACCTCATGTGCAACAAGTGCAGGGTCCTGCATCTGGGTCGAGGCAATCCCAGGCACAAATACAGGCTGGGCAGTGACTGGCTGGAAAGCAGCCCTGAGGAGAGAGACTTGGGGGTGCTGGTGGACAAGAAGCTCAACATGAGCTCTCAATGTGCACTTGCAGCCTGCAAAGCCAATCAGATCCTGGGCTGCATCAGGAGAAGTGTGGCTAGCAGGTCGAGGGAGGTGATTCTCCCCCTCTACTCAGCTCTGGTGAGACCCCACCTGGAGTACTGCCTCCAGTTCTGGAGCCCCTGTTACAAGCGGGATATGGAGGTGCTGGAAGGCGTCCAGAGAAGGGCCACAAGGATGATCAGAGGGCTGGAGCACCTCTCCTATGAGGACAGACTGAAAGAGTTGGGGCTGTTCAGTCTGGAGAAGAGAAGGCTCTGAGGTGACCTAATTGTGGCCTTCCAGTATCTGAAGGGGGCCTACAGGAAGGCTGGGGAAGGACTTCTCAGGATCTCAGGGAGTGATAGGACTAGGGGGAATGGAATGAAGCTGGAGGTGTGGAGATTCAGGCTGGAGGTGAGGAGGAGGTTCTTCACCATGAGAGTGGTGAGACCCTGGAATGGGTTGTCCAGGGAGGTGGTTGGGGCCCCATCCCTGGAGGTGTTTAAGAGCAGGCTGGATGAGGCTCTGGCCATCCTGATCTAGTGTGGGGTGTCCCTGCCCATGGCAGGGGGGTTAGAACTAGCTGATCCTTGTGGTCCCTTCCAACCCTGACTGGTTCTGTGAAGTTGGAGAGGCCTGTCCTAATTTTTCAGGCATCTGTTACAGTATATTTCTAATTTAGGGACCATTCTTTAGCTGGTATTGTATGATCACACAGATTCAGGGGGGAAAAAGAGTAGAAGAGGATGCCTAAGATTCTTTAAAGATAAAAATTACTTGTATTAGTCAACACCTCACTAAAACACCAACTTTTAAATCATACCTTGAGATTTGAAAACACAGAAAGCAGAAATAAGACTGCAATGGTTCATTTTGCTCAGAAAATCTTAAGGGTATGCTTCTCACATTTTAACTGTTAACCTGCTTCAATTACTAGACCTTGAAACAAGTTTTCTTTGTTTCACAGACAGCTGAAACAGTCTCTAAGTGAGTTTTCCACAGTGAAACCTCTGCAATCTTGCCAATTGTTCCACCTATTTTTTGTGGGTATAACACTACACCAGTTTTTTAATAGATATTTTCTCATAATCTCTAACTGTTTCAAGGAAGTTTTCCTTTCTTTCTGTTTAGAATTTCGTGGTCTAATTCAGAATCTCCTATCAAGAAATACAGTTATTTTTTTGAAGGGCTCCACCCACCCCTGTATTTCAGTTGTGGTTTTCTTAATATCTAATAACAGATAGCTTCTTACTTCAGTGTGAAAAAAAGGAAGAGTGTTACCAGGCTTTGAGTGCACATACCACCCAGAGGAGCTCAACTCCAGCAAGGAGCCCCAGCCAGCACCCCTGGAGGATGTTAGAGGAATTATCAATCCTGTTCCTAACACCCGGGGGGCCACCAGGCCCTCCGGCCTTTGTCACCATCACCCAGTGTGCACCAGGGGCACTCATCAGTGATGAGAGGAAGATCCCTCAGCCCAGATGAGCTCAGCTTGGGGCTTCTATCCTTCCTGGGGGGAATTAAAAAGGGGAGTGGGTGGGGAGGGCAAAGTGGCCACACCTGGGGTGGGAGGAGACTCCAACAGAGCCCAGGTGCTCTGGGTTTGAGGGGAAAAAGGGGGGAAAGGAGGTGAGTGGGGTGGAAAAGGGGCAGACTGTGAAACCAGTGTTGGTGAGAAAGAATGGGTATTAAAATAATATTCAAATAGGAGTTATTGACTGGTAGTGATTGCTTGATGCTTACTATGGCTACTTTCAGGATGTTCCACTACTCTTGGATATTAGGTAATTTATTGACACACCCAGACATGATTTTGATAGGCCAGTATTAAGTTCAATACACAAAAAAACCCCACACACTTTCTGCTAAGGTAATTTCAGTTACCATCTCAGCAAACTCTTTATCTCAGCCCAGAAGTTTCTTTTGGGGGTTGTCCTCCCACCCATCTGTGTGTGGGGCTTGCTTCTGAGGGCAGGCTGTCTGAAGCCAGGACACTGCTGGGCTGAAGAGGAGCCAATGGGTTTAGCTGGCAGAGTTGAACTCTCCTACAGCTAAACAGGAACAGTCCATGCCACAATGAACCCTGTGGTCTCTCCTGTGTGAGTATGGAGACAATATGAGTATGAGATGGAAGCCGTTTGTTCTCTAGGCACAAGTGCATGAGTTACAAAGAAAAGCAAAGAGAAGAGAGAGTTTTTCCATCAGGAGAGCTGCACTGGTCTACCATGAGTGATTCTCTAGTCCTAGTACATGGGCACCAGATCCAAATTTGAGTAGGGGAAGACGTGGATGAGGCACTTAGTGCTGTGGTTTAGTTGATTGGATAGGGCTGGGTGATAGGTTGGACTGGATGATCTTGGAGGTCTCTTCCAACCTGGTTGATTCTATGATTCCATGGTAAGTGATGTGCTTTGCCTTGAAAGGGTTGCTAAACAGCTAAATGTGAAACAATTCCTCATTCAAAGAATGCACCTCTCCGTCTCCCTCAAGCTAAAGAACCTCAGCTCCCTCAGTCTCTCCTTGTACAGAAGATGTTCCATTCCCATAATCATCCTCATGGCTCTGCGCTGGACTCTTTCAAGTAGCTCACTGTCTTTCTTGAACTGAGGGGCCCAGAACTGGACACAATATTCCAGATGTGACCTCACCAGTGCACAGTAGAGGAGAACTTCTCTTGATCTACTGGTCACATCCTTTCTAATCCACCCCATGATGGCATTGACCTTCTTGGCCACAAGAGCACCTTGCTGGCTCATGGTCATCCTTCCATCCACCAGGACTCCCAGGTCCTGTTTGCCTTCGCTGCTCTCCAGCAGGTCTGTCCCCTAGCAAGGCAGCATGTGGCCTACAGCTGCCCTCCCACAGCTCCCAGCTGCCAGAACACACCATTTTCTGCAGGGTGGTGAGAGTACTGAGACAGACCCACCCTTGCCTGTGAGGAACAGGGAAATTGAAGCTTTGAAGAATTTGGCCCACCAGGTCTCAGCAGGCTACATCCATGTGGCTCAAACCCCAGGGACCTATCACCCTGATGGCCTGTTTACTCCAGAAGTAGCAGAATAGAAGCACAAGGCAATTGGATTTGAGTGGGCCAGGGAGCAGAACTGGCACTAGTCAGTGGGAGCAGAAAGTGTCTTTGTTGGTTTTGCACTGAATGGAGAAGGGGGAACCTTCTAATGCTTCAGGTGCCTCTGGAGATGGTAAGCAAGACCTTTTAAGTACAGCATTCACTGTACTTTGCATCACACATCACAACTGCCTGATTCTGAGAGTTTTGCTTGCCTAGAGTTTTGCTATTTGCTTGGGCAGAGGGACTGCAAAAATCACCCACCATTTACTAGTAGACTACTGTTTTCTGTTGTGGGCTTATGTGTCCACTGGAAACAGTTACATGACAGTATGAGCATGGGAGTCTCTTCTTCACCTCCTCCCAAGCAACACACAACACATCTGAGATCTTTGGGCTTTCCACTAAAACCAAATGTGTGTAAGTTATTCTGTGCCTCCATAGCCTTCCTACAAAGCCCCAACTTAAGTGGCTGTTCAGCTGACTGTTCAAGATGCCATGTCTGGTCTTCAAGGCTATGGCGTATGGTCAGAGGAAGCTTCAGGAGCAGGACTCCTCCCACTCATCAAAGCAGCTGAAGGAGAGCTACCTGTTCATGTATGGTTTTATGTGAAAGTGAGACAGGACAGGAGAGTGTTCTGAATGAGTGCTAACCGCTTTCAGTTTCCATTATGCCCCCACAACCTGCTGATGGCTTCTGGAATATTTGTATGTGCAACACCATAGCCACATGATCAACCCTAACCCACTGAGTTTAGGGAGGAAGAGGGACTGTTCAGCTGAAGCTCCATGCAGAAATTGTGGCAGGCTGTGCATGAGACGTGCAGTTAACCAGGTGCTGGGACCCTAGTCCCTCCCATGGGGCAGACTCTTGAGTAATTGCTCTCTGCCTTCCATAGCTGCTACATACCATGGTTCCCCAGGGTACATTTTTTAAAGACCTAACAGTCTTTGTGGTGCTACCCATGATGTACACCACATCTCTACAGCTTTGAGGCCAATGCAACAAGTATCACACACCTCTCCTTCTCCAGTTTGATCTCCTGCCTCTGCATTTCCAGAAAGGCAGTACCTTTTTGATCAAACTGGACACTGAAATGTTAATACTAGAAATTAACTACATTAACTAAATGCAGTTAAAAATTAAGCCTAAAATTTAGGGTAGGTTTTTGGATTGCTACAGTCCATAGAGGGAGTAGCACTCTGGGGGAACAGTTCTTGTCTAAAGCAATTATTTGAGTAAGGGAAAGATTGTCTTCTGCTCTCTGGTGACTATAGGGGAAGCAGAGATGACTAGGTCAGGCCAGACACCTAAGTTTCAGTCTGATGAACCTCACCCTTACCTCTTTTAATTTAAATATAGGCAGGACCAGCCTTTATTATAATTTCTATTTCCTTTTACAGATACAGATAATTTAAATCTGTCTCTGCCCTTCTGGTCTGCATGACTTTATGCAGGAGTGTTTGGCTCTGCCTTGGATTACTGATGGCCTATGTTGTTCAGTATTTACAGGCTGATGGATTTTGGCTGATAAGGCAGCAGTATAAAAATATGGTTCCACTTTTCTAGAAAGGTGTTTTGGGTTTTTTTCTGAACACAAGTCAAAATAGCCAGTACAAAATATCATTTTGCCTTTAGCTGGCATATGTACCACATTGGTAATTTGTGGTTTCATGATGAGGACATTATGGATTTGCAAGCACCAGTTTATTTCACTGTTCCTAAGGTATGGTGTGGTCTGCTTACAAATTTCATTGATTCTTGACCTCACTAGTTTGCATGCATCCACATGTAAAATTGAAGTTAGCTAGAAAAATTACTAAGTAATGCTGTCTTCCACAAAACAGCATGAATTCAGACAACTTGCTGAATTGATGCAGATGGTGGCACATATTTAACATACATAGAGCAGTGGCTGTACCCTTCCGTCTCATAGCTCAATCAGTTGTCAACCTGTAAACCCTTATTCTGCAAGAGTAATGTAATTGCTCTGGTCACACTTTAGGGCTGTGATGTCTCATATAGCTTTTAATTTTTGCATTCCTGGCATTTGGAAATGGGATATTTGAATGACTGTTGCTGAAAGGTGAAAGACACAGGTTACCAGGAACGTGAAGTAAAACTGAATGAAGGATCTCTTTCAGAGACTCACTTGGAGGATGGTAGAAAGCAGAAAATGCAGACCTGCTTCAGGGACCCCACCTTGATCCTGTTACTCAGTGTTAACACCTCACACCAAACAAAGCATCAACTTATAAAGCCTTCCCACTGAAAGAAAGGGAGCTTACTAGTGGGGACAAGTACTTTTCATGTCTTTTGAAAGATCATGTGCTTCTAGGTGATCCTGCTTTTGGCAGGGGGGTTGGGTTTGATGATTTCTGAAGGTCCCTTCCAACCTCTAACATTCTGGGATTCTGTCATTATGATTCTGAAAATTATGAACCTACTCCAACAAGTCTGCATTGCTGACAGCAACAGGTAGTGGTAAGCCAAAAATGAGAGGCAAGGAAGGAAAAGCAAGAAAATTCAACCCCTTTCTTAAACCTTAGTTCAGGAAACTCAACACTTCTAATTTGTCTAACAGTTCCTGCACATAGCCCAGAGTCAGGGCTGTCAGGCAGAGCAAACACTTAGTGGCTTCATACAGCTCCATGGTAATTGTTTCTGCTGTGACTCAAACCATTCCAGACCCAGTCATCAGTTCTTTAGTGACAAAAAGTGATCTTACTCATAGGTCTCTGATGTACGGAGCTGAGGCATACAAAAACAGCTACAAAAATAAGAGCTGTTTCCTACAGTGCTTGGCAGGTACCTAGTAGCCAGGAGTGTTTGTGGTTCACAGTAACACTGTGAGCTACTGCAAAGTTTTGGAGGGAAAAGTAATAGCCTTTATCACACTGCTGGCTTTGTGCTTTGCTTACAGCTGACCCGTAACATCAAGTAGGTACAAAAATACTTTGCAATTGTTGCTTTGCATGACTTCCCCATGAACAAAGACAGTAATCATTTTAGGATTTTAAGTGATCCTAGGGGCAAGGAGACATGGTATATCCAAATGTGTAAGAGAGAAATGTTTGAGATAATCTCGCTATTCCCTTGGCATTGCTACAAATTAAACCGTGGAGATTGTGGCCTTCCAGTATCTGAAGGGGGCCTACGAGAAGGCTAGGGAGAGACTTCTCAGGATATCAGGTAGTCATAGGACTAGGGGGAATGGAATGAAGCTGGAGGTGGGGAGATTCAGGCTGGACATGAGGAAGATGTTCTTCACCATGAGAGTAGTGAAGCCCTGGAATGAGTTGTCCAGGGAGGTGGTTGAGGCCCCATCCCTGGAGGTGTTTAAGACCAGGCTAGATGAGGCTCTGGCCATCCTGATCTAGTGTGGGGTGTCCCTGCCCATGGCAGAGGGGTTGGAACTAGATGATCCTTGTGGTCCCTTCCAACCCTGACTGATACTATGATCTCAGAACCAGGCAGGGTGCAGAGTGCCACATTAAAGGAAATTAGTATCATGTCCTGCCAGGAGACAACTTTAAGATTTTCCAACACCACATGTCCTTTTCAAGGAATGAGAGGCTACTAGTGTTCTTTACATCACTCAATACCACTCTGAGAAGACATCCCTTCACTTAATATATACCCTACAACAAGAATCATGACACGAGACTATTCCAACTAATCTATAAATAAACACCAATTAAAGCAAATTACAGCATCGCTCTCCCCTGTGTAATTTATGTGTGAAATGCTTTCTAAATTGCTAAATACTTTCAAAATTGTAAGCAGCTTGCTTTGCTCCTTTATATTTTTCTAGCCAGTGGACCAAATACAACCATCACATTAATACTTGCAGGTGCTGCCATAATTGGTGCTGCTTTCTCTTGCACCAAGTGCTGAGTTTAGGCCATTTACCCCATACAATTTTTTACTTACTGAGAAAGACATGACCCAGATTTCAGCTGAAATTAATAAAATGAAAACTTCCAGGTTTGTTGCCATAGTTACTTAAAACCTACTGTTGAAAATGGGGGGAAGTGAGGGAGAAAGAGAAAAAGTAGGAAAAGAATAGAGTAATAACACAGTCAGGCTTAGGCTAGGTGATAAAGTGAGGTGAAGATCTTGAAAGGACCTCAATGATGACAGAGGAAGTTAGCCAATATTCTGGCTGCTATTGGGTTGATCCTATGGACATCGGTTATTTATATGTGGTTACCACAGTGACTAAATGCAAGGCACTGGCAGCTCTTAGATCAGCAAAAGCATAAAGGAATTGGGTGGAGAGACAGACTACTCCACGCTTTATTTAATCAAGAAATTGCCTCATTTTAGAACACCAGACTGCTTGCCTTTTCACTTTACAGAGAAAGTGAAACTTGTAGCAATGTCTTAGTCAGAACAAACATTTTAGCCTTTCCATGAGATGACAGCAGAAATACCCCAGCTCTGTAGAAGCAGAACTGCAGACATATTAGACAGTTGTCACTGTTCTTCTCCAAATGCAGACAGGATCAAAGCATCTTGTGAGACACAAGCTGAAAGACATAAGAGAGCTGGTAACTGTGTTTATGAATCTTTGCTGTGCTGCTATTTTGTGGTGGTAGTCTGTCACGTTAACATGAAGAAACAGGCCTCATTCATGGCTTTCTGCTAAGGCTGTCACTGAATATATCACCCTAGTATTGTTTTTTATCATTTTTATCTCATTCTCTTATTCATTCTCTTCTTGACTCCATTTTCCTATAACTGGCATATAAACCAGTAATGTGTCTGTGTCAGTGTAATACAGGTTCATGCACACTGGAAACACACAGATGAAGTAAATGCATCTGCTGATCTTAGTTGGACAATAATACAATTTGTACCAGAATTCATGTGAGACCTCAGAAGGCACTGGAGTAAGTGGAAGACTGCTCTGTTCTAATCTCTGATTGCATTTTCTAAGCATTTCACTCCTAAGCCAAAATCTGTCTTTGTTCCAAGGACCCATTCTTGCTGCTTTTTCTCAGCCTGTACTATTTTTTTAAAATTCCCTCTCCCCTGCCCCAGTTCTCTACCTTGCTGTCCTTGCTCAGATGGTTCCATTGCATGTTGTACAGAGAATAAAAAAGTAACTCGTGATATTATGAACCAGGTTTTACTTGGAATGTGTTTTCTCTGAGGTGCCAGGCTGTATTTGCTCCCTGGTTTTCTGCTGGTTTTAAAGCAATCTCACTTCTTCATGCCAATGTCATAGAATCAAAAGGAAATAACAACAAAACACAGTAGCATTAGCTGAAATTATTACATACCATGAAACAGTTGTGGGAGGTTGAACAAAATTCACTATAGGTAACTGTTATTATCCTCATTAAAGAAGTCTTGCAAGTTATTTCTTCTTCTCTGATTGCACAATTATAGTTATTGCTTTCTGTCTCTTTTTTACTGTGCTACTACATGACCTCCACATTTGAACCATCAATCAACAACCTTCCAGATCAAGGACACTTAATCATGTAATAGTTAAAGAGGTGAGTCAAGAGATCTTATGCTTGAACTGGAGAGAAAAGGGGAACAACAGACAGCATGAGTGTGTAGCTTTAGTTGTTTCCCACTTGAATTCCTAAGAGTGTCACATTCCTTAGCAGCAGTCTAGCAGCACTTGCTCAGAAAGGTGAGAAATTCTTTTCTGTCTGAAAACTTGAAAGACAGCAGCTGATGCTGCAGCAGCAGTTACTGCAGCATGACAGGAAAGACTATGTCGTTCCTAGTCTTGCTGTAGTGAACAGGATGCAGAACACACAGGAGAAGTTTCTAATGGCGGGACATATGCTACAGTTAAAAACTTACTAGGATATAAGCATGCTGTGGAATTCAAACCAAAGAGATGTTCCAGCATGTAGAGACAAGCCACCTAATAATACAAATAAATGCAAATATTAATATATGACTTAGTATTATTACTAATCAGTGCAACTGGCACAGTCCTGTTCCATTCTTTTATCCAATGTTACCTGAGGCAAGAGGGGAAGAGCAGGAAAAAAAAAAGGAGAAGAAAAAAAAAAGGAGAAGAAAAAAAAAAGGAGAAGAAAAAAAAAAGGAGAAGAAAAAAAAAAGGAGAAGAAAAAAAAAAGGAGAAGAAAAAAAAAAGGAGAAGAAAAAAAAAAGGAGAAGAAAAAAAAAAGGAGAAGAAAAAAAAAGGAGAAGAAAAAAAAAAGGAGAAGAAAAAAAAAAGGAGAAGAAAAAAAAAAGGAGAAGAAAAAAAAAAGGAGAAGAAAAAAAAAAGGAGAAGAAAAAAAAAAGGAGAAGAAAAAAAAAAGGAGAAGAAAAAAAAAAGGAGAAGAAAAAAAAAAGGAGAAGAAAAAAAAAAGGAGAAGAAAAAAAAAAGGAGAAGAAAAAAAAAAGGAGAAGAAAAAAAAAAGGAGAAGAAAAAAAAAAGGAGAAGAAAAAAAAAAGGAGAAGGGAAAAAAAAGGAGAAGAAAAAAAAAAGGAGAAGGGAAAAAAAAGGAGAAGAAAAAAAAAAGGAGAAGGGAAAAAAAAGGAGAAGGGAAAAAAAAGGAGAAGGGAAAAAAAAGAAGAAGGGAAAAAAAAGAGAAGGGAAAAAAAAGAGAAGGGAAAAAAAAGAGAAGGGAAAAAAAAGAGAAGGGAAAAAAAAGAGAAGGGAAAAAAAAGAGAAGGGAAAAAAAAGAGAAGGGAAAAAAAAGAGAAGGGAAAAAAAAAGAGAAGGGAAAAAAAAAGAGAAGGGAAAAAAAAAGAGAAGGGAAAAAAAAAGAGAAGGGAAAAAAAAAGAGAAGGGAAAAAAAAGAGAAGGGAAAAAAAAGAGAAGGGAAAAAAAAGAGAAGGGAAAAAAAAGAGAAGGGAAAAAAAAGAGAAGGGAAAAAAAAGAGAAGGGAAAAAAAAGAGAAGGGAAAAAAAAGAGAAGGGAAAAAAAAGAGAAGGGAAAAAAAAGAGAAGGGAAAAAAAAGAGAAGGGAAAAAAAAGAGAAGGGAAAAAAAAGAGAAGGGAAAAAAAAGAGAAGGGAAAAAAAAGAGAAGGGAAAAAAAAGAGAAGGGAAAAAAAAGAGAAGGGAAAAAAAAGAGAAGGGAAAAAAAAGAGAAGGGAAAAAAAAGAGAAGGGAAAAAAAAGAGAAGGGAAAAAAAAGAGAAGGGAAAAAAAAGAGAAGGGAAAAAAAAAGAGAAGGGAAAAAAAAAGAGAAGGGAAAAAAAAAGAGAAGGGAAAAAAAAAGAGAAGGGAAAAAAAAAGAGAAGGGAAAAAAAAGAGAAGGGAAAAAAAAGAGAAGGGAAAAAAAAGAGAAGGGAAAAAAAAGAGAAGGGAAAAAAAAGAGAAGGGAAAAAAAAGAAGGAAAAAAAAAGAGAAGGAAAAAAAAAGAGAAGGAAAAAAAAGAGAAGGAAAAAAAAGAGAAGGAAAAAAAAAGAGAAGGAAAAAAAAGAGAAGAAAAAAAAAGAGAAGGAAAAAAAAAGAGAAGGAAAAAAAAAGAGAAGGAAAAAAAAAGAGAAGAAAAAAAAAGAGAAGGAAAAAGAGAAGGAAAAAAAAAGAGAAGGAAAAAAAAAGAGAAGGAAAAAAAAAGAAGGAAAAAAAAAAGAGAAGGAAAAAAAAAGAGAAGGAAAAAAAAAGAGAAGGAAAAAAAAAGAGAAGGAAAAAAAAAGAGAAGGAAAAAAAAAGAGAAGGAAAAAAAAAGAGAAGGAAAAAAAAAGAGAAGGAAAAAAAAAGAGAAGGAAAAAAAAAGAGAAGGAAAAAAAAAGAGAAGGAAAAAAAAAGAGAAGGAAAAAAAAAGAGAAGGAAAAAAAAGAGAAGGAAAAAAAAAGAGAAGGAAAAAAAAAGAGAAGGAAAAAAAAAGAGAAGGAAAAAAAAAGAGAAGGAAAAAAAAAGAGAAGGGAAAAAAAAGAAGGAAAAAAAAAGAGAAGGAAAAAAAAAGAGAAGGAAAAAAAAAGAGAAGGAAAAAAAAGAGAAGGAAAAAAAAAGAGAAGGAAAAAAAAAGAGAAGGAAAAAAAAGAGAAGGAAAAAAAAAGAGAAGGAAAAAAAAAGAGAAGGAAAAAAAGAAGGAAAAAAAAAAGAGAAGGAAAAAAAAAGAGAAGGAAAAAAAAAGAGAAGGAAAAAAAAAGAAGGAAAAAAAAAAGGAAAAAAAAAAAGAGAAGGAAAAAAAAAAAAAGAAGGACAAAAGGAAGCCATTGGCTCCATTGAGGAAGTCACACTGAAGAATATGAAAATCTCCATTCTCTTTAAAATGTTCTCTTTTTGGACTATCCCAGACAGAACCATCCTAAAATGGCCACATGCCAATGTGTCTCAGTATTAAGTGCCAGAGGATGAGGGTACAGCTGCATAGACTAACCATACCATTATTTATTGCAGCAATTCCTCATTTCTCCTCCTCAAGGTTCTCCCCCACCCCAAGCACCATTATTTAAACAAAGAAACAGTATGTAAATGGCTTGATAAATAATGATCTGAAGGACGCAGGTCACAAGCCACTTTGTAAATTTTTTTGTGGCTATGCAGACTGACAGGCTGTAGAACATCCACCTCAGGCCCAAGGTCCCCATCCCAGACTGGGCCCTGTCCCTTCAAGTCACATGAAAGATGCTTTGCTCCACCCTTTCCCCTTTTTGTAGAAGCCTGCATGGACTGCAGAAAGCATGACTGTATGGTGGGTTGAAAATTCCCCCCTGAACATCAAATTTGCCAGACCAGCTCAGCTGGAAGCAAATGAAAGCTGTATTTACCAGCAAAACTACAACAAAATGCAATGAATATGTACAAAATAGACAATATTGACAATATTTATAGGTATTTACAATAAATAAACAGCACAAGGACCCCCGTGGCCAAGGACCAGGGGAGCTAATAGCTTCTCCCTTCCCTGCCTCCTTTCCTATCCCCTTGTACATAAAGGGACAAGAGACAGCGCAGAGAAGTTGTTACTAATACCAGTCACAACAAAGCAGTGCATCCAAGGTTAGTAAAGCCAGGAAAAGCATCAGCCAGAGCTGAAGAAGTGAAAAGAGAGCAAGATTGTTTTGCAAACTAGTTTAAGTCCATTCTCTTTCCAATGGGATTGTTAAGCATTGTCATTATTTTTCTTTTTACACCCAATAGTGATTTGTTTACATTCTATTACTTTCTGTTCAGATCTGTGAAAAAAAATTAACGGTATAGCCAAAACTACCACAAACTGATTTAAAACCTAATGAAAGCAAGTTAGAGCTTAGAGTCCACTTTTTACCTGCAATTCACTCTTGCATTACTGCAGTATTAAACAACTTGAGTCTTGAACAGCGAAGAGGTATGAGGAAGAAAGGAAAGATAGAAGGAAATGTGTAAGAATGTATGGTGCAGGCAGCAACAAGGAAAATAAAAGAAAATAAACTGTCGTAAATGGTGTCCCCTAGGTAGGGAAGTTAAGGCAATGAACTGATCAACACAGCAGGTGAGAGCAGAGTATTCCATCTATTGAAAGCTTTATCAAGGAGCATCCCAAAACACCACATACCTATTAAGTTCAAACTCACCTATAAGATGCTAAGAGAATCAGTTATCCATATTTGCTTCTCTCTCACTACTCATTTATACAGAAGTCTAATACTTTTTCTACTCCAGGAGATAGGAAGGGAGAGGAGATGACTAGTTTTGTGACAAGACAGCAGTACTGAAGGGGCAGCTCTATGCACTAACTTTCCTAAAGGAACAAGTAACAGTCAGTAGCAGTTTTAGGCATCCAGCAGGCATGCCCTATAAGCCTCTTCTGTGCATGTTAGAAATTAGCTATCATGGGATTAGGAACACAGTATCAGCCTAGGGTTAAAGCAAATGTTTTGACAAATCTTAGAATTGGTAGAATCCAATATGTAATATTTACTGGGCCACATAATGAGAGCTCTGAATTTAACCCTGTCTTATCACAGCAGGAATACTCATTCTCGGCCAAGTACCCTTTCCCTTTGGGAGGAAGGGAGTTTGCTAGGTATTAGGTAGGATCCAGAGGACACTTACCTGAACTCAGGCATAATATCAGGGTAAGGAGACTGATAACACCATTTATCTTTCCAGCCTGTATTTTTGCTTCATGCCGTTGTGCTCCCGTACTACAATTTCACTTCAGGATCGGGTATCACAATATGATAAACAAAACTTTTCAAAATGTTGAAGAGATTTATTGCCATTTGGAATATCTTTATTGTTCAAATACACTGCACTGAAATAAAATCCATCATATACATTCTTTGCCATCTATATCTTCAAAGCAATGTAACTTTCAGGCAGGCCATAGAGGAAAGCCACTCTTCAAAATGAAGTCAAAAACTGCTGAAAGGCACTTTGTGTCCTTCAGATCCTACACTTCAAACAAGTTAAGTTTTCACTTTTATAAGGATTAGATACATCTAGAACAACTCAAACAGTAGGGAAAAAACCCCCACAATTTAAACTTGTTACAGACTTTGTTGCCTTCCTTCATTCAGTGCTGTGCTCTTGCTTTTCTGTGTCTTAAATAATGTGCGTCTTAAAAATTTATGTTAATGAAGTCTCTTTACTGAGGCAAGGCATGCAGTAAGGGAAGAGGGATAGCTGGTCACTTCCAGGTTGCCTGTCTACCATTTGATCTTGTGGATTAGCCAGCCCCTGCTTAAGTTAAAAAGAGAGACAGTAGGAATGAACAGACCCAAGTTAAATGTTTTTTTAAGAAAATGTTAATATATGGAACAATGACACCACCTACAGTTCTCTTAACTGACCTCCGTCCTTATTGACTGAGAAACCAGTTTTGTCAAACCATCATGGGCCACTTTTGTAGACTGTCAGATAGAAAAAGTTGATTTTCAAATATTGCTTGTTATTTCAATGACTTACTGTTTATTAAAAGGGTGGTTACTAAGGACCTATAAAGGCATCAAGACTTTAAATGCAATGGTTTACATTGCTGAATAGTACTTTTTAAAAGGCAAGATTAAAAAAAAAAAATAGTAGTAAGAGGATTCTTGGTGGGGTCATTCATAATAGGTGTTTCCGTTTTATCCCCACTGTAATTATCACAGCAACTGTAGATGGCAAGTCTTCCTTGGTTGTAATCCAGGATGAACACATTCCTTGGCTTATTTCAACTTATTTATTTAGTTCTTTTTCTCCATCCTGCCAAGAGAAGAACAGCTTTTGTAAGAGTGAATATTGAACTACAATTGCTATAAGAAAATCTGGAATTACAGTAGAACTTTAGGAATGAAAGACATCTGCCCAGTTGTTTATGCAAAGGCAGGAGTTAAGGAGGCTTTTTCCTCCTATAGGCTCCACATAGCTTTATTGGTGCAAAAGAGAGAAAAGCCATAAACCTTACTCATCAGCAGTGTCAGGGGCAGCGTCTGCACTGCTTGCTATACAATGAAAGTGTGAGACTGCTTACAGTCACAAGCAGCTGGATCTACCCCACTTACAGAAGTCAGCTTAGAGGCACTTTGTTTTATTTCTCTTTCAGGCACAGAGCCCATTCGGAGTTTTATGGATGTTTCCATCTCAGGAATTAGTTACTAAGATGGACATACAGAGACTAATCAACATATACATAAAACAAAACCTAAAATAGCTAGCAGCTGCTGTAAGTTGTCTATATCCATGACCATAAGGGCTGTCAGCCTTTTCTGTGCACCCCTCAGAAGGCAGTGCAGGGCAACAAGTCATAGTTCAACTTACTGACAAAAAGCCTGTTAATAGGTTTGCAAAAGGTAATGAAGCTTATGACCTCCCTTTCTAAAGGGTGACTCACCTGTGTTTGATCAGTCGGCCTCCTTGAATAAGTTGTGCAACTTCATTAGTCAAGTGGCATGCAAAAAGAAGCCAGTTCCGTGGCTGCACTTTGTAGGCAAATCTCATGAAAGTCAAGGAGTAACAACACAGTGCTGCAAAACATGATAGGTGTTTAATATGTTATTTTTGACACTTGCATTTTGTTTAGGCATAATTTTTATACTAACAGAATGTAATGATAAGTGTAACACTTCTCAGAGCATTGAGTTATCCACTAGTTCTACATTGAGGATCTGTGGCAGTTTAGGCTGGGTGCCTCCTCTTACTGCCATGTAAGTTACACCTCCGGTGTACCAAGTGTCCAGCACAGTAAGGTGGACACAGCAAACAGTGTATTTCTACCCATAAATCCTGTGCCCTACAAATTTGCGTGCAAAGTCATTCTCTTCCTCTTTCTTCCCTCTCTGTTCCCATGGGAGATGCTCCCTACCAGATAACGGTGGGAGAGTATCTCAAGGCCTCTTCAGCATGTCTAGGCCTAATGCCAGGAGAAGAAGGCTTTGGGATATCTTTGCCACTATGCTTTGTAGTTTCTGTAAAACACTAATTGGTTTTCCATTTAAGCTCTCCATCACTATCCAAAACATTTGTGTGTCATTCTTTTTCCCCCTTTTGGGACAATAGAGGATCTGTCCAGCCTTAAACCAGGACAGGATCCAAGGCAGGACAACAAGCAGCAATGCTCATTTTTGCTACACATGAAAGTCTACAGGGCTGCAGCTTTCTACCAAAACTCATTTTCGCTACACATGAAAGTCTACAAGGCTGTAGCTTTCTACCAAAACTCATTTTCCTCATATGCTTTCCTGTGATGCAACTGAAGCCTTTTTAGTTTATTACCTCAACTATCTCAGTAAGAGAATAAAAGTTAATCCCAATGAGACATGATTTGTCCTATACAATTATTTTGACAGCTTCTAGGACAGAGTAATTTAAAAAATGCTAGTTACTTGGATACATTTCTTCATAGGAATATTCTAAAATGGACTTTAAAAGAAGGAGGTTTACATCCCCAGAAAATCATGAACATTTAAAAGCATAAAGCTTTGATACCTGTTTTCCAGGAAGATGAGAAATAATTTTTATCTACTCTCCTATCATAATTGCATTTAAATGCAGGAAATCACAACTCAAGAAGTCAATAGTTTTGTGTAGTTCTGACAGGTTTAAAGATAAAAAATAAAATGGGGAAATGAACTGCTCAAAGAAAACAGCTTTCTATTAAGTATAGAATAGAACTTAGCAGATGGAAATAAATAATGTAACACATGTACTACCCTATATGTACTTGTAATAATTAAGAAAGTGTCTTGACTTTGCTGAACTGGGTAGCTGCCACCAAGACACTCTGTGTAAAACTGTTTCACTATACCAGAGACTAATTAAACTAGTCTTCCAACTCAAGGAGACTGAATTACCCTGAGAACGTACTGAGCATAAGGCTGTAAAATTCCTTAACCCAAAGGTATTTTGCTTCAGGGAGAAGAATTACTCAGAATTAAGTTATTAACTAAGTTAAGGAAGTGACATAAGGCCAAAAAAATTAAGCTAATAAATTAAAGCTATTAGATTTATGATCCTAGAGAAGTATTCAAACAGTAAAATTCAGAAAAACTATGTGTTCCAAAAAAGGTGGGAAAGTATCACTCATGCATTTCAAAAGGAATTTTCACACTATTTTGTTAGGAGTCACACTAGCCTCTCAAAGGTAACTGTTTTAACTGAGTTAATGTCCTTCAGCTGCTGTTTGAAACCTGCAGACCAAGCATTACCAGTTCTTCATTTTGTCACTGTTTATATCTAAGTCTTACACTAACCACAAGGCATCACTATTCTTGATACAAAAACTAAAGTTGGGTGAAGAGATGCATTTCTGAACAAGTGCATACAGTAGCATAAGATACCAAAAGAAGTATACTTTAGGAATGAGCTGGTGATCAAAACTGCTGAGATTCAAGAGCTGCCTCACTCCCCTCAGATTACAGGAAAGTCCTCTGAAAGAGAGCTCTGCAACTTCTCAGTATTTCAGTTTTCAAATGGTCTCTGAATTTATTTAACAAGACATGTGGTAACTGTGTCTGCTTTGAGCACAGGTCTGCAAGCAACTAATAATATATCACTGCTTGAAGAACAGAATCTGTGTTCTGCAAGCCGATTTATTCACAAGAAGTTTGTCTTGGGTCTTACCAAATGTCATTCGGCCACTAATGATTTCTGGAGATTTCTTCATGTCATTAATAGCAGCAACAGGAAGTCCCCAGTTGGCAACTGGCCCCCAAAAGTGCTGTAAAGAGGGAAGAGGAAAATGAAGTTACACAGAAACACAGACCATCTACAGTTTTCTTATAGTTTTCCTTAGCCACATGAAGCTTCATTGGACGGGGTTACAGGTGAAATTCCAAGTTAAGACAAGGCTACTTTTGATATAAGAGAAATAAACTAAATACTTCTATCAGGATCTAGTTCTCAGGATGAAAGGAGGAACACACTCAATCTTCTTGCAGTCTGGAAAGGAACTCTTGTAGGCCATTGAAATGCAGTTTTGTACAGATAGGACTTATCTAATTACACTTCTGTAAAGCCTTTGATGCAATCCCCCACAACATCTTTCTCTCTGGAGAACTATATTTGATGGCTGGATTGTGGATAATTAATTGGTTGGATGGTCATGTCCAGAGGGTAGTGGTCAAAAGCTCAATGTCCTGATGGAGATGGGTGACAAGTAGTGTCCCTCAAGTGTCTGTACTGAGACCAGTGCTGTTTATTATCTTCATTATGACAGAGAGTGAGATCAAGTGCACCCTCAGCAGTTTGCAGATGACACCAAGCTGAGTGGTGCAACTTAAATACCAGAGGGACAGGATGTCATCTAAGAAGGACCTGGACAAGTTCAAGTAGGCGTCTGTGAACTTTATGAGATTCAATGAGGCCAAGTGCAAGGTTCTACAGTTGGGTCAGGCTTTGACCCTGAGAAAGACTTGTAGGTGCTGTGGGATGAAAAGCTGGACGTGAACCAACAATGCATACTTGCAGTCCAGAAGGCAAATTGCATTCCGGGCTGCATCAAAGGAAGTGTGGCTAGCAGATCAAGAGAGGTAATCCTGCTGCAGTGCTCCATTCTGGTGAGACCTCACCTGAAGTACTGTGTCCATCTCTAGGAATTTCAGCACAAGACATAAGCTTGTTGGAGCACAGTCAGAGGTGGGCCACAAAAATGATCTGGGGGCACATCTCTTACGAGATTAGGCTAAGAGTTTGGGTTATTCAATCTAGTGAAGAGAAAGCTCCAGGGAGACCTTATTGCAGCCTTTCAACACCTAAAGGGAGTATATAAGAAAGCTGGGGACAACCTTTTTAGCAAGGCTTGTTGTAAGGGGACAAGGGGTAATGGTTTTAGACTAAATAAAGGTAGAATTAGGTTAGATAAAAGGGAGAAATTTTTTCAAATGAAGGTGGTGAAACACTGGACCAGGTTTTCCAGAAAGGTGGTAGATACCCCTTTCCTGGAAACATTAAAGGTCAGGTTGATTGGTAACCTAATCTAGTTGAATATGCCCCTGCTCATTGCAGGGGTTGGCATTAGATAACCTTTAAAAGTCCCTTCCAAGCTAAAACAGCCTACATTTCTGTGATTCTTCACCTGTTATTTGCCATTATTAAGCAATCCATTAAGTATAGTCATATAATAACCTCAGATTTACAGCTCACTTCTGTGGAGAGAATTAGCATTCATTTCTTTCAAATAATGCTCCTCAACAGTGTAATGAGAGCACAAGGAATTGCTGTAGTGAAAAACCGCTTTCATGCTGAGGATCAAGAAACATTCAGCAAGCATCTTCCAAGTGCTCACACCATCTCTTTGAAGAGCAGAGCCATGCAACCAAACTCAACTTTTACCTACAGCTTTATCTTCAATAGCTGAAATAACTTTGTGATTATCAGCTTTGTGAAACAGCTCACTGATTAGACAGACATTAAGAGAAGAACTGTTAGCTACAGGTGTGTAAACAGACAGAAAACAGAGGCAAGTAATAGAAAGAATCAAGTTAGACAACCAGATGCAATCTCAATTTGAATACAATCTAAAAGGCTCCAAACTGAGTGTCACACATTCAATTTCTACTACTGCTGCAAGTGACAAGGCTTCAGTAGAATTCTTTCCACAGAAGCAGCATGCAGTACTTGTACCTGCTTCCTAACTGGAAACTAACATGGCCAGATAAAGCAAAAAAGAGATGCACTTTGCAAGAAAAAGCTTTGCAGGTACATCTGTTCTTCTATTGCTTCCCCTAACTGTAACACTGCATATATTCAAATCACTTGGAATTGTCAGGTGAATCTTTATGTTTCTGGCAATTTTAATTCCAAGGTACTCTTTTGAGTACCTTGGACACTACCAAGTTTGGATACTAGCATGTAACACTACAGTGAGATTAAAAGCCACACTTGCTTCCTGGAGATTTCGATTCCAATACAAGAAACTTAAAACTCTTTTTTCTATACTTCTTTTAGTTAAGTTGTACACACTGTTTTGATAGTTTAGCCCTAGTGCAACATGCAAAACAACATAGTATTTTTGCAACTGTCTACAGAACATGCATTGGTCCAAACTGTAGACTGCAATAAATGCATTTGTTGATTACATTCCTACTGACAGGAAAATTTAAATCTAATGGTTAAAGCAGCTCAAGCACATCAGATAACATGGTGTAACAGAGAAGTTGCATGGCTACATGGTTCTTACACTGCTAGTGTAAAGAAATGTACCTATTACACCCCTTGCACAGAAGATGTGGCAACAGAACAAAAACATTCACAGAAAAAAAGTCAGCAGCACACAAGATGTTGGTTTCAAAGGCTTTAATGTAGCTATTTAAACAATTTAAAGGGACGGTAAGAGGACTAGAAACAAACATCTAATTAAATAACCATGAGTATTTGCAGTGAGACAACTTATGGTAGCATAACCACACCAAAGCAGACTGCAAAAGGTAACTGGTGAAGCAGTATGTGCACTTGGTGAGGTTTTTACAGTCATTTCAGGAGCCTCATTTGAACAATTGTCGTTTCAGAAAATTGGGGTTTTAGGGCTCTAATCTTGATTTTTTTGAATCTATGAAACAATTACAGCTCAAGAATCTTAGTCATGATTTCTGTTCTGAAAAGTAAACCAAGCCAACTTGGTGGTTTTACTTAACTCAGCTGTCACTAGAACATAGATAAATAATGCACTATAAACTATGGACAACTTCAAGCTCAGACTGCACAAGCTGAAGAATCATCAGTTCACGTTCCAGCAGCACTGCTGCAGTGCCTTTTATGTGCTGACCAGGTATGTAGATTTGGAACTTTCTCACTTGAGATGGTTATGCAATTTTAAGTACTTCCAGGCAGGCAACCCTTTCATGTTTCCACACAAAATAATTAACCTACACCTGTACTGTTTGTCTTTGGTCTACACAGAAGAGAAAGTCTTCCATAACATTGTGATTCACAGTGTAACAGGCATAAAATAATCACTCCCAGTTTCAGGAGCAAACTCGAGGAAAGAAAGTCTGTAGCCAGAGTTATATTGTACTATTTATTGTCTGAAGTAAAGCTGGTTAAAAATAAGCCAGGTAGTTCAGTACCGGTATTGCTGCTACGCAGAAGAGTAGCTCCAGATTGACCTGGTCTCCTTAGCAAAGAATATAGAAGAAATGAAACTCCCTCAATTTTGAGTGATCACTTTACATAACATTCTGAAGGAGCTAATGTTTGGTCACCTTAACCTCAGCGTTCTGCAGAAATATTACTAGTGCATCATTCCTGAATGTTTGCAGTATGCTTTTCAGATGTAGACAATGTTGTAATAGTGCTGGGGCAAAAAGACTGCAAGTTACTGAAGTCAGTGAGAACACGAAACTAGGAATCCCCTCTCTTTTCTTACCGTACTGTTCAAGCGGGCCATCATCGTTTCCATTCAAACAAAAACAAACATGGAAGAAAAGAGAAAAAAAATTGTTAGTTTCTTTCATTATTAACATAGAGAGAAGTGTACCACAAACAGAAAATAGGTAGAAGCTGGGAAACTGCTGTTGTTCTACCCTTGCTTAATGCAACAGTATTTAAAATCCTATTTATTTCAAGAGCTAGCATTGTGACAAATGTTTGCCGCTCGAGTATCTTTTTCCTAGCAAGATAAAATCCCATTACAGTCTGTGGAAGACATTTGTTCCCTGTAGACTTCAAAGCCTCCAAGATCCCACACCAACTACTTTAAAAGGATGCCAAAAGCCATCCAGGTTTGTCATGACAAAGCTAAACTGTTACAGTTCCTCTGTGGAAGTTTTGAAAAAGCTACCTGGAATTCTCCATACCCACATAAGTAGGTCAAACCAAGCACTGCCACAGATCTCACTGTCACTAAGTTCAGGCCAACGGTGACAAGCTATGACAAACTCTCAGTAATCTAACATGCAGTTACACTGCAGTAATTTAAATGATCACAGAGGTACTGAATTATGTATATAATAACTTAATAAACTGTTTGAAAGTTAGACCGTAGCATATACTTCAGATATGTTGCTATTAACACTTTTTTTAATGCTTCAGAACTCTTAAATATTCTCTAATATGGATAGTGATAGGGTTCAATTCTGAATTATGATGTAGAAAAAGCCAGCTACTAATAGCCTACTACTGCCCTGAGATGCAGAACACTTCGTAACAGTCTTATGTCGATTTCCATTTTCTTAGATAACTGTTTTACAAATAGTTACAGCAAGGGAACAGCCAGGTCTACTTAGGAAATGGCATGACACGCATTTCTATGAGTCGCTGTTACAAGCCAAAGACTGTTCAAGATATCAGAATGGCTGGGGTTGGAAGGCACCTTTAAGAGCCATCTGGCCCAAACCTCTGCAGTAAGCAGGGACATACTCAACTAGATCAGGTTGTTCAGAGTCCAAATCAACCTGACCCTTAATGTTTCCAGAAAAGGGGCATCTATCACCTCTCTAAGTACTTAAGTACTGGAAGGTGGCAATATGGTCTCCCCAGAACCTTCTCCAGGCTGAAAATTCCTACCTTTCTTAGCCTGTCCTCAGAGCATTCCATTTCTCTAATTTTTGTGGCCTTCCTCTGGACTCACTCCAACAGGTCCCTGTCGTCCCTGCCTTCCCAAGGGCTCCAGAGTTAGAATATGCTTTGTTAGGGTGTCTTTGACTAGTCTAACCACTTGGATTTTGTTTTCTTATTAACTGAACTGCAGCAATCATTAACTGAAGTTCACAAGACAAGTGCACACTTTGCTTTGTCATAAAACCTTAACTACACAAGTTGAGATGTGTCTCTTGACACAATGTTTTTGTGCTAACAGAAGTCAACCTCCATTTTTATAGTGGAAGTTATTTCCGTGCACTGTCATCCCCTGAAGTGGAGAGAGTGTTACCTTCTTTGGAGGATTTGGATTGTTTTGGAAGAGTTGTGTTATTCATTTCTGCAAGAGTTAAACTGTTAATTTCTCAGAACATACAAGACAATGCCAGCAGGCACCGTGTCCTTCAGTTTCTAGCACAGACCAGTAAAGGATGTTAAGTTCTTACATTCTTCTGTTTAGAGATTTACTAATGAGAACCAAAGATTAGCTAATTCTATTCATACCGCTGATGATACCTTTTTTAAAGTTAATTTCAATTAAAAAAAAAGGCCCTAGCCAGCTTACATCAACACAAGTGAACAAACTACCCAGCTATTTCAAAGACATCTACAGTAACAGTCACTACTTTTGCATTACTGCTGAGTCATCAGGAAAAGTCATTTCAGAAGTGCCCCAAAAGATGGCAGTCTCTGTTTTTCTACGAGAAGACTTTGGGACTCCTTGGGATTCATTATGTGACTACAGTAATTTAAGCTTCTACAATAAGATGCCAGGGCTTGTCTTTAGTAGCATATAGTGGCCTTCACCCTCAAAAGAGGAAAACCATCTTACTGGATATGTTTTCATAAGATAGTGTTTTAAACAGTTACGATAGAAAGTAAGTGGACTCAGCTGCCTAGTATCTGTGGCTTAGATAATACAACTTTAGTGATACCTGATATTTTTAGGATCTGTGGCACTTCAAGTTTCATATGCTAATCAGCCAGTTTAAAATTAACATTACTGCTGCATTTCACAAGAAGCAGGAAAGTCTACCTATAGCTTACAGTCTTACTATGCTTACTTTAAAACATTAAGGCACGGTTAGGGTAAAATCTATACTTACATGACTTAGTTACTCAGATCCCTATCAATCACCACTTAAGAGAAGTCAGATACAAAACTGGCAGAACATGTAATTATTACTGACAGTTTTAAAGGCAATTTATCTTGTTTCATTGTGCAAGATCCAAATGCTAGCCCATGATGTAATGCATTTCACATGTCAGATATCCACCTGAGAAAAGCATCATGCATTCATTACACTTGCTTTTGTGTTTTCAAGTTATGAAGCTGAAACTGTAGTTACTTATTCCTATAGATGTCTACAAGTTTTGATTGCCCCAAGCTATAATAATAGAACATTCAAATCCACTGCTTTGGGTGACTACAGTTGCTCTATTTAGGATCAAGCAATTTAAAGCACAACCCTGGTATAGTAAACTGTCTTAATTCATCATTTTACACAAACAAGTTTCACATTTATAAAGTGGTGATTAGATGCCAATTTCTAGAATGATAACCGTATCATCAGAGCTTTGAGGAAATTCCTGTTCTGTGAGCAAGACAAGAGGGGAATTTTATTCAGGATAGAACCCTGCATTCTGGAGAAGCAAGAACCTTCAGGAAGGAATGTAACAAGATAGAGCTCTAAAGCAGACACACAGTTCTCCTATGAAGAAGACAGACTATGGTCTTTTGTTGACTGTTACCTAAATCTTAAAGCCAACAACTTAGCCGTATCACGTAGAGCAACTGACTTTAGCCCTTCATGACACTCAGTAACAGAGGTACAAATGAAGCAGGCATCTTTGTACATAACAAGGCAGAACACATTCCACAAGTGTAGAATCCGGTGGAATACTTTGTTTTTTGTAATAGTTTTATATAGATAGCTTATTAAAGGCTAGAATTAAGATGAAATACAGCTGAAAAGCTACCTTCTCAGTCTTTGGTAAAAAAAGAGATACTTCCAGCACGTAATTGCGATGGTGTTAGTAGCTGTCATGTCTTCCAGATTTTTGCTTGCTTTTCTAATTAAGAAGCAGACTGTTTTACTGGACGTTTACATGCTTCACATAAAATGTGGTAAACTGAAAATGAACATTAAAATGCATCTATCAAGCTTATGCAGTATCTTTGATACTTTCCAAAGGAATCCACATAGAAGTCTACTGAGTTTTCATTGTTTTGCTTCAGGGATATTCTCTTCCTTGCCATATTTTACTCATTTTTTTGCCCAACTGTTACTGTGGAACTCGATTTTGCAAATGCCAAATGGACCCTTCTGCTTAGTGTGCCTTTTTATTGCAACCTCTTTTCCATTACTGGCTTACACCATATCCTACTACTTTAAGTTTCTCAGATAAAAGAGACATACTCCTACATACTTGCTCAACATTAAAAGTCAGTTGCAATAGACATAGGTAGAACAGCAAGAGCTATAGTGAAAGGTTGCTCAACCACCTTTATTAGAAGAGCCCATTTTTATTTGTCAGGTTTTACTGAACTGCTTGTCTGCCAAGGAAACTTCAGCCTGCCTACTTGAGACAGTTCCAGTACAGCAGTTCCACCAGATTTATAGAAGTATGCCACAACTGTATCTTCAAGATATCCATGTGATTTCAGTTCAGGCATCATACCCCTTATCACAGCACACAAACTAAAACTTGAAACTAGTATTGAGGTGACTTAAGCCACACTCCCAGAAAGTGGGACAAGCCTCTGAAAAATGTACCTATTTATACATACTCAGGAGATCTAAATAAAAGGTCACACGACTGCATCTGTTGCCAACCTCGCTTCTGCCCATAACTGTGCTCTTTCTGTCCTTGCTGCAGACAATGGTCAGTGTCCATGCCCCGACTTCTGTGCCTGCTGCCACTTCTGTCCCCTCAGCGAGGGCTGTCTGCTGAGAGGCTGCACTCCGCGTTGGAAAGAGCCGATGGGTTTCCCAGTCGGCAGAAGATCACAGGAAAAGACAGCCGCCGCGGCAGTTTCAAACCGCATCGCTCCGCTTCAAGGTCAAACCCGAACCGCTCGAGGCGGGGTGGGAGGGAGACTGACGGCCCTTACAGCCTCAGCAATCCGACGTGACAGGGGAGCATTGGCACCGCAATGGCATGACAAGCCCCGCGCCCCTACAACCATCCCCCTCGGCACCTCCGCGCCGGCTTCGCTCTCCCCCGACGGGAGCTGGCGCCCTCTCGGGCCCCTCGTCCCCTCCTCCCTCCGCTCAACTGCCGGAGAAAGGTGACCCCGGTAGAGGTCAAACGACGTCCCTCAGCCGCCGCCGTCTTAGTCGCTTCAAGGCTGCGAGGAACGGCGGCGGGTGTTGAAGGGACGCTGACCCCTACCACTCGCCCGGGTAGAGCTGCGGGAGCGGCCGCCCAAGGCAGAGGCGAGAGCGGCAGCCAGTGACGACCCTCGCCCCGCGCTCACCTCATGAGGTAGTCCCTGAACTCCTTGCTGCGTACATAGTCCACGGCCTTGCGGGCCAGTGCCCCCGCCATGGCAGCCCTAGGTGGCAGGAAGCACACAAACCGCCGGTCTCTGCACTGCCACCACCTGCAACAGTGACAAGTCCCCCGAGCCCCCGCCCGGCACTCGCTTTACGGCAACGTCCACGCCACCTCCCCCTCCGTCACCATGGTGCTCTCGGCGCCTATTGGCCGCGGCAGCCCCACCTCCCTCCTCCCGAGCTCCGCAGTCGGGGAGATGGTTATGGGGACGGGAGATTGCAGGGTGACGTAAAGTAACGCGGCAGGAGAGTGGGTAAATTATCGCAAAGCACGACAGTGAGGGTCGTCATCTGCTGAGCTGCCGGCATTCCTCTGCAGCTCGCGTGGGAGAGTCGCGCGGCGACTTTTCAAGCCGCTGTTGGCTGCAGGGCGGAGGCTAGTAGCTTCCCATTGGGCCTCCGGTGGCGCGTGTCAGTGGCGCCGCTGGACAGTGAGTTGTGGGCGGGGGTGTGCCGGGTGTGAGGGAAGCGTGCGGGTGTACCCCCAGCCCCTCCACTACGCGGTGCCGCTCAGACCCCCGGCCTGAGTCGAGTGAACCCCGCGCAAGGGCAGCGCCTGCTCAAGGCCGGTGCGAAGCAATGCCGACCCCTGCAATTGGCATGTCTTAAGGGCACGGCGAGAGGGTGTCCTGCGTCGGGGCAAGCGCCTGTGCCCGCTGCTGTCCCGCCGGCGGCAGGCTTGTGTTCGCCTCGCGTTTTGCCTTGACCCGGAGCACTCGGGAGTTGAACAGACGAATCCCAGCTGCTTTCTTCGACAAACCATTCTTTTCCCCTTACCACAGTGGCTGAAGTGACAGAAGACACAACACTAACAAAAGCTCATAAAACAGGATAGAAATAAGAGGGCCTATGAATACTTGATTTTTTAAAAGAAGATACTCCCGTTTTAAGAGCCTGATTTATGGTGTTTGATTTTTTTTAACTGGGAGTATGGGGTTAAGACAGAACACTAACACTTCATTCGGCCTTTCCCTCTGTACCTGAAATGGTCTAAGATTCCATCTCTCACGAGCACTTGCTATTCCATACCTGAGCGGAGGTTACTTATTTATAAGGGATGATAAACACTAACCCTGTTAATACCATCTCACTAAAATTTGGGCCGTACAAACCAATACCTGTGTGTGAATTACTACTTTTATTTCTGCTCAGTGCACTAGAGAGAGTGAAAATGGGTGTTTATCTCCTCTGCTTTACAAAGACTTGCAGTCTCAGTTTCTAGTCTAGAACTGGGCTAAGAGTGCAACATGGGGTTCACCTATGCTCTGCAAGAAGCCCTGGGGGCCCCAGCTGCTTTATTTCCTGCTTCTTTTCTCTCCCCTGTAGGATCTGATGGGGGCAGCCGGGGGAAAGGTCAAAATAAGAGCTCTACTGCCTTCTTTCTCTGATCACTTGCCTGAAGAGCCTCAAATCTGAGGATAAAGATTGTGTATACCCATCCTTTTGTTTTTTCTATGATAGGACACCTCACAACCACCCCTAGCTTTTTACTATGTGCAATTGCCTCAGTATAGTGCAGTATGAAAAACCAACATGTAGCCCAAAATATTTCCATGAATTATTCAGACTTGTGACTAAAACAAGCCACATGGGTCCTAGCATGCCCCCACCCTGCCTTTTTTTTTTTTTTTTTTTTTTTCTGATCAGCACTGGTAGTTGTAGCTTGTTTGGTTTTTAAATAAACAGATCACTTAGTTTAGCTTTACAAACCCACTATCTGCTCGTTCTGTGAATGTATTCCTGGAATTCTCATTGCTTTGATTTGTATCTTGTTAGCCTTGTGCTTCTGATTTCTGTGAGGAGATGCCTCTGAAGTTCATTAGGCTAACCAGTTATGCTCTTTGGTTTCCCTCAGCCTTTGGCCAGGTCACTACATTTTAAAAATTCATTTACTGACTTTTGTTCCTGGCCATCTTGACTTTGAACTCTTTCTCACTTGTTTAACAAGCTGGTGAACTTGAATTCCTACCCCTGTTTTTAGCAGATAGACTCTAAAGTTGTCCAGCAATTATTATATACGGGAGATTTTCTGACATATTTTCTGTAGATACTGTTTCTGCACTTCATTATCCCTTGCTGCCTGTGCTTATCTGTGCTCTCTTGAAACTGCTGTCTGCTGGAGAAAAGCATCCTTGGCTCCTTCAGCATTGGTTCCACAAATCTTCATTGCTAGGGTACCTAGTGCTAGTGGGTTTGTCTGTAAGGACACACATGAAGTAGTCAGGGCTGGGTGACCTTTAGTAATTTTTTACAGTATCTTCGATTTTGTGTCTGTGAGGAGGGAGGCTGTTGCATGGTTCAGCAAATGAATACTGTCTTCCTCAGAAGAGAATCTCTGTATCCCACGTTCCCCATTTTTGTGGGTGTGGGTGGCAGGGGTAAGCCTTCCAGCTGCAGAGAACTTACTGCCCTTCCTGTTTTTCTCATTCTGGAACTGCAGCTCAGGAACCAGCACTTCTTGACCCCAACAGCTGCAGATCCTGCTGCTGCTAGGTCAAATAGCCTACAAGTTTTGTTCTTGCAGGGTATCTCTTTCTGCCTCTTGACATGCCTTTGCAGATGTGTGCACAGTGACATTCTTCTCTCAGGGAGAGAAGAATGTACTACCAGACAGGTAGTAGCCAGTGAAGGAAAATGTATTATGGACATTGTAGAAAAATCTACTTGTGCTATATGGTAGTTATGTTTCTAGCATAAGACATGAAGTCAGTCCTAAAAATCTTGTCTGATGTAATTATTAATAATCATCTCCAGGAGAAAATGATGGTGCCTTTTCCCAGCTGTTAAAGAAATTGCAGGAAAACATTATTTGGAGTGTTGCATGACAGAAAAGGGAACAATAATTAAAGAAGCTTTTAAAGAAACTGTTACTTCAGTACCGAAGTAATTATTATTTACCTGCTCCAAAGTTGCAGTTAAATATGAAGAAAAGATGTATTGCTTTGACAGTCTGCTTACATTTTGTAATGAAATGCCTGTTCATTAAAGTGGACACAAATCTGGTATGTAGATGAGAAGATTAACTAGAGCCATTCACTATGATATGTAATCAGCCAATCAAGAGCACAACTTTCTATGACACTTGCATTTATCTTTGCATCTTTAATTATGAATACATATACCCCTATGTGCTGTCATAATGCTTGAGGAGTTTTATTCTGCATGCAGCATACAGCAGTAATGAAGTTGATTGATTTCATGGGTTGAGTCGAACCTTCTGATGATATTCAATACCATGCAGCTGTCATGCCAGCTTCAAAATGAAAGTGCGAGCTGGAGCAAAGTATCATGGGGTTTGAAGTTTAGACTGTAACATGAGAGGACTCCTGTTCTGGTTGCTGCTTCCAGTTTCAGGTTTTTGGGGTGCTGGGTGGGCTGTGAGTCAGGGGGTGGGGTGCTGCATTCTGCTGGTGCTTCTGCATTTTGTTGTACTTTTCTGAAAACTAACTAAAGTAATTGCACATAGTATTATCTCATTTCCAGTAAAACTCTTTATCTCAACTCTTCATCTCAACCCAGAGGGTTGGGTTTTTTTGGTATTACTTTCCCTCCCACCTGTGTGGGAAAGGGGGGGGCTTGTGAGAGTGGGCTGTGTTAACCCAGGACAGTTGAACACCTGAGAATGCAAACTTGAGATGCTACCTTATATAAACAACAAATAATCTCTGTAAAATGCATGGCCAACCCTGACATGTTTGCAGAGACATCCTAGTAGAAACATGACTTTGGTATTAGTCTAAAGAAAATTGAAATAAATGCATAGTAATTAAAGCATTCTAGAAGGAGCTAGACCTCATTTTAGAAAACATTTTCCAAAATGCAGAAACACATTTTCTCAGTGCTGAAAAATGTAGCAGCTAGTAGGATGCAGTTCTTACAGTGACCATGGGGCCAGCACGCTGTTGCATAAGATCAGCATATACAATTTGTGAGATTAATAGTTTCTATGTAAAACCTCATCAATTAGGATAAATTATTACATTATGGAGCTAAAGGCATTTCATTATCTGCAATTCCTAGTAGGAACAGGAGTAGGATCAAGCATCACTATAAAAATATTTCTTGCCAGCTGAGGACCTTAAAATAAGGTAATGGTGTAAAATTTATAAAACCACAAGCAAAAGACACTCTCTCCTCTATTAATGGCCAAAGGAACACTATGATGTAGAAATTTAAATGGACAAAGTTAAGAAGTGAAAAATAAAATAGATGCAAAATGGATCTGGAACTAAAATTGGATTTCTGAGACATAAATATTGGCAAATTAGCACTTACCGTGATTAACAATCATTGTAGGCAAGCCAAACCACAGTTGGGTAGCAGCAAGTGAAGCAAGGGATGCTACCTATAACAATGGGAAAAAAGGAAGCATTTTGTCTGTATAGAAGACAAGCATTCCAGGAAATTGTTGCAATTTTCACTGCTTTTCTCTGCTTTACATGTGAAAAGACCTATCTGTCATGATTAGATTAGGTCTGAACACTTGAAGTTTATATTAGTGTTGTTATTCCTGTTATTCTAAACTATATATAGGACTCAAATAAGTTCTGGCCTTAACATGACCTGTATCATGTCCACATAGAAAACAGCTAGTCCTGTGCTGTGAAAGGCATGTAAAGTTTATACAAGTGAAAGAGTACACTTTGCACATAGAAAGAGGGGCTCTACCTGGGTAGGACTTCGATGATCGTGAAGGTCTCTTCCAACTTGGTCTGGTCTATTCTATTCTATTCTATTCTATTCTATTCTATTCTATTCTATTCTATTCTATTCATGTGTATGGTGCAGTGGAACCGTGGGGCAGCTGAAAGGTGTGGCTTTTATGTGATGAGGCTGCTCTGAGTCCTCAGTTAGTCACACACAATAAAATAGCCAAAATTGCAGCTGAAATTACTTAAGCCATCTTCATGCTGAAATATGTGTAGCAGAGATGGCTATACCTATCTGTGTTCTTCCTGTCATGAAGACTGAATTTTCTTTAAGCGTTTTAAGATACTTTTCTGGACTGAAGCTTATTTCTACAGTTTTCTTATTTAATAATACTTCATAGATTCATAGAATGATTTAGGTTGGAAGGGACCTTAAAGATCATCCAGTGCCATGGGCAGGGACATCTTCTACTAGACCAGATTGCACAAGGTGTCATCCAACATGGCCTTGAATGCCTCCAAGGAGGGTTCACAACCTCCCTGGGCAACCTGTTCCAGTGTCTCACCACCCTCACTGTAAAATATTTCTTCCTAATATCTACTCTAAATCTACCCTCCTCAAGCTTTAAGCTGTTCTTTCTTGTCCTATCACAACAAGCCCTTGTAAAAAGTCCCTTCCCAGCTTTCATGTATGCCCCCTTCAGGTACTGGAAGGCTGCTATTCACAGGTTACTTGTATTTCCATTTGGCAATGTAGATACAGGTGCTGGGCTACAATGGTATGGTGATCGCTATTTAAGAATAAACCTTTATAACATTATTTGTTTAAAACTTGTAAAATAATCTTTTCTTAAGTAAAGAAATTGTGATACTAAATGCTCACTTTTTAAAAGCCATGCCCACACATCCATATGAGAAGAAACACCAAACTACTGTTTCTAGTATCACACCGCTGCATTGTTGGTATCCTTGAAGCAATTGTTGATTATCTTGTTTTTGAGAAGGAAGGGATGAGAGCTGCTTGTTCAGTCAGGTGCACTCTGTACTTTATATTGCTAAATCTGCTCAGCTGGTGTAAGAGCTTCTTGGAACACCACTTTGCAACATTCTCCTCCTTCATTTGGCTGGGGAAATCTATTACAGTTAAATGACATATGATTACCTCATCCCTGAGAGCAGAGCAGGAGAATAGATGATATTTATTTGCCAGGCTGCACCTCCTAGAAGGAGCTGAACTGGGCTGCAAAAGCAGAGTTGATTTCCTTGTGGAAAAGATGTCTTGGTGCTGAATCCAACAAGTTTGTGGTTTGTTTTGTTTTTTTTTGTGTGTGTGGTTTTTTTTTTAAATAGTACTCTATTCCTATTCTATTCTATTCTATTCTATTCTATTCTATTCTATTCTATTCTATTCTATTCTATTCTATGGTTGGTTTTGGTTTTTTTAAGAAATACTAGTGTAACATGAACATCAGAAGTAGGGTTATGAGATGGTTTACTTTCTCCATTACTGCCTTATAAAGTGTTTGTTCATAGACTCATAGAACAGTTGGAATGGACCTTTAAAGGTCATCTACTCCAAACTCCCAGCAGTGAGCAAGTATATGGTAAGGGCTTTCTGAGGATAAGTGTCTGAAACACTTTATATTTCCTGAGGAGAACTAGTTATGTGTTTTGTCCCAAGCTTTTTGTGTCTTTCAACAAAATCCAGTAGAAGCATCCTACAGATTGTAAGGAGCAGTCTAAGATCAGTTTTCTTACCGATGGCAGAAAGCGAAGGCATCTAAGATGAGACACAATAATAGTAATTTTAGTTATGCAATCCTTTCCTCAGGGCTTGTGGGCCTTCATTGAGCTGAATAAATATAAATTTATTAGAACATGATAAAAAATATAGGCTCCTGGTATATTTCTCTACCTAATAAATTCACTTATCATAGTTAAACATGGTATTTACAGATACCTTGGCTCTCCCCAGCCTGAATAACCCCTGGCAGGAGGATGGGCAAGAGAATGTGGTCATTCCTGATAGAAAAGTAGGAATTCCATGCTTCTAGTCTCTCTCAGCCTTTCTCCCATTAAAGAACAACTACCCAAGCTCTTGGCACTGGAAAACCTTGACCATAAATATTAGTACTGATTTAGGAAACAAAAGCAGATTAGCATACTTAAGCCAGAAAGGCATAATTAGACCAGGGCTTGTTTTGGTCTAATTATAGTATCCTTGGTGACGTTACATTCCCTTAGGTTAGAGTCAGGTTTTCACTTGATGGCTGAGGTTTCTTTCACTCATTGGAGAACTGTGAAAAGTAAGACAGTATAGTATGTAGGATGCCCCTTACCAGAAACAAGCCAGAGACTGTCTTTGATTGAATTGGCAATGCATATTCACGTAGGGCCCCTGAAGTCACCTTTGGCCTATTTCTTTAAAAAAAAACAGTGGGGGCAGGGGGCCAGATTTCTGTAGACAACAGTGGATAAACAAACCATGGGTATAGAGATTAGTGAATTGAAGGTAAACATGCCAAAGTCCTTTCCAAAGCTACCGAGATCAAAGTGAAATAATACATCCTGGCAGGCACCTACAAGACCATTCAGGACTCAACTGGGAGTAATTTAGGTTTATGCAAGGTCTTACAGAAAAAAAAACCCCAAACACGGATTAAAGTGTGCATACTTAAAAAAAAAGAAAAAAAATTAAAAAGTAGATTTGATATATTGCATCCTGAAGATGGCTGAAGTCATATTTCTATGGGTATTGATCTCTCCAATAAACAATAATATTAGTTGGTGATGCTACAGCTTCAGCTCACAAGGATTATCTTGTGTTTTCCAAGAACTATCTTGGGTTTTTGCACAGAGAGCCTTATGAATTAAATATGAGAGCCTACATTTAAAAGCTGTGCAATACCTGGCTAGGTACTGATCCTTAGCACCTGGGCTGGACCATAGCATTTGTCCGCACACCCAGCTTCAGTGTGTGGGTAAGGTAGGGAAGGGTAGCCCAGCTAGAGCAGAAATCAAACCTTTCACACAGAGCAGGAAGGTCAACCTAAAGACCTAACCTAAAGGAAATAGTGAAGTAGAGAAATGTCCTTATCATTATATCATCCTGTGAGTTCAGTGATTCTTTGCACTCAGCATTTTTTTTACAGCCTGCTAAGAGCATCTCCTCCTTCTCTGTGGAAAGCAGAGCAGGCAGTGTAAGCATCATTTCTGCATCATGTGAAATCCCTGTGGTTCCAGTATTTGCCAAAGGTGCAGCAGGTCACAGCAGGGAATTCTA
The DNA here is from genome assembly GCF_026170545.1 of Melanerpes formicivorus. NCBI lineage: Eukaryota > Metazoa > Chordata > Aves > Piciformes > Picidae > Melanerpes > Melanerpes formicivorus. Next base: position 294,159 of record NW_027142551.1, on the reverse strand, counting down.
TGAGCTCCTACCTCAGGCTGGTGTTGGTCAAATCCACCCATCTCACCTCCTGGGAACAAGATGAAAGCTTCCATCTGTGTGGCCTTATTAAAAAATTCTTTGGGCTAAAAAGAGGACTGTCACTCCACAGCAGGGCACCTCAACACAGGTGTCTATGCAGCACCTCCACACTGAGAGGCTGCTCAGCACAGATCTCTGCCACATCGTACCTCAGAAATGCTGCTTTGGCAGTGTTTGCTGCAGAGGCAGAACAACCCTTACTGGATGTGATCTTGAGTGGAAAGTGCAGTAACATTTTCTCTGGAGAAACACCTTCTTTCACTGTCACCATGCGTTATTAGGAAGAGCATTTGCTATTGATAATATCCTTCCCTTCTTTTCTCTCTTTCGGTTTTTTGTCTGTGCGGTTGTTTTTTGGTTTTTTTTTCCCCTTTTTTTGTTTAATTGGTTGGTTGGTTTTTAATATCCAGGATACTGCAGTTGGGATCTTGTAGTTTCTCTTCTGCCTTGGGGTACCTCACAGGTGGGCAGAAGCTGCATGAAGTCAGTTAACGAGTCATCACTCAACTACAAGCCTTGGAAATGTAAGAATTTAGGGGTTTGTGGTATAATTTTTATTCTCTTTTAAACACCTTAATTCTAATTGGAGAGCTTAATACCTTTATCACTTTGTACTGGAAGATTTCACTCATGAAATACCTTACTTGTTTAGGGCCCTTCGGTGGTTCACAGCATTAGTGCACTATTAATGCCATTGTAACTTTGGTTTTAAGGCACTCTGCTTTTTACATTTTGGGTGGGAACACCATTTACCCAGTCTTGCTACAGACTTAATCATATTACACCAACAGTGTTAAACAGGGTGTTCAAAGTTAACATTAGAGATAGTCATAAACATCACAGCAGTTCAGAAGGATATTCTCTTTTGTCAAAAATTTTCCATATGTAACACAATAAAGACACAAATTTAAATGGAGAAAGTTGTGGCCTAACAATCTTTGCAAATCATATGGAAACCTGAGCTGTTCACTCAGTGCTGACTACTTGTGATAGGACAATATGTATGCATGCCATAGTTGAATGCAAAAGACCATCATAGTACATATATTGATTTCCATGTTACTGCAGACTACTGAAGACATCCACTTGATTCCATACTAATGTTTTGTTTGCTAAGGGACATCTACTGAGAAGAAACATGTTTTTTCTTTTGATGGTTTTCTTCCAGTGAATAATTAGCCCCACTTTAAAAACTATGGCTACCTTATTTCCATTCCGCAGCTGTGTAAACATTGTACCTAGATATTTGTCCAGTTTTGTTTTCTGGTCTGTCTCTCTGTGCTTCCAGAACATGGGAGTTTTCTCCTTGTCAAGGTTTTTGTAAGCAATAATCAAATCACCTCTCAACCATCTCCAGGCTGAGCTGAACAGATCAAGGTCTAATCATTGGGCATTTATGTTTTTCACTGCATGTGAACTATGAACCCTTTAAATATATTCAGTGATATTAATTTGTGCATTTTATAAATGACACTTGAGACCTGCATAACGGGTTTTGCATGACATTTTCTTACCTTCAGCATAAACTGTCTAATCTCTTCTTCCACTTCTCTTTAGAAGCCAGGGATGAAGCTTCCAGTTACATTGGTGAAGTTTTTCTTATAAATCTCATAGATCTATTTTTAAGAGCATCAAGTGCTTGTTGATATTAACTGAAAGTTTTGAGAAGATTGAAGCCCTGGTGTTTAAATATAGGATATGGCAAATGGACTTCCCCAGTTAGGCATCCTACTTGGAATTAAGCATCATCTGGAAGAAAGCTTTTGTAACTGAGGGAGCCATCCAGCCTGTTTCAAACTGAGTTTTCAGCTGTTGACTGCATGATGGAGGTATTCCTGACCTGAACTGCTGTAAGGGTATAAAAACACATCAAGTTTAAAGGTCATGTTAGTGTAAGGCCAACAATTTCTGCATCTGTTGGTAGACATACTAATACATAACATAGGAGACTGACATTATAACTAAAGCCTGCTTTCTACAGCAGGGAAGTGTGAAGCTTTGTGGCTGTAGCTCTTTTTACCTTCTCTTTTTACTGCAGAACCTGAAGGACAGGAAGAATCAATTAGGCAAGAGGGTGCCAAGCCAAAACAATGCCCAACCTCACCACAGACAGTGACTCACCAGCCTTTTTATATACAGATTTCCTCAGTGACCTATAAACTAATTTCCTTAGCAAAATGGAATTGAGCATGGGGACCTAAGGAGTGGGAAGGGTAATTTCTTTTAGAGAGAGGGAAAAGAAAGAACAGTACTGCAAGGGAGACAGGAACAGCTGGCAGGAGAACAGAGGCATGAGACTACTTATGGTCTGAGCAGAAATCCTTTGAGTAACATATTTGAAGTCCAGGTTCAATTGGTTATGCTTGCTTGGATCTGAATCACATGCGGTTTCTCCACATCTGGTACCATAGATGTGTTCTTGCTGAGAGCCTGAGCTGGACTTGCCAGCTCTGTGATGCTGCTGGTGCTGACAGAAATCCACAAACATGACTGCCAGTGTAACGGTACGCAGGCTCAGACATGGTAATGCCAAGGAAGCAGAACAAATCCCTCAAAGTAGGAGAGGTTGATTTTCCTTTTGCAGTCACTAGTAAATTCAGCAAGCAGAAAAGGCTATGCAGGTTGCTTGCCAGTGACCAGTAGTTTCCAGAAGAACCTCAGGATATCTCAGTGGGACAAGGGCAATCAATGTCAGACAGCTTGTGTGAAAGTGCTCATTTGTCAGTAAAATCCTAAGTTTCACCTAGTGGGTGAACTGTCTAACTGATAAGGGATTAAAGACTGACTTGCTGCTTGTCAAAGCAGAGGCTTGAGTATTCAGGATGCCCAGAGGTAACAGCTTTGAGTATAATTTGAAAATGTAACCATGTGCTTTTATTGTGACCAGCACATGGCATACAAACATGGTAGTGTTTGGGGACTGGAAAAGAAGTATGCAAAAAAGAGCAGAAGTTGGGTTTGTTTATTTGTTTGTTTGTTCTCTTTTTTATTTCTTTGTAAAGAAAGGAAAGGATGGGCATGCTAAGCCAAAATGGTAGAGTACAGACAAAAGGTGAGCACTGAGGCTTCTCCTCGGGGGCCACCCACAGTAACCTCTGGCCCTGATAGAGTACAGTTCCCCTCCCTCCAGCTGGGAGAGACTCAGCACACAGCCAGCCCCTCAGCACAATCACAGCTCTTAGAAGTTAGTTTGTACAATTTCACAATACTGTCAGCCCATGTCACAGCAGGGCAGCAGCTGACGGCAGCAACAATATCAGCAGCAACACTGGATACAGCGCACAGAAAAAAGGGAGCAAAGAGCTTATTTGCAAACAATTGTAGGTTAACAAGATAGAAAGTTCAAAGATAGTAATTCTGCTATAAAAATATTACACTTCATAAAACCACATACTATAAAAAAAATTCTATTCAGAAACACTGGTAAATGTAATAAATATTTGTACACTGGCTGCCCTTTTGATACAGGAAACGTAAAAAGTGTAAGCCTCAGAAATCATAATGTGTAAACATAAGCATGGAGCCTGTAAACAAAGTGCTAGATCATGGTTCATAATTTGTCATACACATTTAGTACTACCCATGTAAACCCATTGCACACATCATTACCTAGTGACCAGACTCCATGACTGCAACAGGGAAGAGGACTCTGCTCTGAGCTGTCCCCTTTGTTTCAGTGAAGGTGAATATGAATTAAGGAACTAACACAACAAGAGTGAAGAAGACAAGATTTGGCTTAGAGCAGCAAATTAGGAACAATCTTTGAGCAACTGGTTTTCTTTTTCTGCACTTCAGAATTCTTATGTCCAGATTCTCCTTTCAAAATTTGCATTTATCAAAGAGGACATGTGTTTTCCTCATTTGCTCTTCAGGCTATGGTGTCTCTGAGAACTATGGCCATGACATCCCTTTCAGAGACATAATGGAGCACAAATTGGCCCTGTAACTACTTATACAAAAGCAAGGAGCAAGTGGTTGTATAGTTCAGCACTGAACAGCATGGTTTACACAACACAAGTTGCTGCAAAAGGCCTAATTCTTAATTTTAGAGTCTAAACTTTGGACTGCAAATGTTTCCACATGTAAGCTTGTGCTGATGTGCATGATCAGATGCCAGGTTAGCTGGCTGATGTGCACATGTTGTCCCCTATTTGCACATGGAAATCCAAGTTCTAGGCTCACAGAACTTATGAATAGTTTTTAGCTGAACTTTGGCTCTAGGAACTACTGTGACTTCATTTATTCTGTAAAATTCTTCACCTAAATACTGAGAATTTTAATTCTGAATGCAGTGAGAGCTTTACTGTTAACATCACTTTACATCACTTTATCTGCAGAGTTTAAACACTCAAATTTTTTCAAACTTTCAGAATATGAGAGGATGTGAAGTTGTTGCTTGTGTCTGTGTGGAAGTGGGACATGTGGGACTATGTCAGATAGGAACTGAGGTACCAGAAGCAGCTTAGCTGCTATGTCTTGGGGCAATACAGGGTTTTAGGAACAGAACTAGAAGGAAAGAATACAGAATACACACTTCTAAAGGATTATGCTGTATACTTTAAAGGAAGAAAAGAAAATGGGCCTGCACAAAATTTTCCTTTTTTATTAGACTACATCAAAGCATCTTATTTAAATTATTTTAAGCCTTTTTGTTTTGAAGTAGGTGGTTGGCCTAGTTGTTCTGCTTGCTTGCCTTTCAGGATGCTGATATGTGACACTGGAGCTCACATGGTTTAGAGTCATTGTCTGCTGATGTTCAGGAGAACTTCACTTCTAAATATTTGCTTTGGCTACATACAGAGATTCAAAATACTTGAATAAAAATAATTTTCTGGTGAAAGGTAAGCTATCTTATTTTCTGCTACAGTAATTGGCTTTATCTTCCATTCGTGTCTGTCTTATGACTTCCTACTAGGGTTCTAAAAAGCTGCAGTGCTCTACATAGTCAAGAAATCCTTCTATAAAATTGGGTGAATAAAAAACAAGCTACTTTTTCCCCTTACCCTCTTTATGAAGTTAATAATGGCAAAAATACACGCATTCAACATTATGTCCCCATGGCATGTCGACTGTGGCCCTACATGTTCTGGTTACAGGGAGTTTCTATAAACTTGTGGAGAATTTTCAGAATCCTGGACTCATCCTTCCCCTCTGTGTGCACAGCTTGGCAGTGTGACTCTGTTAACAACATTGTTGGCAAAAAAAGACTGCTGTTGCCTTCCTGATGTACTCAACCACTTGTTCTGATGCACAAACATTTGTCTGGTAGTGACCCGGATAAGGAAGGTGCAAAAGGACAGAGGAGCAGCTAAGGTCAAGAGAACCTCACTGCATGCCAATTTTAGCATCAGCACTGGCATATGCTTGCATAAGCTCTGTGGGCTGGTGGCGTAAGGAACACTTGTGGCACTTGTGCCTTGAGGATGATCCAAGCCCTGACATAATTCATATCATAGCACAGCAGTTGCCATTCTTGATGAAGGTTTGGATCTGTTATTTGGATGTACCATGTGCAAGTTGTTAGAAAGCACTGCAGTACATAGGCAAAGCCAGTCTGACCCTCAGAAGATCTGCATACTGATTTCTAATAGAATTTCATGTACCCTGTAAACCAACAGATTTCAAACTTAGGCCAAAACCTATAAAGTGACAACTCTATCTGAAAGAGTTCCAGTAGTACATCCAGGGTTAGATGAAGCATAGGGACACAAAATCTGTACTTTGCAAGAGTATGACATGCAACATCATGCCATGATGTCCTGTCACACAGCACATACTTCTTGTACTTTCTGTGCCTGGGTTATCCCAAGCACACAGGGCTGTCTCAGGGAGCTTCCAAAGATGACTTTATGGAGAAGCAAATCAGAAGCTACTGTCAGATGGACTTTGTAGATTTAGAGATTGATTACAAAGTGTCTGTGAGGGTCACTTGTCGTTTGCTGGGAAGTGAGGCTTTATAAATGCTATCTGCTGTTAAAAAGTATTTGAAAAACCAACAGATTTTAAAAAAGCAAAAATGTATGGAGTCTGGGGGTAGCAGTCAGTTCTCCCCCTGAGCAGCATTTCCCACACCTCTGCCATACACTCAAGCTCTGGTGTGGTATAGGAGCTACAGTAACTCTTCCCATGATTTTCTGTATCAGAGCCATTTGGTTTCTTCAAAGTGCTGGAACTGCAGAGGTAGGATCCTGCTGTGAAAAGTGTGGGGAGATTACCTCTTCCCTGCTGGGCAGACTGCTCTCTACTGAGCCGAATGACAGCTTTTGACAGATACACCTTAGCATGCCTTGGACAGTCACTGCTTTGTGCACCTTGATGGTTTAGAAATGCAACTATACTATCTGTAATAGCCTAAGGCATTAGGTCACTTTTTGGACTAATCATCTGCAAGATGGTATGATCTAATTCCAAATGATTTTTAGACTTTCAGGATTTAGACATAACATTTAGTAAAAGTCTCCTAAGAGAGAGAGAAAGAGAAGCTAAGTCTTTTTGAGTTGTTTCCTCCCAGAAGAAAGAAATGCTTATTGCTGAGTTATACTGTTGAGAGGGGTCAGGAAAAGAGAGGCTTGTAGTAATGCAGATCCAGCTGAGCCAGGGGAAGCAGTGGGTGATATCAGTCTGAAATAGTAAGTGGCAATGGCATATTCCTCCCCTTCTGCCCTTGGGTTTACTGATAGTGGCTCTTGTATTTCACTCTAAGTGAGGTGGATCAGCAAGACTGACAGTGGAAAGGGTTTAATTGGGTTGACTGAAACAGGTCAGAAAACCTCAGAAGAGCACCTCCCATGGCATTCCTGGGAAGGGGGCTGATCTGCCTTGGGGCTATGTGAGGATGCACATCTAGGGCAGAGGGGAGGCTGTGTGGCACCACTACCATTTTCAATGACAGATTTTCAAGAGCACTGCAGACAAAACTTTTGATTATCACCTCAAGTACTGACTACACTTCTATCCTCCATTGGACAAGCTGTGACAGGACCTTTTTTGTGTGTGTATTCATATGTATGTACACATGTGCATACATCTGGATGCACTGGCAACAAAATCTTAATAAGCAAACCTCCTTACATGTAATTTATGGGCTTATAAAGTAATCAATGAACATCAGTATGTATCATACAGTAACATTCAGATGAAAAAAAACCTCAAAGAATTAAACCTGAGTATATCAAGAGGGAATTACACTGTTCCCAATGTCTGTGAAGGGAAAGCAAACTGAAGCACTGAAAGATATCCAAGAAATCCCAAGGAGTGGCGAAAACTGTGCACAGTATTTACCACACTCTTTCTGTCCACATAAAACACAATTACATAGACCATTAAAATATATATTTTGTTGAAACAGCACAAATCATCGGGGATCCCAGAAAATCCAGCCCTACCTCTGGGTTACCCGCCACATCCTTGTGCCCACCTTGCCGTCTTTCAGGATAGAAGTCACTTCAAGGGAAACAAGGCCTGGCCAGAGCATTTCTTCATCAGCCAGGATATCCTCTGCCTGTGGACTAACCTTGCAGTGTGCTGCTAGTAGAAATATATGCAACTTAACTTCTCGAAAGAGGAAGAGTGCAAAGACTTAAAAAAGCTGATACTGAGCACAGCTGAGGCAGAGGAGAGAATGAGGGCTGCTGTGTAAATAGCCACAGACACACACCCGCTTGTTTGCACACACCAGACCACACTAGTTCAGCAGCAGTGTGAAGTTTCACAACATTGTTTATTCCAGAAAAGAGAAAACGCTTCAAGAAGAGCTGCTTTGCAGCAGTCTTCTGTGCACTGCACATAAACCTGAACATTAAATATTGGTTTAAATTATTAAGAATAAATCTAAATTTTAAAATAGACTAAACCAAACAAATTTCAGTCAACACTGGAACGAAGCGAGTTTCAGGAAGCATATTGCTATAGCAAATGCAACTCCTTGCTCCCTTGGACACTCTGAAGCAATGTCCTGGTTATTCCAGTCCAGCACCAAAATGCACAAATTACCCAGCAAGGAAGGTAAAACTGACATCTCTAGCATTGAAGTTCCACATTCACATTGTTTTTTTCTTTTTCCTATCACAACCAGGGGAAAAAAAATAAAAAAAAGAAATATAGCATATTAGCTTTTCTCACAAAGCATCTGAGGTGACCAAATTTAATTGGAAAATAAAAATCAACAAAAACAGTAGAGAGACAAATCCTGGTCAGCTCGTGACCACCGTAAGTCAAGATGGGTAAGAAAAAGAATATTAAAAAAATAGTTTACATCCAGCACCACAAACCTCGCTTACTTTCTTTGAGATCAGAGAGTGAGAAAAAAGGTCCATTTTGCTGAGACCATTTCAAGAAAGTTTCTTTCCCTGAATCAGGAAAATCTAGGTAATAGGGTACAGAACTTTTGTTTTATATATATATAAATACACATATACATATTTATATAAATATAAAAGCAGAGCATCCTCCCATTTCTCCTCATAATTTACTATTATTAAAGCTTGTAACAGAGTTAGCTGAAGTCTTCAGAACTGGGTGTTCTTCCTGCGCACATGGCAGAAGGAGTTTATCTGAGCTAGAGCAAAACAGACAGGCGGCGACATGAAATGTAAGATCATGGAGGTGAATTTGGGTGAGCTGCTAGGAAGGGCAGGGAGCAATTACTGGAAATGGCCTTGCTGCTCCAGGATGGCACTCTGGCCTGCCAGAGCTGATTTAGCATGGTGTGGGAGGATGGCTGCACCAACCGACTCAGCCCCTTAGCAGCCCAGCCACTTACCAACTCCCTTCTGTACCAGCCGCTGAAGAGGGACTGACCCTAGCTTTAAAATGATGTCCCAGTTTGCCCCCTGAACACATGCACACTAGTTCCCTTTGGAAGTACTCCTCACCATGCTGCCATGGGACTTTTTGCCTGCCATCCTCAAATTCAACTGCGCTGCTCCCTGCCTATTCTTAGTTCCCCCTCTCCTCATCCTTTCAGACCCCCTGCTTCCTGGTGGAGACCAGACACTTTTTTCTCCCTTGATGCAGAAGCTCCTGTTCACACTGAGACTGCATTTCCACAGTCTTGTAAGACTCAGTAATTTCCTCTTGGAGACTAAGGGCTGATGGCACATACTCTTTGAGCAATGCTGGCTTTGTTCCAGAGAAGGCAGGTGCAAAGTGCAAAATATTTCTTGAAACCAGAAGGTATTCCCACCATTGACAGCTCACTCTCCTTCATGTTGTACAGCACTTGGTTCAGGCAAGGCATTCGCTCTTCCTGGGGTGAGTGGAGATCAGTAGATGCCTACTACTGACCAGCTAAGTCACTTCATCATGACGCACGCTGGAACAGCTGGAAACATTTAAACCTGACTGTGTTCTTCATAGCAAAAAGTGCTTTGCATGAGAAAAAAAAATGGAAACAGTGTTCCCGTGGAACATCGTAAGGACTCAAAAATAGTATTTGCTAGGTGGGAAGGATGGAACACACCTACTTTATTTGGCTTTATCTCAGTAAGGAAACAGAGCTGCTAGTAAAATTGGCACATCTTTGTGAAGTTGTTAAACTCAGGATGCTGGCGGGAATGTAAAAAAAAAATGACTGACCAAAAGAGAACTTAGCCTTACACTGGGCTTCTGCTAATTCTGGTGATTTCATGTGTGGGTTGTCCACAAATGTTCTGCTAGCCAAGATGAATTTCTCAAATAATAAACTGTGGGTTTTCAAAGAGGCATTTTGCTGCTACAACCTGGTTGAGGTAAGTCTTTTCATGCCCCGTCGCTGAGCCAGATTGGAGGACAATACAGGCTCAAGCCTTGGTGCCTGAGGTGCTCGGTTTAAAGCAAAGTAGGTGGCTGCCATTGCACCCTGTAAAACAAAAAGAGAAAATGCTGGGATGAAATTCAGGTTTTTACTGCTTTCCCCCTCACTTCCCCAGTTCAGTCCTCTGAAAAAATGGGCATGCATGGATGATTTCCATGACATGATAACAACATTTAGGCTTGTCAGACAGCTGAGGTGTCTCTGATTCAAACTGGTGGGTAGCAGTATGTGTGGAGAATGTCACCAGGTTATTACAAAACAGCTTAAAATGAAAACCATTGAGCAGCTGACAGGTAAAAAATACACTATTTATACAGTGCCACATAAAATATGGCTTCTGCAAACAATCTTCCCAATTTCTCTAGCACTTTCCAGAATATTCACACAAGTGACAGCTCAGTCTGCAAGGAAGGAAGAGGTAGGTGTGTAGGATGTACCTTCACCAGATGAACATCCTGTCTGCTGAGTTGATTTTGAGACAGATACTCCCTATTCACTATCCATGGATGTCTTAGGACTTGGACTGCTGTGAGACGCTGATGAGGGTCTACATGAAGCATCTTAGACACAATGTCCTGGGATTTAAGAGGAAGAAAACAGAAAAAGGGAAAAAATAATTAATGGCAGTGCAGATTTTACTATTTCCCCAGTGGCAGTGTCATCACCAGCATAGCCAAGGGGAGAGAAGGATGCACCTTAAATATGCTTTATATTTTTGAGGTGTAAAGTCTAATCTTCAAAAATTTCAATCTCAGTTGATAATCCAGTCAAAAGATAATGATGTGGAGGGTGTTCATCTGTGCCATCTGGAGACATCTCCTTACTGACTCCAAAACATGCTTACAAGAGAAGCTTAGAACAGAAATCTAACATTCAGGTGGCTAAAATTCAGTGAGACCAGTTCTGCCACATGTGAATGTTTTAATTTCAAAACTGGACATTTGATAAAAAAATGTATTGTGAGGCTCTGAGGGGTTGGCAGCAAGATTAATATGTTGCTTGGATTACTTGCGGCTTTGTGGTGGGATATAGCTTTCTTATTCTGTTGGATACTGCCAGTTGCTCAAACTGAAATCTCTTGCAGGAGCCTCTAAATCCTGTCAAAGTTTCTGATTAATGCCAGGCAGCTGGAAGCTTGCCAGCTTTTCTGCCCTTCTACCTGTCTCATAAACTAGTGCACATCTTTATGCCCACAAGTCTCAGCACCAGATGAATGTTATCTCCTGGGATTTCCAGGAGGCTTTGTAATAGATTGGCAGCATAAACTGTGAACTGTACAGGAATTAAAAATGCTAGTTTGTAAACTGCCTGCTCTTGGTTAACTTTGAGGAGCAGACATACATACAGAACATACATTTGTGGCATAGACAAGCCTACACTTCTTTTAAAAGTTCAGTTGTACCAAAAAAGAGTTTTGTGATATTTAAATCTCAAGAGCACTCACAACTCATGGTGCTATGTTATGCTTTAGTTTAATGAAATAAATTACCAACAGAACTGACACATTGTTTCATGTGGAATAGTAGAAAAGGAAAGAAGAAAGCTTTTATTTCTTGAGGCACTGAGAAATAACCCTTCTGACTATCTTAAGTTTGTTACAATTGCAGACTGCAAGCTTGTTTCCAAGATCGAGAACAAGATCTAAGAAAGCGTTTGCTGACCTTTGCAGTAGCAGATACTGAATCCCAGTTTCCTCCTGTAAGCGCATATTTGCCACTGCCAATCCTGGCCAGAATCTCTTCTGGGGTATCATCTGGTCCATTTGCAAAAGGAGTGAATCTATTTTTTTAAAAAGAGGGGGAAAAAAGTATGGTGTAATTTGCACTTGCAGTCTCAAGCTGCACCAGGGGAAGTTTAGGCTAGAGGTGAGGAGAAAGTTCTTCACAGAGAGAGTTACCCATTGGATTGCGTGGCCCAGGAAGGTGGTGGAGTCACCATCCCTGGAGATGTTTAAGAGGGGATTGGATGTGGCACTTGGTGCCATGGTTTAGTAGTCATGAGGTCTTGGGTGACAGGTTGGACTTGATGATCCTTGAGGTCTTTTCTAACCTTACTGATTCTATGATTCTATGATTTCTAGGATCTAGTGCTAACTGCCATGGATTACAACAGGAATTTGATTCCAGAATGGACCACAGGTGTCACTGCTTTGTTTTCATTCAAAACATAATGTCCAGTGGTTCCACATATTAAGTTGTTCTGCAGAGCAAAAGACTGATTCCCTTTTTTGCCCCTAAATTTTTATTTTTTTTTTTAAGAAATGAAATGTTCTTTAAAGAAAAATAGAAAGGTTTTTACTTTTTAAATTGTTTTAACTCTGTTTTATTGCCAACAGAACTACCTTGATAATGGCAAGAAAGGATAAAAATAATAAAGCAGAAAAATTAGGATTTGGAACAGAAAAAAAGGAAAAGAAAAAAGAACCCTTTATAATCTGTTTTGCAATGCTTTGTTACCCATAATGTGCAAATTTATTGGGAAAAACAAATGACCTGCAATAGGTTACTTCCTGATCTAGACAGTCAGAAATTACTAGTAACACGCACCCAGTTTTACAAAATCAGTGTCACATGCAGAGGGTACACCTTTTGTCTCCATAAAGTGACACGTGATAGGATTTTTGCAGCTGACAAATTTGACTCTGCCACCTTCAACAGCTGTCTAGGTTTAAAAGAAGGGAGAATTTGGGCTTTTTCATTTTCCTTCCATCTATCTTTTCTATTTGGGACACTTGCCAGAGTGGGTTTTAGACCACTGAACCGTTGATTTGGCCACAGATTCCTACCCCACCTATTTTTCTCACTAGCAAGTTCAATTCCTCATGCTGTATTTTCTCATTTTCAAAAACTTTTCAAATTTCACAACAGTTCAACCCCAAGAGATATGTAATATTATTCCAATCTGTAACAAATCATGAAAGGTGCACTATGAGTTAAGGGCTGGCTAAAACTCCAAGGTTTGTCACTAGCTGCCTTAACAGGATCTCAGCCTTGTGCTCTAGTCCTGGCTGTCTGAGGCCTCCCTGCCTGCAGTGATACTGGGAAGAGAATAGCCATTTCATACTAACTCTCCTCTGGTAAGGAAGAACAAGATCATCCTTAAATGTAGTGGTGACACCTAAAAAGTAATTTTTTTTCAGTTGTTTGTATTACTTGTATATTCTCAGATAAAAGTGAGTTCCAAGTTAATGGCACCCATCAGCAAATTTAATATCCACTAAGTTGTGCAATTGATATTTCAAAGTCAAACATATTTGAAGATTTTTTTTTCACATTTAAAGAAGGAGCATTTTGAATATAACTAGCTAAACAAATATGACTGTGGGTAATGTGTGAATTTTATTGATGTTGGTTATCACTGCAGATCTGTGGCATTAGCCAAATAGAAACAGGTTTTGGGAGATTCCAGCAGACTGGGAGACTGCCCCACTAAGTCATAATACATTTCAGATACTGGGGAACATATTTGTACTCAGGAACAAAATAGATGGCATAGAAGCTCCTGGCACCTTTTCTAGAAACCACAGGGCAAGAAACATGAGTAACAGAAAGGCAGGGTCTTTGTTTTCTGTATAAATCTAGGAATTGATACAAGCTTCCTGCCACAGCTGAGTGAACATGAAGCAGATTAAAAGACTGTAAGGGGTCACTGAAAAATTTTGAGCTGCACTTAGGTACAATAAATGTGCACGTAACATACCCTGAGAAATTAAATTCAGGGGGCTGATAATTCTAGATTGGGTTTGCACACTGGTTCCCATTCATCCCAGCATGTCTTATTCTTATTCTTCACTGCTTGTTTCAATCTGTCTCTTTCTCTGGGTCGTCTTTTGTCAATATTTAACTTCAGACAGCACACTGATGGGGGTATTTTTGCCAAGTACTCTCCAGAAGTTCCTGCTCCTTGTTGTTCTTGGTGGTCTAGTCATTTACTTTCTGTCTTTTCTGCAGCATATTATCCACACAGCATCTGGAAACTATGCTTAGGTTTGTGTTTTGGTTTGTTTTTCTGTTAGCTTATAAATGTGCTCAGATACCTCAATTCCATGCTGCTAAAGTGGTGACTGAGCCTTTTAGGAGTCGGGGTCTGAGTGCATGCTTATGGGCACAGGCTGTTAAAATCCTGAACAGCTTTTAAAGTGTCAAAGAAATCTACGTGTTCTGGAAAAACTTATTCTAATTCTAGGTCTTGGCATCTATTTTCTTGCTTTGTGCAATGGAGCATATTTCTCAAAGGAGGCCATACAGTTTGCTGTCTCATCTGTGACTCCTTTTTGGCTTAGTGATGAAGTGCTGAGCCTACAGGAGACTGCTGGTCCAGAAAGAACTCTTCACTTACCCTGCCAACATGGTATACAGTAAGATCCCCAAGCTCCAGATGTCACAAGCTGCATCATAACCTTGTCGTTTAAGGACCTATGTGAAGGAAAGAGAAAGATGAAAATATGTTACCTGTATTCCTGATTTTTAGCTTATGATCTTTGAAAAGCACTGTTTAGTGGTTGTATCTGTTGACATTTCCAGGGCTTAACTGCATATTTAGCTTCAACAGGTGGCTGCCTCATGATCAAAAAGTTCAGTAGTGCTGTGAAGCAGAGTGAAACCCAGGCTGGAATGAGCTGGTTAGTGTTCATGCCTGGCATATCTGTCACCTCCACAGTGACAGAGATGAGTGTAGTTTGTTGGAGGCTCGGGTAGCCTTCTTTGACCATCTAACACACAGCAATGCAGAACAGTTTTTCAGTGGTCTAAAATGTTTCTTAAAAAAGGTCAGTAATACTGTGAAACACCTCCTCCTAATATAAAGGTTACCAAGAACTCTGCAGATGCAACAAGTGTAGGGCTGAGTGACAGTGGTATGTACGTCTGAGCTCAGTTTAAATTTGGTACAACAATGGATACATACTGTCACATATCTAATGTCAGATTAGTGGAGATGCACAACAACTGTGAAGAAAGCTAAAAGGCTTATTTTTATCTTCTGTAAAAGTGGCCACATTTAGATTGCATGTAACAGATAACAGGCTTAAACTTGATTCCTTTTTCCTATGGGGAAACTCATGGCAGATATCTGACAAGTAGGTTCAATATTGGTAGAGGATAGTGAATTACAGCAGTAAGGGTAAAATCTAGATTTCATTTATGCTAGTGCACACTAGAAGAAATGCCTATTTGTGTCAGTGCAGGTCCAAGTGGAAATGAAGTCACCAACTGAGGCAGCATTTTTGAGATTAGAGGAAGAACTTTGTTTCTGTTTAGCTCAGAAAAGCCCATGGACCATCTCCAGATCTTCCACTTGCTCATAAAATCAAACTAATATTCTGTTTATGGAGTTCTGGTGCACAAGAAGAGTTTTGTCCCCTTCTGAGGGATCAGTAATTATTATTATTTTTTTTTTTTTGTAAAAGCACAGGAAAAAGGAATGTACCAATTCAGCAAGGTTTTATCTGACCTGCAGCCTTATTACCCAGGAGTGATTTCAGCTATCCTGAAAATCTACTACAGGAAAGACCAGGCCCTGCTAGGAAAAAAACCAGTTTCACAAAATGTTGCCTTGACAGATTTTACAAATGATGAGTGATAAAGCAACCATCTGCCAGGCATGCTACTGAGCTACCTGAAAAAAACCAACCAACCAAAAATCTCAGCCAACCAAAATGAAATAAACAAAAAAACAACAGAGAAAAAGGTCCTGTTGACAAAGATGGTTAAATTCTGTTTCTGCCTCTCTCTCCTGCACATCATATTCTCTCTGGATGCTTTGTTTTCTTTAGTTCCTACATCTGTTTCCCCTCTAGAAAAGTTAGTTATTATGAGAGAAACTTTTTTTTTGCTATTTGACAAACTCAGCTGCTTCTTGTTTTGCCTGTGAGACTGAATATGTAATGTTTATCTTTCGGTGCGGCCATTCTCATTGCTTCTTGGATAGTTACATTTTCATTGCCATTGCTATCTTCCTCCAATAACCAAGGACAATCTCATCCAAGGCAAATGATAGAAATATGAGGCAGTGATGATATTTAGTAGTGCAAGGTATCAAACAAGAGGTTAGACAACCCCAAGAGGATGGGCAGTTGTTACTGTGTGCTTTTACCCAGTTTGCAAGAACTCTGCTAGATAACAGGGACATTCACTCCATGCCAGTTCCTAGGAAAAAATTAGCTGGTATTAACTTGTTATTGACAGCAACTTCATTACATAGGTGACAAGAAGGTCTACTAAGAGTTATCAGTTAGTGACACTGCTATTTGAAAATGTCTCCAGCAGGTCTGTGCAACTGTGGCTAAAGTGAGAACACTGAGATGGCAGGAACAAGTTTGGGAACCCTTGGTCAAAAAGATTTGTGTCTAATCTAAGGGGCAGATATCATCAAACAGTGACAGATATATGTCTTAGGATGGAGCTTTCCAGAAGGTACAGTTGTGTCTTGCTCAAATGAATACTGGAGAATTTACCACTCATGAAGGGATTTAGGTCACCTCAAGAATTTGGTGGAATTTGAAATCCAGCCACGAGCTGGTTCTTAGAACCACATATGGCAGGACATTGAGATGATGTGGAAAAAACTTTCTCTGGATTCATCCAGTTCTGACAATGGTTCAGGTATTTACCCAATCCCCTTTCATTTCCATAGGCTTTGGTTTATTGGATTAACGATGTTATGAATATAGGCTTTTCTCAGTTGTGGCACAAACAGGGATGCCTATAGGTGTGAAAGCTAAGAAATGATCTCACAACTTCAAATGCTGAAACAGTGGTTCTTCACAAATTTCGAGGAAAACTGCAGATAAACTATTTTTGTTTTATTCAAAAGGACCCTACCCCATCAACAGAGAAACAGCAGGCTATTTTTTCTCCTCACTCATCCTGGGTCTGCACTCCCTGCATGCAACGTGACTCGCACTAGGTGGCAGCCAGCGTGCATCTTTCTCCAGGGAGCCTTCATTTCTGCTCCTTCTCAGCTCAACCCCAAACTAAACGTTTCCAAAACAAAGGAAGATTCAGGTGAGCCAACGTCCTCCTTTCTCTGCCACTATCCTCTTGCAACATCAGCTCGGCTGACATTCTGCTGCATTGTTTTGTTTCATGTGTGTATGGCAGATGTCGCAGCAGGACCAAGACAAGGAATGTGAAAGTCACGTCTAGGCTGAAGGGCAGCATTACATCACAGGTAAAATGTACAAGCACTTAAGGCTTTATGTAAGCTCTCTGCCAGTTCTGGTAATGTTTCAATCTCCAGCACTGTCTTAGCAGGCACTGTCTCGCTCATCACAAATGTCTAAGAGTGTGAGTTCTGCTTTCAGTTCCAATCATAACAGCCTGATCTGAAACTGCACTGGGCTGGCAATGTTTGTGACTACAGACTCTATACAAAATAGCCCATCATGGAAAATAGCGGCACCTATTTTAAGCACATTGTATCTTGGAGAAATACTCAGTGCTTTAAACCTTGCAAACATGATTGTATATTTTTTTTTGGTCTAGAAATTGAACTATTGTGGTGACACAGATTTTTTTTTTTTTTTATTTTGATAAATTTTAAATAGCTCATTCCAGTTTCTAAAATGAAAATCCAACCAAACAGCAATAAAATAACAAACCCATCGATCTTGGCAATGGAAGCATTTTTTCTGGAAAAAAAAAATAAATTTGCTTTGAATTTATAGTGCCCTGGTAATGGTCTCAATTTAACAAATTCTCCTTCTGGCACTGAAAATCTGTGACTCCTGTAACTACTGATATCATGAAAGGACACCATTCTTCTCATCCCAGTTACATATCATGCAGATGAACACTGGATGGGGAAGAAAAGTCTGCTGAATGATACTGAGAGACAGGAGTATTTGACAGCAGAGGACAGATGAAGTATTGAAAGAGTAGTTCTGTATTTTGTTTATAAGGACTATAACAAACAGAGAACTGCACATCTGAAGTCGTGCATTGCACATATGAAAATAGCTGATAAGCCTTGCTCCAAGAAATGGACCTCTTGCTCCTCCATTGGAGCACAACAGCT
Organism: Melanerpes formicivorus; assembly: GCF_026170545.1. Taxonomy (NCBI): domain Eukaryota; kingdom Metazoa; phylum Chordata; class Aves; order Piciformes; family Picidae; genus Melanerpes; species Melanerpes formicivorus. Next base: position 276,290 of record NW_027142551.1, on the reverse strand, counting down.
GTGAATACTTTAAGGTCAAAATCACAGCAAACAGCCCAAGTCAGTCAAACAGCTGTGAGACCCAAACCCTCCTATTTGGGGCTGAATCAAAGGAACACCATTTAGCAATGATGCAAAGCCACCTGTCCCTACACTTGAGGCAGCCTATTTGAGCTGCTTCTGTCTCCCTGTCTGTGAAAACAGTCCTTTCTTGCATGACAGGAGGGATTGATACTAGGGAAGAAAGTTTTCTGTAGCTCAATGAAGTGAACAATAAAGCTCCCACGACTTCAGCATGGTAAGGATTTAATGCACAGATTTTTCTTTTGAGTCTTATTTCTGACATGAAGATTTCCCTCTTAAACTTTATTCTGTTCTGATACAGTGCACTAGAGAGCAAAAATCTGAGCAGAAGCACCTAGAGAAAACCACTATTTATTCTAATAATGAGCCAAAGCATTTTGTATGTCAGTCTAAGACAGACAGCAGTTTCTGTCGGAAGCAAACTGCCCTGACAAGATGGGAAATGGGAAAGTTAGGGTAAGAGAGCCTGTGCAAATGCTGGTAGTCTGGTTTCTGCCTTCTACCCCTTGTAAAGGCAGCAAGGAAAAGGAAGGGAGGGAGGAAGGACTGCTTCCTAGGACTGGCTTATTGTTCGTAGCTTTGAAATGCAATCCTACCTCAGGAGCCACAAAGTTGGCCGTATAGCAGGGAGTCATGAGCAGCCCATTCTCAGCTCTCAGTTGCTTGGCAAACCCGAAGTCACAGATCCTGATGGAGTCTGGGTTTCCTGACTCATCCATGTAGAGGATATTACTTGGCTTGAGATCTCGGTGCACCACCTTAACAAGAAAGCAGGGAGTAACAAGTGAAGAGAGCATTCAGGGAGCTTCAGACTTGGCTGCCGCAATTTCTGGTCTGCTGGTTGAGATAACCCAACAGCCATGCCAAAAATATTTAAGTTTTGGAGAAAAGTAGTTCAAAAACCTTGGGTAACAAAAGAAAAAATAGAAAAACCAAAAAACACCCCAACAACTTAAAGCTGGTTAAAATAAGAAAGAAAGAACATGTTTGATAACTGCTGCTGGTGCGTTAAGAGGGAGGCTGCTGCTCTAAACGGGACACCTTTCCTGAGGGTTGTCAGAGGAGGTTGCTGTATAAGCACCTCAGTGTCAGAGTCTCCTGGAACCTGATGATCCTAAATACTTGGATGAAAAGTGAAAAAGAAATCCTGTCATGGGGGAATTCAGTTAGGGTCTTGTGATACTGTCCACATGAATGGCTCACACCTGAAGGCAGGGATTAATTTTTTTCCCTAATTTGAAACTGCATCCACAAAAAACCTTTCTGTGAGCACACAACTTCAAGTGACTGTGTTTTACTAGATATGCTGTGTTTTGGTGGTGGGAAAACAACCTTTATTTGTTATAGAAAGATTTAAAAAATAGCATGAAACTACAAAAGCCCAAGCACAAAATGTGCTTGTCTTAACCATGAAACAGGAAAAGCAGCAAGTATTTGACTAGTCATCCAAACTGCTTGTCCCTGAAAAGAACAAAATGAGAGATTAGATTTAAAAGCCAGCTCTTTAACAGTATGTCAGAAGCCTTCCTCATCAGCTGCTCAAACTGCCACCTCAACTGGAAAGATAAGCATTTGATTTTCTACCCATCTGCTGGTTCAACTATGCTATACGAAATTCTGTTAAAAGATCAGGTATTGCAATAACGACTGCAATAAAAAGTAAGTAAGTAATATCTCAATAAGATACATGAACTTGAAAATCAGTGTAGTTTGGGAATAAGAATACCATTTCAACACACTGCAGCTCAGTTGAGGAATGGCTAAAGAGTCTAGAACTCTTATTTCAGGAGAAATAGAAAGATTTATGTTTTTGGGAGAAAGGTTTTTGATGAAAAAACGCAAAACCATAGTCATTTGCCTTTTCTAAAGTCAGATTTTAAGATAGCCAAACCAAGCAATTCTTACACCCTGAGAGTGCAGGTAATCCACAGTCCTGGTGATAGTGCACAGCACAGCACTGGCCTCTCGCTCTGAGAAACACTTTTGCCGAAGAATGCGGTCCAGGAGCTCACCTCCCCGCATCAGCTCCATCACCAGGTACACATATTTCCCATCATCATAGACCTGTAAAAGCAACAGAATAAATATATGTTTTGGACCCATTAGCTTGGTAAAGGTTGGTCCTTTTATGACAGGTTTGGCTGCTTTTATGAAATGTTGTTAGAAGAAAATGTCAGCTAATGTGTGGGAAATGTGCTTAACAAAAGACAAGGAAGTTTTATAAATTGACTTAATCAACACTTCTCATGTCTGTAGCAACTTGCTAATTTGTCCACACAGAAATGTAGCTTTCCTGATCTGCTATGGTGTCAGCAGAGTAGACCAAGCTGCTAAAAGCAGCTCCACTTCACACCGTCTGAAATGACTGTTGGCTCTCACCCAAGACTCCTTTGCAGTAGTGTTCTCTCTTTTCACTTCTACAGGGTAACATTTGCCATTTCAAATATCAATATTTTCCTTTGACTCATGATCAGCTAAATGAACTGTATTATCCTGTTGGCCATGACCTGCTTCAGCTACAATAGAGCTTATATTTACAATTCTGATGAACACAGTGTTGACATCAGCTACAGTGTTGACATCAGCTACAAGATCTATTTACCATTAATGTCAATTGCAAGGGATAAAAGACGTATTTTGTCTGAATTGGAAGACAGACATTTTCATGTCATAATCCTTTGTCTGGACTGCAAAAATAGGCAGTGTTATAGTCATCAGTGCTGTATGTTTTGGAAAGGAACATAGAACCTTTTTTTTTTTTGTCAGAGATGTTAAGATACTCATTAATGCTTATGAATTAGGTGAGTTTCCTGAGGGTATGTAAATAGAAATTTTCCATATACTTCTCTCAGGTCTGAATCATAGTGTATTAGCCACTGACACCAGCAGGAATTTTTTTTCTGTAAACTCAGAATTTGACATGGTGTGGACAATCTTAGATGAGACAGCAGGCAGTGTATGTAAAATGTATGGCTAAATGTCATTACTGCACGTAAGCACAGCAAAGGCTGGTCCTCATATAAAATGCTGAAGAAAGATACCTTCATATCTTCTCAGGCTGCTTGAGTAGAAGGTAAATTCCTGGCATTAAAACACTCTTGGGGGAAACTCTAATGACTTTGTGAGCTCTCCTCATCCCAACACAGCAGATACCATAGGCTGTATAGAAACAGCTGCCACTCATGAAAGAGCAGTCCCTTCCCAGCAGCACCAATGCAGGTGCTGTTGTTAGTTGCTCTGAAATACCAAACTAGAGAGATCTTGCTTCTAAGAAGAGCTGCAGAAGCAAACACAATTTGTTGCTCCCCAAGACTCTGCCTCTTTGGTTTTATTTACAGTTGATTAGACAATCATTGCAGAATGTATAACCTGACCAGTCTTTCTAACTGCTATTCAGTAATTTAAGTCTCATTTCTTCTCTTGATTTCAGTGGGTCTGGTTTTAGCTCTGAACTTCAACTGAAGAATTTTCCAGACATGGACTGGTAGGTGAGCCTGACCGTAATGTGGAAATCATTTAACAAAGTGCTCAAAGACTACTCACATCTTTAAGAGTAATAATATTTGGATGCTGTCCATATCGCAAGAGGATCTCAATTTCTTCAGAGGGGTCTCTCTTGCTCTTATCAATTATCTGGAATAAATGAAGCATAAAGTAGTAAGATACTGGCTAGCAGCATTAAGCACAAACCAAGCAATTTCTGCAGTTTAAACAAATTAATATTTAAAATTCTTCAGTTAATCATTACTGTAGGAGAGGACAGCTCTGTTGTTAACAAGGATAAACGCCTGGCTGATTGAGTATGCATTTTTTTATGGCTTAATTATGGTGATACAGATTTAAACACATGTTTAGAATTTTATACCTCAGGTATAATAGTGCATACTTGAATACATATCAGAGGTCAGTCACGATGACTGGCATGCATTTGCAGTGATAATGATGGTCAGCAGTTGTCCATGGTTGAGGTGTGCATTTGAAGCCATATCAGTGATTTGATTTTGAACTAACAGCAGTGTGACACGTGACAGTGCAAGAGCGAGCTGATGCATGTAGGTGGCTGTGGTCCACATTTGAATAAATGAAGAAAAAAAAATCTCAAGAACAAGTGAGTAGGAAAAAAATTCTATTTGCAATTTCTCCTTAGAATAGTTCTGTCCACCCAGCTTAGTTGAGAGATTCTCAAACAAAAAATGAAACCCCAACTCCTTTTAAATACAGCCATAGTCACTGCTTGTGTCCCACTCAACCTCCTTGGCTAAACTAATTCAGCTCCTTTCATATTAACGGAGTTATGTATGTGCACCTGTTAGGACCTGCCTAGCTTGTACAAACCAGCAGAATGTACTGCAGCAAGTATCACTACCACTGCATGAAGTGCTACTAGCACTATGGTACGGTAGCAAGCACTATATTCCAGATTCCTTTTCTGTTGTATTTTCCCGTGGAAGGTAATATGCAGAGCTGTGGAAAATTTTAAGCAACTATTAATAATGCAGGCCTTTAAAAATGCAGGTCTTAAAAATGCAGGTCTTAAAAAAATCCAAACCAAAAATACTCTCAGCCATTGACATTGGCTCTACCATAACCTGAAGCAGTCTGCTACTGCAGTAGATGATATGTAATGCTACTAATTCCTAATATGCCATATAAATATAAATCACAAGACAGTCCTGCTGAATATGCATGATTTTTACTTTAATGTATGCACAAGCTGCCGTACAGTGATTAAATGGACAGGCTGCCCCCAAACCCACCACAAATCATAGTCAGAGCTGTGAAGGGCCCTGCCAAATTTCTCTCAGTCCCTGGGCAGTCTGTCCAGACAGGCCAGAACAATTTTTTCCTTCACAATGAGAGATTATCACCCTGATGTTGCATCTCTTCAGCATGCCTGTTCCTGGTCCATGACTGATGAAGCAGCAAAGGAGGTGGCTGCTGCTACTTTAGCACATATCACTCTTCAGTTCAGACTGCCTGGTGTATGCAGCTTCTTTATTCATATGCTGCAATGGCCATGGCAGTTCCCTAAATATCCCCCATAGCTCCACTGTGCTACTGAGTTTTGCTGGTCTTTCTCTTCAGAAAGTGTTTTGGTGTATTGTTAAACCCACACTAGAATGTCCAAAGAGAAAATGTCCCATGTCAGGGTGGTTTGGCCACTGATCACTGCCTCCCTCAGCACCTAGAGGAGTCTGCATCACAATATAAGGTGCTACACCCCCAGAACATCTACAAATCTTATCCCATCTTAGTGCCAGAATGAGCTGTGGTCAAATATAGGCCCAGTGCTCTTTACTGAATACAGGGGCTCAGGAAGAGGCATTGTGGGATTCCAGTGACATTCATAAGCAGTTCTGAGATTCTCAAAAAATATCAGATTAAGTGAATAAAGTTATGTAAGTGAAAAGGCAGCGGTTTTGCTAGACAGGTGTTAAATATGCCTTTTTCTGCAGCTGTATTTTTCAGTGCAAGTGTTGCTGGAGAAAAAGCAGGCTCTGAGCACTTGTGCAGGTGCAGCAGGAGAGAGGCAGAATGGAGGCAGCCCCAGCACAGCTCTCTCTGCATGCTCATCAGCCAACTGCTGGACTGCTTGGTGTCCCAGCAAAAGCACATGGCTTCTTAGGTAGCAACCAATTTCTTCTCCTGAAGAACCCAGACTCCAGCAGCCTGCCAGCAGCACCCAGGCTGCTGGGTGCAGAGTCCACAATCATGGTTAACATCTCATCCACAATCCTACATGCTTATCTACATGCACATTCTCCTCCCAGGAGTGGATCAATGCCAAGATATATGAAGCAGCGTGAACCATAATTTGGAAAGTGGTCACTAAATCAGACAGTGATTTCCAGAGAAGGTGAGGGAGGCATTACAAAGTCTAACCATGGTTGTACTCTGCCTCCTGGAAACAAACCAAGGCACTCTTCTAGCTAGTCCTTTCCAAAGGGGATCTGGCAAGCTTCTGCTGGCTCCTCGTGGCTGTGTTCCCATTGTGCTGAGCTCTGGTGCCTCCCTGGGCTCTCCCAGGGTGTGGGTAAAGCCTTGCTGAAATTACTACAGCAACTGCATAGACGGTATGTATTTATAGTTGCTTGTTGCAGTTTTGTGAAGATATTTGTGTGCCTCCAACTGCATAGATAAATCTATCTATAAATCTAGTTATGCCATTAGCAGATGTTAGAGCCCTCAGCTGTTTAATACCACCCACCAGCTAAGACATAAAGTCTTCACAGCCCTGCCAAAGAAATGGTATGTGTGAACACTTCCTAATCAGCTTTGGGCAGAATTAGCCCCATTACTGCAAACTTCCTTTTCAAATTGAAATTAACCTGGGTAACCTTGTTCAAGGAGAATGTCTGCATTTCTCACACTACACTACTCCATCACTACAGTGGTATGATTGGAAAAAGGCAAGAGGTAGGAGGTGACAATTTAACTGCCTTTGCTGTCTGGAAAATAAGCAGTCTAAAAGAAAGAATGAGAGAAAAGCAACAGAGTGAGAAAGAAGACAGAAAAGAAACATGAGATGCACTGATGAGAATAGCAGTGATGTGGGCTTGAGGAGAAAGGATGGGGCTCTTGCCAGACTAAGCTGGAGCTAGCAGTAAGGAAACTGTGGTCAGTAGTTGGGTCTTTCTGTGCTGGGGAGAACTTTATGCATCTTTAATGAACAACCATGATTGCATTCAAACATTTTCTTGGCTCTGACTTTATTTTTCCTTTAAGCGAAACAGGACATTAAAGTTCTGCCTAATCACACCAGCTGAAATGAGCAAGGTAGCTATCTACCTTCTTGGGGAAATCAAGCTAAATGTACCTGCTACTGGCACTGTGGTTTAGCCTTTAACACTGTGGTGTGTGCCACTGCCGTAGACTGCAGCAAAAGTTCTATTTTGTTTTAGTGGATTTTTTCTACAGCATCCACCACAAAAATGGGAAAGCATTACAGGCACACCCTGCAGCAAGGGCATGGATAATAACTAGATGGTGGGGCTTTGTATGAGGAGCTTAAGTGAATCATGCTGCTGGGGCATAAGGTGTGCTCTTTTTGCCTCCAGTTCTGAATGGAACCAGCATCTGCCTTTTTCTCAGCTGCCCTGAATGATCTTTCCTAGCAGCTGAAAAAGTGTGAACTGAGGCAGCTGAGCCACTGGTATGATCTTAATCTGCTGCTCTGGCAACAGCAAAAGAAATTTCAGCAAAAGGTTAGGGCACTGCAATACCTTAAACTGGCTCTGATGAGGTTGCCAGTGTGTTTAGCCAGTGGGATTGCCTAAAGATTCTTTTGATCAGCACCAGTGAACTTATGAGGGCTTTGTGGAAAAAGCGTGCAGTAGAAAGGGAGGTTTATGTACTTTTTAAAAGCTGCTTTCTCTATTACATCCTTTGAAATTTTTTCTGAAGCTTGTTTGGAGTGTAAGCATGAGTTAATCACATTTAGGAAGAACCATGTAACATGACATGATGTGATGCTTCCTGCAGAAATCCTTTCCTTTTGGGGCAGAGGAGGGATGGGCAAAGGGAGCATTAATTTTGTGTCTCTTTGCATATTATGCCTACGCTGTATCTGTAATATATTTTAAAATTCAGGACAGGTCTTGTGGAATTAAATATAGGTGGGATTCACAACCCTTCTGAAGAAAGGAAGTGCAACAATATGTGTAGAGGTTTTAACCTGACAGTTTCATTTACAATATTAATTTTAGTTGTCACAGAGATAGTGCTCTACACTTCTGTGCTGCTGGAAAATGTACAGGTTTCCATTCCAGTAATACTTCCTTCTAAAAATAAGCCCTATTCATACCAAGCATCTGTTTTAATTTGGTGAGTTGGTTTTTTTGTTTGTTTTGGGTTTTTATGTCATATTACTCAAGCGGGATGAAAATCACTGCTGAAAGGCTAACATTATTTAAAAGGACATGATATAATTCTACATTTACGATCTTTCCAAGGAGAACTCTTCCAAGCTTAATAGCTTCTGAGGGACTATTTGCTGTGCTATTAATTTTGATGAGCTCTGGAGATTCATTCCCACCATCCATGCTTGAATATTAAAAGAAACAGACCTAACTACCAATGCTTTTCTGAAGTAAGCACTGGCCATCACATCAAACTGTGTGGGTGAGACATTAAACTTGCTGCACAAAGAACATGCCCACTCTCTGCCAGTGTTTGCCAACTTAGCCCTTCTAAGCTGCCAATGGCAACTGCACTGCAGTACTTATTAATTAGCATTTATACAGTAGCACACATTTTCTAAACAATGCAGAAATATTAACCAATTTTATTCCACTAGCACCTGTGAAACAGAAAAGTTCACTTTAGAGAAAAGTCTGCAGTTTTGAAGGCAGAATAGTTTGGTGGGAAAGGCTCTGCATTGCATTGTGGTCGGCTCTCTTCAATCCTAGCATACGTCCTTGGATCAGACTGATGAGTTTTCAGTCTGTAAAATGACCCCAGTGCTACTTGCACTGTTTTTTACCAAAAGCTTCAGGGATGGAAACCAAAATATCATATTTAGATCTTTATAAAAGGGGAAATTATTACATCAAATTGGAAGACAAATACGAGAAACATGGTTTAAACAGCCCCACAAGAGAAATAGAGCCACAGAGGACCAAATTATGTCCAAAATATGTTGGCATTTGGCAAGTGAGCTACCAAAGGGAAACATGACATTACTAAGCTGTAGAAAAAATGCTGCTTCCTAAGTCTCAGAAAAGATCTAGTTAGCAGTAAGAAATACTACCATCTCATGTTCTTCAGAAGCTCAGCTATGCCAAGGAGAGAGACACAGTTAGCTTCAAGACCAAATGGGAAGGATGCTGAAGGAATCCTTATGCCAGAGAGGATGTACAAACATTGCACATCTAAGATTTGTTCTGAATCTGAGTTTAAGATGTGGTCAGCACAACTTTATTTATATCTGCCTCTGTTTATTTTGTTAAGACTTAATCAATGCCTTGATCCCATTTACCCAAAAAAGTCACCAGCCAGCAATGACTCTTGCTGCTACAAACAAACTTGCTGCTTGTAGAAGCACTCATGGCACTCCTGGCTCTCTGCCCTGCTTTCCTGCAAGTCCTTCAGGCACAGACCAGCACAGCACTTGGTACTGGCCTAACCTTTCTGAAGCTGTAGGTTCAAGGTTCTGCTTCTAATGAGCAATGCCTCAGAGAATTGACTGATTTCCATGAAGGAATATCTGTCAGAAACCTGACTAAGCCCCAATCTTGAAAAATGAGGAACACATGTAAAATATGCTAACCTCCTTCCTGATGTGGTGAGTGAAATTGTGGCCAGCAGTCCTGGTCCAGTATGGAAGTCAGGCCCTTTGATAAAGTTGTTTGAAATGGGAAAAAATACAAGAAAGCCTTCAAAAATATTCTCACAGATAAGATGTAGGATTCTCACAGACAACTTTCTCCACCATTCCTTTGCAACATCATCCATATTACTGTAAGTCATTTTTTGTTTCCACCATATCAAGAGGACACTAGTCTGTGCTGTTTGTCATCTCCTTGAAGAATTGGTTTTACTGACTGCTGTCACTGTCAGACCTTTTTTCTGAAACTCCTCTTTTTAGCTTCAAGACATGCTCTCTTGTCTTGCTGTCTTCAGCACCCAAATGGCTGTCATCCATAATTTTTATCACCTTTGAGATATTTCTCTGTTTTGATCATATCCCACCGGACTCTTGTTTGTCTTACATCATATTTGTAGCTCTCTTGACAGGGCTTGACTTGTAATTTTTGCATATTTTCTGATACAGATTTTCTGTAATTTCTTTATACTCTGTGCTAAACATGGATATCAAAATAGCACGTGTTCCCATAGGGTTTCCTAGTCCTACCACACAAGTAGTTTAGTAGTCCTAATATGGAAGCCAAGACAGAAATATTTATAGATTTGCTTTTCAATAGTATTAATAAAACTTTAACTAGACTACCAAGATATGTATGCAATGCTTGTCTGATGCTGATATTCAAATCCTCATATTTCAGTATTATGAATTACTTGAGTATATGGAACAGCTTCATTACATAGCATTCAGGTAATGAAAGTAAACAGGGGAGACTGCAGTCAGATATTGATTCTATAAAATATTGAAAAGTAACTTAAAGAATCATCATTTTGATTTTGGAGAGGCAAGAGATATTATCTTCCTAGATAATTTTGTAAGCCATCTCAGGGAAGAGCAAGAACTGTCAGAGGCTTATGGAAGCACAAGTTCTTCACCAAGTGAGTTGTTTGTCATTGGAATGGGCTGCCCAGGGAGGTGGTGGAGTCACCGTCCCTGGAGGTGTTCAAGAGGAGATTAGACGAGGCACTTGGTGCCATGGTCTAGTCATGAGGTCTGTGTTGATGGGTTGGACTCGATGATCCTCGAGGTCTCTTCCAACCTTAATTATACTGTGATACTGCAATACTTCTATTTCCCTTTAGTTGGGTAGCAGGTTTTTTAGTAAGGGTTTTTTTTTTACATCATATTACATACTTCCTCACAATAATTTTCCCTCCATGTGTAAGGTGTGCTAGGGCCATAGTCTCATCCATACAAACCTTACCGTGACAGCTATCCAGCAAAGTCAAGAGGAGTTTGCATGGTTAGGAATTGAATGCCAACTGAAACAGGGCCTCAGCATAACCATTCAGTCCATCCTCTCTCTCGCAGAGACATGTTACTACTCCGCTCCAGCAGCAAGTAACTTCTGCTAAACTTTCAAAGTAAATTTAAAGGCGATGCATTTACCAATGGCTCTGATCTGTAGATTTCTGCACGTACCCTGGGTCCTGACCCCTGTACCATGTTCTGGTGCAGACAGAAGCAACTGGATGAGCAGAGGATGAGCATGTGCTGTTGTTGACAAGCTGGCAGGCTCCAGGCCAAGAAATCAGAAGTTATCCAGCAAGCTTTCCACTGACTTGCCTATTAAAATATTGATATATCTATCCATGTTCCATCCGACACTGAGTACCTCCCAAACAGACAAAATCAGACACAAATTCTCCCCTGAAAATTTCAGTCTGTTTCACTTTAGGGGAAAGTCACTTTAGTGACTTTCTATGGTTAAAGAGAAATAAATCTAAGCAAATATCTCTAGACCTACAGACATCGTGATTGTCAAGGAGATTTGATGACCTTTGGACTGTTTTTCATACTTTTTCCTCCTTTTCTTGCTTCAATAAATAAAGCTATATAAGTTTAGGATTTCTATTTTCTTTAAAAGAATTGCAAAAGAGTGCACCATGCTACAGCCAATCTTAGAAGACTACTTTTTTTATTATTCACTCTTTGTGCATTCAGTACTAAACTCCTGACATAACCATAGTATAGGTTATAGAGAAAATGTTGTAGAAAACTAAATACCACTGTGTGACCTCCTGTCTTTTGAATAGCAAGGTATTTTATCTACTTAAACCAAACCTCCTAAAAACAAGTACACCAAGATTTGGAATATCCATGAAGGGGAAAATGAAATTTAAAGAAACAATTAAACAACTCTGGAATTTATACAGCTTTTGCTGTCACTCACTGTTATTATCAAATAAATAAAGGTATATAGAAGCCTGATGTCACAGGCCTGCTAAAAACAGCTCTCAGGATTTACTGACATCTATTTATTGACAGTACATTGATATCACATCTACACAGATACTGCGCTTTTATAGCTAATTAAGATGTACCTTCTCCCCAACCAGCACATACCAAAACATGCTGAGATAGATATACTTCCAATGCTTCATAATTACCCAGATTATATATATATATATTAGCGGTAGGATTTACTAGAACTCTAGCACAAATTAACCTGTATCCCAGAGGCAGACACAGGCTGCAAAAAATTGGCTTTGCTCACAGCTGTGGAACATTTGAAGCTAAATACTTGGTTAGTACATTACAGAGATAGGAAAAACTCATGAAATTCACATGTGCTTTGAGGTCCAAATTCCACTGTAATATTGGCATCTGCAAAATTGGACTCTCTCCACTATATGTATACTCTCCTTTTACTCAGTTGTTTACTCTAAAAACATGGAAGGACTGGACTGACAATCTGTAAGGCTTAACCAGTTAGATATTCTTTTACCTGAAGAAGAAAAGAGTTGGCATCTGGCACCCATGACACCCATCTCTGAAATGTTTGGGGCAGTAACCATACTGGGAGTAGAAAAGGCCATAGAAACAGCAGTTTCTAGTTGGCTATTATCCATCATTAATCTTTCCTGGGTGTAAAGAGTCAAACTAAATAGGGAAATCTTTAGAAAAAGGGGGATGCAATCTGGTCCTTTGCAAATTTACTTAATCTGGCACCCTTAAGAAGTATATCTGACAAGCCATCTTGAAAGCTTCTCTACAAATAGGTATCCATGCTCAAAATCATGGCAAAGGCTTTAAATAAAGAAAAACTTTAGGAATACACTAATTGCACCAAATCTTGGGCAGATTTTGAAAAATCTGATTCACTAAGAACTCTGAACTTCAGCACTCACTTTGTCTTCCAAATGAGAGCTCTTGCGTTGTTTAGGCTTCCATTGCAGATTTTCTTCCATCCACAGAAATCTTTCCCACCTGCTCTAGCATCATTCTTTTACTTAATTGACTTATTTTCTCCAGACACTGATATGACTGAAGTAGTTTGATCAGATTTTTCTTTGCTTCTGACCTCACTGTCACATACACATGTGAAGTTTGTAACTGTGATCAACAATGCCAGTTCCCTTATGCTATTAAAAATCATTATGCCTGCTGTATTCAGGATGATCAATATTCTTGTGAAAGAATCAGAAACACATCAGAGGTCTATCACAGGACAAAGTCTTACTTCCCCCCATATCTCTCCTTTCCACCAGTGTCTCATAAGAATGAACAGAAAGAAAGAAGAATGAACAACATACTTACTTGTCTGTCTTTTTTTTAAAAAAAAAACAAAAACCAAACAAAACTTGGGAATGAGATGGAAAGAAAAACTAAGAATAAAGTTTGAATAGTACCTCAGAGTATGTCCATGCAGTAGAATACAACACAAAGACTTGCTAAACCAGCATCTACTTGCACTGACCCAGGCAGGTTGCTATTAGTTTCAGGGTAGATTTGGTTTGCAAGGAATTGTCTTGCTGCATGGCTTTCTGTTGCATGGTATTGAAATGCTCTCAGAAGTGGAGATCTAAGTCTGAATTCTTAAATATTGCATTGAGAAGCCTGAGGGCACATCCAAAATAGATGTAGAGTTCATTATTTGCATTTTATTTTTACAGATAACATGGGAAAAGAGGGAAGAGGTTGAAAATTCTCTTTTACAGGTTCAGTGATTAGATTTATAAAAGTACTCAGATGCTTACAGGCGCAGAGAGGTGTCTATGGCAACTTCCAAAAGCACCTCACTGAGTGGATGTGCCTGGTCTCACTGAACTCAGAAATGAGTGAAATTCCAGATCTGTTCAGGCTCTTTTACAACACCAGCAAAGAACTTTTTTTGTACTGCTAGGCATCTAATCATCTCTGTAAGATGGCCCCCAATTAGTTGCAGATGGTCAGCAAAAGAAAAAGGGATGAAATGTTTTCCATTTTAATAAATGTATTCTGGGCTAGAAAAGATTTTGTTTTACTGAGTGGATTTTCCAGCTGTAGCTCTAACTCGAGTTACTCTGGCTGAGTACTCTGCTGTCTCTTTATGGTACTACCCAACAAGAGTATGTAAGGCCTGGTGAGTGGCTCTGCTGCATATCATACAAACTATCATTGCAGATATTTTTTCATGTGAATATTATGTGTTAGGGAGCACTGAGAAATTACACAAAATCAGAATAGTCTAATTACAGTGATTTTAATAGAAAGAGTTAAAGGATGCATGTCAGAAGAGATAACTATATAATTATAATAATACCAGCTACAACTCCTATGCTAATTACTTGAAATGGGTGGCATTATGTAATTTTATGCACATTTCGATAACAAATTATGTAACCTCAATCTGAAATAAAAATAAATAAAAATCAAAGTAAAATTAATATATTAGTAGGAACAGGAATCTAAGAGACAGCACTCAATGTGCTGGAAGGACAGCACAAACAGAAACCCACCAACCACCTCCAGCCCCATGTCTGTGCTACATATCTGACTGACACTGTGTCAGAAACTGAGGTGCTGTGTGTGTTGCCTAAACTAGCATGACAAGAAAAGAGTTGTAAGAGCTGTAGGAAGAAAGAAATAAAAAGAGAAAAGATTAATAAAAATAGGAAAGAGCATAACTCTAGCAATCAAAGTGTTAAACTTATAGAATTCTGAGTGCCTCCACATGCTGGGCTTGCTCTGCATTCCTTGAGGTACTCCAAACCCCCCAGCTGCTGAGCAGGTACTGGACCATCTTGGATTCAGGCACTCAGACATCTTTGAGGACTGGGATCTTTATATTTTGTTTCATGCTGTTTTATCACACTGCTAAAACTGTCAGTAATAGTTGATATAAATAAAATATTGAAGTTATTACTTTAACATACATTTTGTGTTAATCAGAGATGTAATTTAATTACACAGAACCCTACCCACTGTAACATAATTGCCATCTGTTGATGAAAGACCTAGACACTGAAAAAAATTATTTCTTTTCATCCACTAGAAATGAAAATCCTAGCATGTTCATATGCAAACCCACACAGACCTGCTGGTAGGTCCATGCTCCTAATCATGATGTAGCCTAGAGAAAAATCAACTATTATTTGAACAGTGACATCAACAGGTTGTCAGTTGTTAGTGGTTAACAGATTTTTGTGGCAACTATAGGGAGACACCATTTATACTTCATTATCATCAGTCTTGTAATGGAAATGAAGACTGAATAAAAGGCTTAACGTTTTTGTATTGACTGCCTGCAGCTTTTTTATCTCACGGACTCCTTGAAGATGCTGTCATCTCATTTAATAGCAAATACAACTGAGTTTACATTTCTTTTGTAAATTTTTATAATAAGAAAAGTTGGGCTCGGAGTGGCTGGAGAGCTGCCAAACAGAGAAGGACCTGGGGGTGCTGATCGACAGCCACCTGAATATGAGCCAGCAGTGTGCCCAGGTGGCCAGGAGGGCCAATGGCATCCTGGCCTGCATTAGGAATAGTGTGGCCAGCAGGAGCAGGGAGGTCATTGTGCCCCTATACTCTGCTTTGGTTAGGCCGCACCTTGAGTACTGTGTCCAGTTCTGGGCCCCTCAGTTTAAGAAGGACATCAAAACACTTGAACGTGTCCAGAGAAGGGCAACAAGGCTGGGGAGAGGCCTGGAACACAAGCCCTACGAGGAGAGGCTGAGGGAGCTGGTATTGCTTAGCCTGGAGAAGAGGAGGCTCAGGGGTGACCTCACTGCCCTCTACAACTACCTGAAGGGTGGTTGTAGCTGGGAAGGGGTTGGCCTCTTCTCCCAGGCAACCAGCACCAGAACAAGAGGACACAGTCTCAAGCTGCACCAGGGGAGGTTTAGACTCGAGTTGAGGAGAAAGTTCTTCACCGAGCGAGTCATTCGTCATTGGAACAGGTTGCCCACAGAGGTGGTTGAGTCATCGTCCCTGGAGGCGTTCAAGAGGAGACTGGACGTGGCACTTGGTGCCATGGTCTAGTCATGGGGTCTGTGTTGATAGGTTTCATAGTTTCATAGTTTCATTCAGGGTTGAAGGGACCACAAGGATCATCTAGTTCCAACCCCCCTGCCATGGGCAGGGACACCCCACACTAGATCAGGCTGGACAGAGCCTCATCCAGCCTGCTCTTAAACACCCCCAGGGACAGGGCCTCGACCACCTCCCTGGACAACCCATTCCAGGGTTTCACCACTCTCATGGTGAGGAACCTCCTCCTCACATCCAGCCTGAATCTCCCCACCTCCAGCTTCATTCCATTCCCCCTAGTCCTGTCACTACCTGAGATCCTGAGAAGTCCTTCCCCAGCCTTCCTGTAGGCCCCCTTCAGATACTGGAAGGCCACAATTAGGTCACCTCGGAGCCTTCTCTTCTGCAGACTGAACAGCCCCAACTCCTTCAGTCTGTCCTCATAGGAGAGGTGCTCCAGCCCTCTGATCATCCTCGTGGCCCTTCTCTGGACATGTTCCAGCACCTCCACATCCCTCTTGTAATAGGGGCTCCAGAACTGGACACAGTACTCCAGGTGGGGTCTCACCAGGGCTGAGCAGAGGGGGAGGATCACCTCCCTCGACCTGCTAGCCACACTTCTCCTGATGCAGCCCAGGATCTGATTGGCTTTGCGGGCTGCAAGTGCACACTGAGAGCTCATGTTGAGCTTTTTGTCCACCAGCACCCCCAAGTCTCTCTCCTCAGGGCTACTTTCCAGCCAGTCACTGCCCAGCCTGGATTTGTGCCTGGGATTGCCTCGACCCAGATGCAGGACCCTGCACTTGCTCTTATTGAACTTCATGAGGTTGGCTTGTGCCCACCTCTCCAGCCTGTTAAGGTCCCTCTGGATGGCCTCCCTTCCCTCCAGCATGTCTGCTGCACCACACAGCTTGGTGTCATCAGCAAACTTGCTGAGGGTGCACTCAATGCCACTGTCCATGTCCCCCACAAAGATGTTGAACAAGACAGGTCCCAGGACTGATCCCTGAGGGACTCTGCTTGTCACTGGCCTCCACTGGGACATGGAGCCATTGACAGCCACTCTTTGGGTGCGGCCATCAAGCCAGTTCCTTATCCATCTAGTGGTCCACCCATCAAACCCATGTGTCACCAGTTTGGAGACCAGGATGTGGTGTGGGACAGTGTTGAAGGCTTTGCTCAGGTCCAGGTAAATGACATCAGTTGCTCGCCCCTCATCTATTAATTTTGTCACCTGCTCATAGAAGGCCACCAGGTTGGTCAGGCAGGATTTGCCCTTGGCAAAGCCATGCTGACTGTTCCCAATCACCTCTTCACTATTCTTTTGAGCGAGTAGTGACTCCAGGAGGATCTGCTCCATGATCTTTCCAGGCACAGAGGTGAGACTGACTGGCCTGTAGTTCCCTGGTTCCTCCTTCTTACCCTTTTTGAAGATGGGGGCAATGTTTCCCCTTTTCCAGTCTGTGGGGACTTCCCCAGACTGCCATGCCTTTAGAAATATAATAGAGAGGGGTTCAGCAACCTCATCTGCCAGTTCTCTCAGTACCCATGGGTGTATCCTGTCGGGTCCCATGGACTTGAACACTTTCAGGTTCTTCAGATGATCACGAACCTGATCTGCACTTACAATGGGCAGTTCTTCCTCCCCGTCCCTGGCTTTGTCTTCCATAACATCAGGAGTGTGGCTAGAGGCCCTTGCAGTGAAGACTGAGGTAAAGAAGTTATTAAGTACCTCAGCCTTTTCCTCATCACTTGTGACCATGTCACCATTTTCCTTTCTGAGGGGGCCCACACCTTCCCTAGTCGTCTTCTTCCCATTAATATACCTGTAGAAGTTCTTAGTGTTCCCTTTAATCTCCCTGGCTAGATTCAACTCAAACTCTGCTTTGGCTTTCCTAACCAGGACTCTTGCTGCTCGGGCAGCTTCCTTATATTCCCCCTGTTCTACCTGTCCTTCCCTCCACTTCCTGTAGAGTTTCCTTTTAAGTAATAGTGTGTCCAGTAGCTCCTTGCCCATCCAGGCAGGCCTCCTAGCATTCGTACCTGCCTTTCTCTTTGTTGGTATACAGAGCTCCTGGACACAGAGGAGGTGGTCCTTGAATACTGACCAGCTGTCCTGGGTCCCTCTTCCCTCCAGGGCTTTGTCCCACCACACTTTGGCTAGCAGATCCCTGAAGCGATCAAAATCTGCACGCCTAAAGTCTAGGGTCGTGAGCTTGGAATACTTCCTTCTGATTGCCCTGAGGAGATTCAATTCAACTGCTTCCTGGTCACTGCAGCCAAGGCTGTCTCTGAGCCTCACATTGCTTACCAGCCCTTCCCTGTTGGTGAGAACAAGGTCCAGCATAGCACCTTTTCTTGTTGGTTCCTCTACCATTTGGAGGAGGAAGTTGTCTTCTATGCAGTCCAGGAACATCCTGGATTGCTGGTGCCTTGCTGTGTTGTCCCTCCAGCAGATGTCCGGGTGGTTGAAATCACCCATGAGGACCAGGGCTTGTGACCTGGAAGCTGCTTCTATTTGCCTATGGAGGGCCTCATCTGCTTGGATCTGCTGTTCAGGTGGCCTGTAGGAGACCCCCACAGTAGTATCTCCTTCCCCTGTCCTGCCTTTAATTTTAACCCATACACTCTCAACTAGTTCATCATCCCTCCCCAGTTGGAGCTCCACTGATTCCAACTGGTTATTGACATAGAGGGCAACACCTCCTCCTCTCCTTCCCTGCCTATCCTTCCTAAAGAGTTTATACACATCTATCCCTACATTCCAGTCATGGGATTCATCCCACCAAGTTTCAGTAACAGCCACTATGTCGTGGCATCCCAGCAGCACAGTGGCCCTTAACTCATCCTGTTTGTTGCCCAAGCTGCGTGCATTCACATAGAAGCACTTCAGCTGGGCTGGCCCTGTCCTCCTCTTGTGCCAATTCCCCTCAGTTTCCACAGAATGTCCTGGTGGATCATTCGTGGCTTGCCTCAGGGCAGCAAGTTGAGAGCCCTTACCAGCTCTCCTTCTCTCTACTGCTGGTGAGCTGCCCCTCTGTTTGTCACCAGCCAGCAGGAGACTATTAACCCCTTCCCCCTTCAAATCTAGTTTAAAGCCCTATCAATGAGCCCTGCCAATTCCTGCCCCAGGATTCTTATCCCCCTCTGGGACAAGTGTGTCCCATGAGTTATTTTCAGCTCAGGTGCCTTGAAAACCAGTCCATGATTGTGGAACCCAAAGCCCTGTCGATGGCACCAGCCCCTGAGCCATGAATTGATCTGTCGGCCCTTCCTCAGTGTGTCCTCATCCATTGCTGACGTTAGAGGGATGGCAGAGAACACGACTTGAGCCCCTGATCCCTTTAGCATTTGCCCTAAGGTTCTGAAGTCTTTTTCAATAGATTGTGAGCCTCTCATTGTTACATCGTCACTGCCCACCTGAAAGACCAGCAGTGGGTAGTAGTCTGAAGGACTCACGAGTTTGGGAATTCTATCTACAACGTCTTTTACTTGGGCAGCAGGGAGGCAGCTGACCGCTCTATGAAATGGGTCTGGTCTGCATATTGGGCCCTCTGTTCCTCTCAGTAGGGAGTCTCCTATGACGATGACCCTGCGAGGTTTCTTTTCTGGGTAAGTTTTGATGGCTGGCCTGAGGCAACCTGTCATTGGTGCAGCTTCTGACCTTCTTGAATCCTCGACCTTACCAATGACCTGTTCCTCCTGCAGAGCCTCATACCTGTTCTGTAACTGCACTGGAGGCAGCGTGCTGCTCACAGGAGCAGAATTCCTTCGTTTGCATTTCTTCCGTCGGGCAGAGACCTGTTCCCATTGGCCCTGCTCATGTGGGTTACTACAGGGAGGTTGAGAATCTTGCTTCTGGGAAGGTATCAAACTCCCTGTTCCACTAAGTGTTACCCCCTGTTCTGGTTTAGAAGAGATTACATTACGGGAATCGTCAATTTTCTGCTCGACATCTTTTCTAGCTCTTAGCCTTTCCACCTCTTCTTTTAGTTTGACCACCATGCTCATCAGATCACTGACCTGCTCACACCTAACACAGGAGCTGCTTCCTCCAGCCTCCATATCGAGTGCCAGGCTCCAGCACTCACTGCAGCCACCTACCTGAACATCTGCATGCTTGTGTGTGGTCTCTGTTTGGGTGCCCACTGTCCTTCTGCTAGCCTTTGCTCTAGTGGTGACCATCTTGCAGTAACCACCCTCTCCACACGGCTTTTTTTTTTTTTTTTTTTTTTTTTTTTTTTTTTTCCCTGTCAGTAAGAAGGCTGAGCTGAGCTGAGCTGAGCTGAGCTGAGCTGAGCTGAGCTGAGCTGCACTGAGCTGCGCTCCTCAAGCTGCCTCCTCTCTCTTCAGCCACGCGCTGGGGTCTGTTTGGTTTGCGCGCGGTCTCCGCGGCAACCTCTCCCCCACTACGTCACTGCCCTCCGGCAGGTAGGCAACCCGAGCCCCCTGCCCCTCCTCCTATCTTCGGGAAGTCCTGAGCCACCAGCCCCTTACCGCCTGAAAAGCAAGGGAATCAAAGCCAAAAGCCAAACTCCCAGAGCTGCGCTCCTCAAGCTGCCTCCTCTCTCTTCAGCCACGCGCTGGGTTGGACTTGATGATCCTCGAGGTCCTTTCCAACCTAAGTTATACTGTGATACTGTGATACTGTGAGCGGCAATTGGCTAGAATCCCTCATTTTCTGCAAGCCTGGTCAATAAATTTCTTTATGTACTGATTTTGAGGGGTTACTTTGTTTCTTATTCTCATTTAAACAATTTGTTCCCATGAGGCCACACAGAATGATCTGACTTAACTGTTGTCTTTTCAAATTCATTATTATAATTCCTTATTTAATAATCTTGTCTCTGTAGTACAAGAACAAAAACATGACCATGAGCCAGCAATGCGCTCTTGTGGCCAAGAAGACCAGTGCCATTCTGGGGTGTATTAGAAGGTGTGTGGTTAGTGGCTTGAGAGAGGTTCTCCTCCCCTGGTGAGGCTGCAGCTGGAATATTGTGTCCAGTTCTAGGCCCCTCAGTTCAAGAAGGACAGGGAACTGCTTGAGAGGGTCCAATGCAGAGCCACAAAATTTATTAAAGGAGTGGAACATCTTCCTTACAAGGAGAGACTGAGGGAGCTGGGGCTCTTTAGTTTAGAGAGGAGGAGACTAAGAGATGACCTCATTAATGTTTATAAATATGTAAGTGGTGAGTGCCAAGAGGATGGAGCCAGGCTTTTCTCGGTGATGCCTAATGACAGGACAAGGGGCAACTGGTGGGAGCTGAGGCACAGGAAGTTCCATGAAAACAGGAGGAAAATGTTTTTCTCTGTGAGGGAACAGAACACTGGAACAGACTGCTCAGCAGGGTTGTGGAGTCTTCTTCTCTGGAGATATTCAAGATTCACCTGAATGCGTTCCAGTGTGATCTGGTATAAGTTGTTCTGCTCTGGCAGAGGGGTTGGACTAGATGATCTTTCAAGGTCCCTTCCAGCCCTAACATTCTGTGATTTTGTAAAATGTTTGTCTGACATAAGTGTTTTAATTGCTGCACCTTTTTCTTAAAGAAAATTGAATGTTTGGAATTCTTCCCATGAGCTGTAACCTCACAATCACCTGCCACGCATATCGGTCTGCTCTGCCCTCTGTAATAGCATTTAATAGGCAACACAATAGTCCTCTGAGCATGATCTTCCAAAGCAGTTGTACTGAAGTTCTTCCCTATCAGAAAAGGTTCCCTCCTACCTACATGCTAGCAGCTTTCTGGCCTCTGCAGCTCCAGTGACTCTGTCTTATGTCATATTGCTTGATCAAATCTGAAGTTTACTGATTTGTCTTTTATGCCCAACTAAATTCCACTGCATTAATATTTTAAATCTCAGATGAAGATTGCCTTTTGCCTCTTTGTGTAGCACATTGGTGCTGAATGCCAAGGAGACAAAAGGAAATCTGTTTTTGAAGGTGATCATGGTTTTTACTGACAAATTTGTCTAATTACAATAAAAAATGTCAGAATGAAATAACCTGAGAAGGAAGAATAAAATTGTTTCAACTCTGCAATAATTTTTCATGCTATTTCAATGATTTATGAAGATTCAATGTAGAATATGTTAGAAATATTGTCGAGTTTGCAAGGACTGTGAATGTAATTATTAGCAGGATTTCTGTGCAAGACTGTTAAGGGTTCTTTTTTTTTTTTTCCCAGCCAGGAACTTTACTTCATGAGATTCAGGTGTGACAAACAATATAAGGCTTATCATGAAACCTGTCACCTTCCAAAAGAAAAAAAACAATACTGAACAACACCCACCAACAGGAAATGAGCCAACAAAATATCCACTGACCACCCTGATGCCCAAGCTGGCAGGGCAGTTTCAATCACATTTCTGGCATCTAGCAAAAGGCTGTCTTACCTTCACTGCAAACTCTGTTTCTGTAGCTTTATGAATGCATCTTTTGCACACTGAATAGGAGCCAATTCCTATGTCCTCCTTGATCTCGTATCCGTCTGTAAAGTGAATGTTGTTCCCATGTAACTGCTACAGAGAAAGACAAAAGAAACAAAGTTACAAGGGCATAGGTGTGCAAAAGCAAGTACTAGTTTTGTCTTATTAAACAAAGTGCATGAGCTCACTTCCTCCCCTGAGCTTTCTTGTTTGCATTTTTTCTAAGATGAGTTAAAAAAAAACCACACCAAACAGCTGGAAGTTTTCAATTAAAAAAGTGTGTCCCCTCCTGTCTTACTTTTTCCAGTCTGCAAGATGGAGGTGTTCATGGGGAAATAATGGCAAGAAAGCACTGACTTTCTAAACAGTTTATGGAAAGCTGACAATCACTTCTTATTAGAAATTCCAGGAAACTTTGGGTCCAAAAACCTCTGGTGAACCCACATATCTTGACAATATAAATTAATTTCTAATAACCGAGGGACCAGGTCACTTAAAAACTACCAATAGCTTCACAGTCTTCAAACCGGGTACCTCGCATATGAGCTGTGCCTCCAGATCACTGGAGTCCTTGTCCAGGATGCATTTAATCATGAATTCTGTGTTAGAGAAAAGTTACTATTTTAAGCCAACTTAATTTAAGCAAATACTTTACTAGTGAAAGTAGTAGGAAAATACTTTAAAATTTCAAATTGTATTTACTTAAGGGTATAGAACAGTCTGTGGTACATGGCATCACTGGTTCATATGGCCCATGAAGAATGACTGGGCAGGTGGATTGATTAGATGGTGAAACCCGTTCTGATGGCTTGCTGCAAATTCTTTCCCAGGATTCAAGAAATGACCAGAAGCTCTAAAAATCCTCTAGGATCCTCTGCCTAAAAAATGTAACCTCATTAGCAAAGTCCCCACAGCACCTTCAAAATTACAAGACATGCATGTTATAACATTTGACATATTTTTACAAAGCGATCCACAGGAATGTATCCAGGATGTAACTGCTTTGGTAACATTGCACTTACTGTCTGCATCAGAGAATCTTTAAGAATCTGACACATTCCACTGTAAATTATTATGAAAAGGATGAAAACTATGAAAAACTGTGACAGCCATAGCCAGGGGCTCTTCCCTTGAGGCATATATACCTCTGAAGGAGAGGGACTTTTTTGCTTCTAGGAAACTTTATTGCATCTTTGAGCAGCCCATTTCTTTCTCCTGATTCACTGTTCCTCTGATGCACTGAGCCATTGGTAGCAATTTATTTCTGGTTTAAATTACAATAACTGGAGAGCATGTTGTAGGGGAATGGCAGCAAAGAACCATGTGCCTGGCAAGAGTCCTTCCCCTGTCGAGCCACTCTGATCTGGCTTCTGTGAGTACACCCAGGCCCTTGTGCATTACGAACAGGAACACAGTGGCCTCTTACTCCCAGAAGCTTTGGCTTCATGCCTGTGGGAACCTACAGCAGTAGCTCATTAAGCTTTTTTGCCAACACAGACTATATCATATAATTGAAGACAAAACTACTGGGATTGACATGCATTCACTGAAGAAACAACACTTTGTTACCCAGCCTGTAGGCACAACTGGAATAGTGTTTCAGGTATTCAGAAGCACTTGTCATTTCCATCATGACAAGGTGTGATTCCTATTTCCTTTGTCAAGGCTGCAGAGAATGTGAATTTAAAGATGAAAGCCTTTGGGGAAAAATTCTCATTTCCCATCTTCTACATCCAGCATGTAAACACCTTCTACCTGCACTGGGTGGCTGTGAAGCACCAGTCAGAATGGTGAGGCAGTTTAAATGCACCATGCACACATGCATCTGCCCATCACATGTGAAGTGTAACGTCAACATCAGTACCTGCACAATTGGATGAATGGTGATTTTGTGCACATCTTGCTGTGCAGGCTCCTGCACCAAGTTAGAGGCAATGAAGCTGAACCCTCTGAAAAGATGATGAGCATTGGCACTTGGAGGAACACCGGGGGAATCTGCCAGAGAATTATAAAAATTACCTTATGAGCTGCATAAAAGTCAGGAAATGAATAGCACAGCACCTTCAAGAAAGTTCCCCTGGCACTCAACAGGAGATCCTGCTAAACTCACAGACATGTGAGTACAATTCACATCCAGGTCAAGGTTCTGGTGTGCCTTCTCCATTCCTTCGCTCTGTATCTGAACACTGCAGGGTAATTGTTTGCAAGGATCCCTCCTCTTGGACCCAGATATTTTTTATCACAGTGCATGTTCATTTATATGCAAAGCAGTGACCTCTGCCAGGAGTCTGCACAGAGAGAGAAAGTGCAGGATGGTGAGATGAGGAGAAAGACAGATGGCTCAAGGCAGGGAACTTTGGCTTAGGAGAGGTTATCTAGGGAGAGGAGAAAAAGATGCTGTACTTGTCCTTCACAGCACAGTCTGACTACAGAAATTACAAAGGCCAAAGAGCATTCTGGATAATGTGGTATGTTGTGTTGGCTAGGAGAATGTGGAGGAGACAGGACCTGAAGCAAATGCAAAAGCACAGTGCTCCAGTAGAGATGTGTGGTGGGTTGAAAATTCCCCTCCAACATTAAATTTGCCAGACCAGCTCAGCAGGAAGCAAAACTACAATCTACAATGGAATGCAATGAATATGTACAAAATATACAGTATTTACAATATTTTCAGGTATTTACAATTAATGAACAGCACAAGGACCCCCCTGGTCAAAGACCAGGGGAGCTGCTAATAGCTTCTCCCTTCCCTGCCTCCCTGTACACAAAGGGAAAAGAGAAAGGAGAGACAGAGAAATTAATACCAGTCACAACAAAAGCAATGCAGCCAAGGTCAGTAAAGCCAGTTAGTATCTCCCAGCCTGATAAAGTGAGGAGAGAGATTGTTTTGGTACAACTAGTTTAAGTATTTTATCTCTTCCAATGGGAATGTTTAGAACTATCATTATTTTCCTTTTTACACCCAATAGTGATTTATTTACATTTTACCACCTTCTGTTCAAGATCTGTGAAAAATTTTTAAAGCCACCACATGGTGGCTTATGGCATCACAGGGATTTTCTGGAGCAGCTTTAGGATCTGGGACCTACTCCAGGAAAGATGCTGGTTGTTCTCAGATGAACAAAATTACTATGATCATTTTAACTAATTGTCATGAAGACTTTCTCCCCATTCTTAGCCCTGACATGCCAACTCCAGGGGATGAATGGCTGAAGATTAAAAAGCCTTTAATTATTCTACCTTTAGAATGAGACAACTAGAGAGCAGCTCCTAGTACCTGCACCACTGCTGAGGGAGAGAAACAGTATGACAAAGCAAGGAGAGCTGTGCTTCACTTAAAATTCTGAAAAACTTTGAAGAGCTCTTTCTCCCCAGTGTATATTCTGTCCCAGGTATTTTCATACGTGAAAGAGTTGTGTTGCAAACCATTCTTTGGTAGCTGAGTAACTGGCTGGGTATTATAAAACCTATCTTACTAAAATTTGCTCACCTTTTGTTTGTTCTTATTTTGGGGGTGTTTTGCTTTCTCACTTCCCTGTCACAACTCCCGTGTAACATGATTTACCACAGTGAGATTACAAAGCTATACTTCCTTTCGAAATATAACTCCTTGCAGGAAGTGTGTAAAGCACCCAGTTTTGCTAGAGGGAATACATCTCTTGGACTCACCTGCCTACACCATGAACATCACCCATTAGCATGTAAGGCAATAGTATAGAAGACTGAATATTGTTCAGGGTCCTGGGAAAATGTGAGAATGTATTTCTTTATGTAGATATTCCCTGTATAGATCTACTCGTCAAGTGGACAGAGAGTCCAAAGGCAGAAGATGGTAAAAAACAAACTGCCTGCTCAGAAACAAACAAAACTGGGACTGCAGCTAATTGTGTATCTCATTACAAAGCTACCTCAGCTCTGACAGCAGTCAGAAATAAGCACAAGAAGTCAGACCTCACTGCAAATTACATGGAGAAGCTTGTCTTTTGGTAAAATGATGTGGCCTTTTTATCTCAGTTTATTGATGGGCACTCTTCTCACAACTATGTGGATGAATCAAACCAGACCTCTTGCATCACTGGGTAATTCTTAGAGTGGCTTATACACGGCAGCGATTTTCCAAGAGAGATTAATTAGGAGGGAAAAAAGTTTGTTTTCAAAAATAGAGTGACAATACTTGAAAACTTAATGCTCTCAACCTTCAGAAAAGCTGTGATTTGGCTCTAAAATGTAAGTGCTAGGTCACCTCTATTTAAAAATAACTGTTCCTTCATAACTCACTGCCAATCCCTTTACCAAACACTGTAGAATTACTGATTATATGGTGTTCAATATTAAATATTCATCACCACCAACTGATATGCCCATCATATGAATTGAATATCAAACCAAAAGAAGTACAAAATTGTGTTAAATCATGTTAATTAACTGACAGCTATGAAGCCTAAATAATTTTTCTAGTCTCAATAAATCCAGAATAATTTTGTCTGTCTGAATTAGACCCATTTGCAAACATTGATCTTGTATAATGGTTGTCTTTGTCCCTGTGAAAGTCATGATACTTTATCCCACTACAGCATCAAACTTTCCATGATTTTTGGAGGCTTTATATATCTTAAATAGTTTCCTTCAGTATGCTTCCCTGGGGTGAGCAAAAATTATTATCATATTTGCAGAGGAGGAAAGTTAGATACTTCAGATGCAATTTTACATATTTTTCCTCAGCAGTAAATCCAGCCTAAGACATCCCTGACAATTACAGCATGCTGCCCCAACAGTACAAACATTTGTGGACTGAAATCCTCCTGACCCACCACCTCAGCCAAACCTTCCAGTGTCTTGTACAAGATAGCAAAATTAATTAGGCAGCAGTAGTAACATGTAGAATATAAAATATAACCCTGAGCATCAGCACATACATGAAGTACAAGGGTTTCCATGACAATGCAACTAAGGAAGTGTGAACTTAAAAAGCAAACAAAACTCTCAATGCTTCTCTGAGGCCTTCCAGGGCAGCACTGGCATGCCCTTCTGTCAAGAGGAGACTAACTTGCAGTACTGCAGAGAAATGAGTTCTCTGAAACCTGATTTAAAGCTAAAATCAAAGATGTCAAATTTCTGGTATCCAAAGACACTTTGTTTCCATGCAGTGGGAAAGGAATGTCAGAACATGACTAACGTATACTGGAGTCTGGTAGATGTTCCAGTTCTATCCAAATAATCAGAGTGTAATATTTGTATAGCTTGTGAAAGCTGGTGCATCCTTGCAAAGCAAAACAAAACAAAACAAAAGCTAATAGTCAGTACTGGTACAGGTTTTGCATAGATGCTGCTATTTCACACCCTACAAAAGGAGATTTGAGCCAGGCTTTGAATATAAGTTTAAGAAGAATGCTGAAGGTCATGATAAAACTGAACAAAATTTGCAGGAAATCTCAGCTCTTATTCATTTGCTGTAATGCAGGCATTTTCATAATGAAATATCAGATATTTTACTCTCACTGTAACAGTTCTGGAGCAGTTTGAGGGTTGAAGCTTGAGACCTTATACTTGGTTATTACGCTATGTGGTATTTACAGTGCTTACTATCTTCAAAGTCTTTTACAAACGACAGCAATTACATTCTTGCATTTTAGAAGGTATAAATAGATACTTCATTGTACAGAAATATCACAGGCATAAATAATGTAATGTCGGTTATCCACGTTTACAAGAGGCAACATTATAACTAGGATTGCCACTCAGGTTACTGATATTATTGCTTTCAGCTGAAAGAGTGAAAAAACAGTGTTTTGAGCAGTGATCGCCCTCATATATATATAGTATACGAGATGCAACATTCCCATTAGGAAACAGAAATTATAGGAACAACATTCTCACAGCAAAGATTTTCTAAATATTATGGACCACATTTGCTGTTGGCATAACTCTGCTGGTCTGAGATCTTTATGACTCTTCATTACTTTTTAACCATATATTAACTTCCTACAGTCTATAGTATATGGAATTTCACAATTTAAGAAAATATCTATGGAATATATACATCTTGCAGAGACCCAAAGCTATTTGAAGCTGAGGTAATTTAAAATAGTTGATTTCAGCTAATATAAGCAGTGTTGGGAGCAGCAAAATAGCAAACCAATAGCTGCTTTTCCTATTAAAAACACAGAATCCATCCCTTCTGAAAACAAATTAATGTCAAGCTGGTGAAATGCTTATGAGCTTCTTTACTTGGAAATGCTAAACAGTCGTCGTTTCCTGCTGGATACTGCAAAACCCAGTAATGTCACAGGTGATCAGATGTTTTTAGACTCTGTTGAAATGGGGAAGGGGAAGAAGAATGAATTTACTCACTGAAAAGATGCATTGACCATGTGCCACCTTACCAACCTGTGGGAGTCCGAGATGTGAACTCTGGATCAAAATGAAAGGTGTCTTCTGGCCGTCCTACTGCAGGCTTGAAAGGTGGCTTGATTTCTTTCCTGTATAGTTTCTACAAGAGGAACAGATCACAATCAACAACAATCTGTAATCTGCAGATATGCATCCTTGCTTTGTTTAGGGTGTCCTCTCTCAGCTCTGTGCCTCTCTTGTGGGACTGACAATTAAAAAATAAATAATAATGAAAAAAGATGATGTATCCATAGCTCTGAGTCCTGCTTGACTGTTTGGCTTAAAACCTGTGCCCTGGATGGTCCCTGAACTTTTTAGTTACTGGAATCTAGAATATAAAGACAGACAGTTCTGGTAAAAAAACAGCCCATAGAATGCCGCAATATTCCAGCTGGGTGTTTGGAAATTCACTGTTCTTAAAGGCAGAACTGCAACATGCAATGGTAACACCAGTAAACTGTGCATGGGTGGGTTCAGCAGCACAATGACAATCAGCACAAAGAATCACTGGGAAGCAGTGGCTGGTTTAGCATTTATTATTTATCAATAACTAGCAATATGTTTGACACCTTGCCAGCCTGAGCTAAGCAACATGCCTGATGCCCACAACCAAAAAAAGAGATTTGTTTTTTTGGTGTATCTAGTAAAAGGGAAGGGGCTTATAGATGAGGATAACATGAATTCCCTATCAAAAGATGCTAGGAAGAAAGCACTGTGTATGGGTGGGGCCTAAACATGGCTGAAGCAGCAAAGCAAAACCAAGGGAAAACATAAGGAAGAGAGGAAAGTATGCAACAGACAAGCACTGCTAGGTGTGTGAATTTGAACTGGTGAATGAGTAGGCACATAAGAGATGAATTAAGTCAGAGTCACCACTAATATATGCTGATACACAGAGATTTTGTGGCCTCTTTATTCATGCTTTTTATATTTAAGAAATTGCTTCACTCTGCTCCCTTGCAAGCATTCATACACACGCACATGCACACACACCATGGGCGATGAAACAGCTCTGCAGCACATCTGTATCTGATCTAAAGTCTCCAGAGGTTAATGGGAAAAGTCCTATTGATTTCAGCAGTCTTTGCATCATGTCTGCTTGAGATAGCCAACACTGAACATCATGCTGATGGAGGTATGAGGAACAGAGCTCCAGTTTGATTCCCTACCCCATGCTACAGTCCCTAGACTGCATTCCCTTTCTAGCAATGCTTTTGTTCTCAGGATTCAAATGACTGAATTAAATGCCTCAGACAACACCCAATAATTAACATGTCTCAGCATAAATATAGCATAAATTTGAGCCAATTTTTCAAGTTACAATAAGAGCTGGAGAGTTCAATTTTGTGACTGCCTGCAATATGCATTTTCAGGTTAGCTCTTAAAACACCTTCACAATGAACCGATTTTTCAAAATATTTAAAGGATATTAATGCATGCTTGTCTAGTTCTTTGCATGCAGGAAGATTCTTTTTAAACTGTGGGTTTTGTGGTGAAAGCATGTGGTTAAACATAAGATACATCAACATAATTTGAACTAGATTTTGCATAGATATATAAAGATTCTTGAGGCAGGCCATTCTGTAGCATAATATCAGCATTAGCATAAAGCATATGCTGGTGGTTGAATTATGATTCCTTGCAAAAGTGGAATGATGAGGCTGGAAAGAATTAATGGCCATTTCACCATAAAAAGTTCCTGTTTGCGTAGAACTACTCCATGCGTTCTGAGAGAAAAAAAGATGAATAATTGCTATGAGCCACAAAGGAAAGCCAGTCTTCCAAATAATTAAAAGCCAATTGCAATATTAAGCAGGAAGTGTCACTCATCAGCTGAAAAGTATCAACCTTGTAATTAACATACATCTTTTTCTGTCCACACAGAACTTTTAACAGAGGACTCGGCACATACTGAGTATTTTTCTGTTGCTACGATTTCACCTTGAGAAAGCTTTTTGCTTCCAACTTCACTTTATTTATCTTAATTCACAGCTAGAGGCCTTCCAAGTCAGAAAGCAATAGGGTCACATGCACATGCTTCCTTCTTGAATGAAATGCACCTCTCATCCTGTGAGGTCCAAAAATGGGAAAATGTTTTAAGAGTCATACATCATTTGGGAACTGCACTCTCTTCTGATTATTTTAACTATATTCTCTCTGGCCTTTTAGTTCCTCCCCTCATCTGTAGTTTCTTAAGTGCTGTTGGAGCTACATTAGTATTTCGAATCCCAAAACCACATCCTCCACTCCTAGGGAGGGATTTAACATTCATCATGAGTCACAAGCCACCTAAAGATATGTAATCATAAATTTGCTTTTAAGAGGGGATTGAAAGAAAGAAGTTGCTTGTGCAAGTGGAAGGCACCTTCTCAGAACACAGCCAGGATGAATCCCTTTTCCATTTCCTTTTCTACTTGTGATACAAATTATTTCTGCTCTTTCTCACCAGACAACTAGGAATAACAAAAGGTAAACTGTCTAAAACATTTTTCTCCAAGCTCTTGAATCAGATAACTAAATGAAATCTTTGAGGAACAAGAACAAGCAAAGCAGTGTCATCTGTGAACTCTCCCACCCCACACTAGCTTCAGTTCTCTGAGCAAACTGCTCCAACCAAAGCCAATTCACTGAAGCATGCTAAACCACAGGGCAGCCCGACAGTTAAAGACGATGGCTTGCTGCAGGCAGAATGCTTTCTTCCTTTAAAAATCCACATCCTGTAGACTTCAAAACACAATGAAACCCCGACTGATCTAAGAAAACAGTA
The DNA here is from genome assembly GCF_026170545.1 of Melanerpes formicivorus. NCBI lineage: Eukaryota > Metazoa > Chordata > Aves > Piciformes > Picidae > Melanerpes > Melanerpes formicivorus. The sequence goes on along the minus strand of NW_027142551.1, from coordinate 245,049 downwards.
TAAATCATAGTAATTGTTTCCTATACAGTCTTGGAGCAGCTACTTTTAGGTGAAATGTATTGGCATATTATCTCTTAGTCTGGTCTCAAAATTACTGGGGGGGGTTTGAATCACCTTGAACTGTTCCAGCATAAAACCAGCCAGAGTGGCAAATGCCATAGCAAGTTAAGTGTCAGATCTTGTCTTTGACCGTTCCTACTAGGCTGTAACTTCTGGTAAAGTTTAAATTAAATCCCAAGTCATAGTAATCCTGGCTCTGCATGCAGAAGTGACTGAGAGCTTATCAACTGTTTTAACAGGAACAGGGTTACATTTGTCTCCATTTTAATCCCATTTTTCATAACTGAATTATTATTCTGGAGCATCTTATTAAGGATTCAAAAGAGAGCTTGGATATGTTAGTACTAATTGAAGCATGTACATTTCAGGTTGGGTGCTTAAGATCATTATGTATGTGTTACTTTGCACAGGTATAAGATGAAGAATATATATATATATATTTTTTTTTTTTCCTTTCACATTACTTCCATACCCATAAAGGAGAAATCTTAGCCCTTAATATTTTATTGATAATGTAATTTCTCTCTCTTGCCCAGTAAAGAATAAGCCCCCACATCCCACCTCAACTTTTTAAAAACTCTCCACAGCATTGACTTATCACAGAAAAATGTGACTGGCAGGTATAGGGAATCACTGTGCATCATACATGGCTGTTGGACCCAGAGGCTGTGAGAAGGGAGTGCATGACCCACAGAATGAGGGCTATGAACTCCAAGGTGTGAAAGCACTGATTTAGATATTCACATCTGGATACATATCTATGCTTCTGTCACATTCTTCTGAGACTTTGATAACAAGTACTTTCAGATTAAGAAGTACCTATAAAATTAACTAGAACACATTTCCATGGCAGTTTGAGAAACTAAGAACTTCTATCAAACTTCCTTTCTGATTTGGGACAAACATCCTTTTTGAAGAAAATAACTGATTTTCCCTCAGGTGCTGATGGCCTTTTCTTAATATATGTTGCCAGATCCCTGATAAGAGCTTCATCTGAACACTTCCCTATCTGGGACTCAAATAGTACACCAGTAAGACTAGTAACAGAATGTTGTGATATGTGTCTGTCTCTTCCTGATTTATAAGCAGTTAATTTTTCCCTAATTTAATAAAAAAAAATAATTCCACTCCTAAACCCCCCCAGAGATACATGTATTGTATATACATGCCCTGCACATGTGCCTGCAAAATACCAAGGAAAAAAAAAGGTTTATTTCATTAAAGACTATTTAGTCATTTCCTCAATTGGGTTTCTTTGATGAAGAACTGAATTATTCCTTAGACAGCTTCTAGAAACAGAAAGATGCTACCCTCCACAGTGATGCACTTGTAATGTGAGAATAAACTCCCTTGATACATGTACCTGTCACAGAAAAGCCAGCAAGCAGACAAAAGGATGAACTACCTTCTAAAACGTTTGTCCTTTCCTAGATTAATGACTCGGTGTTCTAGTCTACAAATGTCAGAAAAGATAGCAGAATTCAGACCTTGGGATAGATTTCTGCTGTTGGTAAAATCTGCAAGTATAGAATTAAAGTTTTCAGTTTAGTTTGACCTCTGATGAATATTGAAGGAAACAGAACTTAAGTCCACTTTCTTCTCACACCTTCCCCTCAGCTGCATTTGACTGTTCATTTTCTAGCATGTCATTCGCTCTGTTTCCAATTTAATCTGTCAGCTAAACAAAACCTACTGTTTAAAGCCCATTCCACTGCAGTCTGCAAAAGGGGATTTCATTTTTCATTTTCTGTGAAATCCCAGAATCTTTCTAAGTGTGACCTGGAAAGAAGAAGCAGTTTAAAAAAAAAAAAAAAAGTCAGGAACCAAACTGTGTTTTCTCAGAGACAACTCCGTTTGGGTCTGCTTGTCTTAGGCAGGAAAGGGGGTGCAAGGGTAGTAAGCAGGTAAAGCTCTGAAGCAGTTCAACATCTAATCTCTTTCCTGTGAGTCCCAGACTTGATCATGAAAGACAGTCCATTCATTTAACAAAGGATCTATTAAATTAGTGTCATTGTGCCAACTAAATGCCTTAGAGCAGTAAGACTGACATTTATAAAACTTTCATCTATTTTTCACCCCGGGAAGTGGAATTTAGGGCTTTGTTACTGGGTGACTACAGTTGTAAAACTGAGACTCTTACAGAGATTAGTTTATGCTAAACAATTTAAATTCAGGCATAAAACCCCTGTCTACAAATGTTCACAGTTCATCTAGGCTAACACATCAGAAGTTAAATGCAGGAGGTCTGTGCTGAAGGATGGTCCCCTGGAAAATGGGAATGCCATCTGGGTGAAGAGGGGAGATTGTTCTCTGGCCACACTCATCTTTTCCAGGATTGCATCAATTGCCTCTATCTGCAGTGCTCATATGCTATCAGCACTGCTCTGCTTGGCAAGAGCATCTGCAGCATCTTAAGAGAGTTTGATTTTTACACTATGTTGTTTACACTGCCTTCATCTGAACCAGATACTATGTCTGATCGTGTCTCTTTGAAAATAGTGAAAAAAGGGTAACAAGTGGGAAATAACTGTTTTAACAGGTAAACACTTCAGTGACAGAGACCATAAGCAACCCTAAAGCCAAAATCAGAGGGAACAGCTTTGACAGTACTCTGAAACTAAGGTCTTATTTATACATTTCTCTGTGAGATTCTGATGACTTTATCACTGCAGTATCTAGACTTCACACACAACTTGGAAGAAAGTAGCTAACTTGTTTCTGAGTCCTTTTAAAAAAATAGATGAAGAAAAATGTTGGTTTGTTCCTAGCTATAATGTTGCTCTTGTAGGAAAAAAGCTTGCTTAAAAAAATACAACTTCCTTTGCACTGAATTGTTAGAAGACAATAATCCATTCTGACCCTTCAAGATAAGGGTTTGATGGAGGATTAAGTTGCTGAAGTTTCTGTGCTGTCAGCTGCATCAGTCCTGTCTATTATAGTTGCCAAGGTAGTACAGAAGCACTCTGTAAGAACTTGCCTCATGCTCTCTGAGGTCTTCATAGTACCAAGGCTTAAAATAAATCAACATTCATATCCTCCATCAACAATGCTGTTTGCTGACTGCCTGCAAATTGGTATGAGAGATGATGATGTGATTGGAGATCAAAATGAGGGCATAAGGCATTCTTCTCCTGATCAGCAGTAACCATCTGTGCCTGATCCATTTCCTTTCTCTGATTCTGATCTGTTTCTGTTCATAGAGAACACATTAACAGTTGGTTGGATGATCATTGTAAGGCAGTCCTGGTTTCAGCTCAGAGCAGGCTGGCTCACACCACTTTCAAATGCATACTGTAACTGCTGTAACTAGATAAACCTCCCAAGACCTCCATGACTGATAATAAAATTATAATTAAATGTGCAAATATATTACAAAGATGATAGCTGATCTGTATAATAATGATCTGTCTCCAAGAGAGTGTGATAAGCACTAATTACATTGGATTAAAATGGATCTTCACAGTTAGATTTTACAACAAAGTTAGAGGGCTAGATAAGACTTCAAAAGGCAATTAAATCCACCTCACCCTCTAGCACCAAGACATGTTCAAACATACCTAGCCTCCTTATGATAGACATTTCCCTACCTTGTCCACAAGAAATTTTTCAGATGATGGAGGGCTGTACTGTTTCCTTAGGATGGACATGAAAATGTTCCCAAAAGAACTGAGCTTAAAACAATCACCAAGGTCATGACAGAGGATGGTCTTCAGGAGTGTCACAGACTAGAACAGACTTTGATGAAAATCTTTCCAAGACGCAGAGCCTCATTTCTCTGTGATATGTTATTGAAGAAGGACAAACCCTCTTACTGTTCCAGCACTCCTTATTACTTTAAGACGTATGCACCTGACCCGTATTTTGATTGCACAACAGAGGACTGTGAAGATGTCATAAAAAATACAGCAAATAAGAACACAACTCTACAGGATTCTCTATTTTTAATTCTCCCGTCATGTTTTAATAAATGAAATGTCTATTATAGAATCTCATGATTAGTAAGAAGCAGAAGAAGAAAGAGAATCTAGACTCCAGAACATATGTGGCAGGACTAAGTCAGCTAGACCATAAAGAAAATCTCAAACTCTGTTTTCATTGATTGTCTCTTGACATGCTTATGAGTCATACCAACTCTTTGACATGCAATTCAAATTAGATTAATGAGTTTTTCCAAAATAAATGATTCTGTGGGTCTTTCAAAGGCCACCTGGGCACCACAAAATGTACTTTCACAGAGGAATTAGCTTTACTGTAAAGCCTTGGGCAGAACAGATCCTCTCCGATGGTCACTTAGGCCTAAAGTGACAAGAAGGGGTTAGCATCGCTATGATATTGGAAGATTTATGATGCCCCCAGCATAAAGTAACACAACTTGATGCATAGCCTGCTATACCAACTCTACCAATACTCAGCTGATACCAATAGTGCTGTGCTATATTTGGGAAAAGGGTGCACCTGGAGGTCTTGAGGTTCCTTGAGCTACAGTTGGCAGATGTGTAAAAGCAGACCTGGGGCTATCTGAATAAATCCAAGAGAGAAAGGATTCCTGGAGGTCTCTTATTTCATAAGGAATAAAGCTAGTCCAGCTTGCCTCATCCAGTGAGAAGGAACAAGTATTTCAATGTGGAGTATAAAAGCAGAAAGATGGAAGGACTTAGAGCATCAGACTGCTTCCTTCTGGAGTAGCTCTTTCAAGCCCAGGCCTTTGTCTCTCTTTCTTTTGCAACTGATATATTCCAGGAATTCTTTCATTTAAAACTGTTAATTTTCACTCCAGTGCAGCTCCCACAATCAATGCATCATGTTTATTAGAGCTGAATGGGGAAACTATTCTCCAGAACACTGCAAATAGCCTCAGGTAGTACTGTGCAAGCCAGACCATCAGACAGAACAGAGACAAGCAGTTAGAAAAAAATGGCAATGGTGAAAGCATCTTTTTATTTCTTTTGTTTGTGAATACATGAACAAATGTATCATTGAATGTAAAGACCATAAAATCACAGGATCATTTAGGCTGGAAAAGACCTCTAAGAACATCACAGTATCACAGTATAAGGAAGAGACCTCGAGGATCATCGAGTCCAACCTGTCACCACAGACCTCATGACTAGACCATGGCACCAAGTGCCACGTCCAATCTCCTCTTGAATGCCTCCAGGGACGGTGACTCCACCACCTCCCTCAGCAGCCTGTTCCAATGACGAACGACTCACTCGGTGAAGAACTTTCTCCTCACCTTGAGTCTAAACCTCTCCTGGCGCAGCTTGAGACTGTCCCCATTGAGTCCAACTTAAATGTAACACTACCAAATGTGTATGCAAGAGACACAGACACTGACTTAAAGGGCTCTAGCTCCTGGGTTCTCTATGTTAGAATTTACTTCATCTTTCCCTATGCATGGTAGCTGCACTCCAGTAATCTACCTAAGAAAAATAAAAATAATTAAAAAAAACTATGGTGCTCCACTTACATTCCAGTCTATAGTGACAAAGAAAGGGTGACGCTTAATTTCCTCTACTCCATCGAGCCCAGCACCTGATGAGAGAATGAAAAAAATTAAAATTAAGTTATGCTTAGAAGAGTTCTGACAGAGTCACTTTCTAAACCTTTTTCTAGCTAAGAAACCCTGAACAGTGCAATTGCCATAACATTATAACCTACCATAAATATGGATACGGGCAGCTCATTAATGAAAATCTGATAGCTGAAGTATCTTTTTACTTTGCTCTAGTTGAGGCTGATGCCAAAGTGGAATAGTTGCTCTCCTCAGGCTTCAGACATGACAGAGGATTTCAGCTGCAGCAGAATGCATGCACCAGTGAGGCCAGGGGAGGTCCCAAGATATCTCGATATTATTGTGAGACTACTGCTGCTCCCTGCCACAAGCAGCAGCTCTTCTATGTGCATCAACTTTCAAGTCTTGTCTAATGATTCCTTTTTCCATAGGTGAGGAAAACTTCACTTAAAAGTAAGTTTAGACCCAAAATACTAAAACACTACTAATAACTTGAGGTAAGGCTCCCCTTTTTCAAACACCATCTTCAAGTCTGCCTAAGTACCAAAATCATCACTCTTAGGATGGTATGTTTCCTTCACTGTTAAACTTCTGTGACATTAATCTATAGGAAATTTAGAGAAACTCAAATCTGGTAATGAATCTAATCTAGTCATTATTTTTGCCCTATGTCTTCATTGAATTTATTTGTTTCAGTGCCATCACAAAAACCAACAGGTGCTCGGTAATAATTACACAATTGTCAGAGCTGTTTCAGCATGCCATTTTTTTGGGGTGATTTGACTTTATTAATAGCATCTTTCATTTTCCTGTGAGAGAAATAACATCTGGAAGCAAAGGCCTTGAATTACGATTTTGGAATCAGTTCCCAAAACATACCCACCGCTTATTCACAAGGATGCTGATCATCCTTGATTCCCAAAAGGACTTATGATTCATAAGCACCTTGCAGAAGGCACTCAGTATCTCAGAGGACTCAGCTTTTTATATGCTGTATTTGTACTTTCTGAAGATCAACATTACAAGCAGCTTTACAAAGGTGTTGTCAAACCTCGTAAAATGTGACATCTGCTTTCCATGTGTACAAGATATTACCAATGTTTGCCCAAATGCACTGATCAGGAATGGCTTCCTACAGACTGCTTAATGTTCACTGATGAATGGATATGACAAGCAAACACTTTGTGAATGTAACATGGGAGTGTCTGTCAGGCCTTCTGGATACTAATGCAAGACAAATATGCTTCTGCTTATTTCCCCATCCTGATAATCTTACAGTATAGACAAATCTAAGTAATGCACATGAGGATAAGCCATCCTAGCCCACCATGCAAAATTATGTGCTCAGGGGTGATCATCCTCCCTCAGGAACAAGGCCTTTGGGCTGTGAGGGACATTTCTAGAGAAATACAACACAAAATAAAATCTTAGAAGAGCAAAAGAGGACAAAAGGGAGACCATTATTGTCACTCTATAAGTCTGCTGTATATCTACAACTTGAGTATGTAATGTGGTCAACATGCTTGTCTATAAAAGGGTGCATTAAGGGTAGGAAAAATCAAAGAAGAGCAACAAGGATGGTATGTAATGATTGACCTTTCAACATGGAAACAGATGACTGAGGGGATATACAACAGAGATCTAAATGACTATGGTTATTTGGAACAAGGCAATAGAGATTACCTTGTCCACATTTTTAACAGTATAAAAACAAAGGTCATTAAATGATGCTTGCAGGGATCAGGTTCTGAACAACCTGGAGATGTTTCCTCATGAAAAAGATAGTTCTGTGGCATGGAATTCCTTTTAAAAGATGATGTGTGAAAAAAATATTTATATGTCTTCAAAGGGAGACCAGAAAGTACGTTGAAATTATGTATGTTGAAGATTGCTTTATCAACAAGCCACAGGAGGCTTATTGAGCTTAAAGTAGGTTTAGACTGGGAGAAAATTTAGGTGAAGCGTCTTGTTTGCTTAGCTTATTTTTACTCTTCCCTACAAAGTGGATACTGAGCAAGAAAATTTTAAGACTTAGTTATTAATAGGATTTGTTCTATGCCTTCCTCAGCATGTATTTTCAATGCACACTCTAAAGTCTGTACTAGATACCCTTGGCAGATTTATTCTGATTTTAGCAATGCCAGCAGAAACATGAAACCAACACAGTTACAGTGAAGAGAATTACACTGAGCAACTCTTTGGAAAAGAAATACTTGTGAAAAATGTCTTGTTAGTGGAAGTGACAGGAAACTTTGTTATGCACAGCACTTTCTCTGTACTACGTAAGGATGAAACCTGAGTACCAAACTGATTTCAAAAGACTTGAATAAATGTTACAGACACAGCAAGCAGTCCCTAGAATGAGGATAACTACTGATGCATTGAGTCTTCTCTGCTCTGGCTTTTCCCCACTGTTTCCATTTTCCTTCTTTTGTAGGCTTATGGATTCAGCATTGTCTGATGGGAATGATCCACTTTTTTCAGATGCTCCATTAGAAAGCCAAACTTTTAGGTCCTGTTCTTTTTATCCACAAAACCACAGAAATCAGAACCAAGAAAAGAGCCCACCCATAGCTACAGATCTCAGTGGAGGACTCTTATGTGTGGCAATGAATCCAGCATGAAGCTGACACAGACATTTATATGAAAAATTAACATCTCCCACTTGGGGCCAGCTCAGAGCTGTTAGGAGTGCCAGGGCTTCACTATATCTCTGGTTAATTTAATGTAGTGAAGAGATTTAGGATGGTAATAGCCTAATCATTGGCCCTCTTGGCCATAAGGGCATATTGCTGTCCCATGGGTAACTTGCTGTCCACTAGGACTCCAAGGTCTTTCCCCATGGAGCTGCTTTCCAGCAGGGTGACCCCTAGTCTGTACTCGTACTGGTACCTGGTGTTATTCCTGTCCAGATGCAGGACCCTGTACTTCTGCTTGTTTAATTTCATGTGATTTGCCTGCACCCAGCTCTCCAGATCTCATTGGATGGCAGCGCATCCTAACAGGGAATCAGTGATGCACCTCCCCTTCCCCCGACCCCCTCCCCCAGTTATGTATCATCAGAGAACTTGCAGAGGACACACTCAATCCACTCATCCAGGTCATTGATGAAGATACTGAACAAAACTGGACCCAGTACTGATCCCTGGGTAACACCACTGGCCACAGGCTTCCAACTGGACTCTGCACTGCTGATCTTTGCTTTCTATTTGTTAAGATATCACAATTAAATGTCAAAAAAGCAAGATGGCAGTCAGAAAAAAAGTATCTTTGAAGCTCACCATCTAGATAATAAAAAAATATTCTTTACAGGAAGAGTCACTGGAACAGGTTGCCCAGGGAGGTCATACATGCCCCCTCCCTGGAGGTGTTCAAGGCCAGGTTGGATGAGGCCTTGAGCAATCTGATCTAGTGGAGGGTGTCCCTGCCAATGCCGGGGGAGTTGGAACTAGGTGATCTTCAAGGTCCCTTTCAACCCAAACCATTCTACGAATCTATGACTCTATAAGTGTTAAAACACTTTGGAACTAAGTATGAACACATTCCATTTTTGCAAGCTTATGAAATAATAGCTGAAAACAGGTGTTTGATTCATAAGATGGTTTACTTATGTTAGCCAGCTTCACTAACTTTCCAAAGATTTTTGAAAACAGGATGTCTAAGTCTACTTTTATTTTAACTTCAGACTATTACTCCTTTCCCAGAAAAAGCTAAAATCCACAAGGTTGAACCAGTCCTTCTATCTACTGGCTTATGTTCAGTAATTAGGTCAATCATTTAAAAATGCCTTCTTTCATTATCAACAAGTCTGTTTTCATGATCCTTTGTGCTGATTCTCAGAGAGTTAAAGCAGAGAGAGCCTTCAGAAGCTTTCCACTGATATCCCCCTAATGTTAAGATCTGTTCCTCTATTACTCTTTCGGATTTTATTTCCTTGGATGCTTGTGTTACAAATACTCTCTTACGTTCTCCCAGCCTTCCCAGTATTTTAATAAACCACAGATTTTAAACCTTGATCCTTAGCATTTCCCCATTACTAAAAGCGTGATGATATGGGGGATAGAACTGTCATGGCTCTAAGTAAGTAACTCTCAGTAAGTAGCTTCTTACTTAAGGATTACAGTATCACAGTATCACAGTATAACTAAGGTTGGAAAGGACCTCGAGGATCATTGAGTCCAACCTATCAACACAGACCCCATGACTAGACCATGGCACCAAGTGCCACGTCCAATCTCCTTTTGAACACCTCCAGGGACGATGACTCCACCACCTCCCTGGGCAGCCCGTTCCAATGACAAATGACTCGCTCAGTGAAGAACTTCCTCCTCACCTTGAGTCTAAACCTCCCCTGGCACAGCTTGAGACTGTGTCCCCTTGTTCTGGTGCTGGTTGCCTGGGAGAAGAGACCAACCCCTTCCCGGCTACAACCACCTTTCAGGTAGTTGTAGAGGGCAATGAGGTCACCCCTGAGCCTCCTCTTCTCCAGGCTAAACAATCCCAGCTCCCTCAGCCTCTCCTCATAGGGCTTGTGCTCAAGGCCTCTCACCAGCCTTGTTGCCCTTCTCTGGACACGTTCAAGTGTCTCAATGTCCTTCTTAAACTGAGGGGCCCAGAACTGGACACAGTACTCAAGGTGTGGCCTAACCAGTGCAGTGTACAGGGGCACAATGACTTCCCTGCTCCTGCTGGCCACACTATTCCTAATGCAGGCCAGGATGCCATTGGCCCTCCTGGCCACCTGGGCACACTGCTGGCTCATGTTTAGGTGGCTGTCAATCAGCACCCCCAGGTCCCTCTCTGTTTGGGAGCTCTCCAGCCACTCTGACCCCAGCCTGTAGCTCTGCATGGGATTGCCGTAGCCAAAGTGCAGCACTCGGCACTTGGACTTGTTGAATGCCATCCCATTGGACTCCGCCCATCTGTCCAGTCGGTCGAGGTCCCTCTGCAGAGCCTTTCTACCCTCTAACTGACTAACATCTGCTCCTAACTTGGTGTCATCTGCAAACTTGCTGATGACTGACTCGACCCCCTCATCCAGATCATCAATGAAGATGTTAAAGAGGACGGGGCCCAGCACTGATCCCTGGAGGACGCCACTGGTGACTGGCTGCCAGCTGGATGTGGCACCATTCACCACCACTCTCTGCGCTCGGCTCTCCAGCCAGTTCCTAACCCAGCACAGAGTGTAGTGGTCCAAGCCACGAGCTGACAGCTTAGCCAGCAGTTTGCTGTGGGGGACGGTGTCAAAGGCCTTGCTGAAGTCCAGGTAGACCACATCCACAGGCCTCCCCACATCCACCAGGCGGGTCACCTGATCATAGAGGGAGATCAGGTTGGAGAGGCAGGATCTGCCCTTCCTAAATCCATGTTGGCTGGACCTGAGCCCTTGGCCATCCTTCAGGTGCACAGTTATTGCCGCCAGGATAATCTGCTCCATCACTTTCCCTGGCACTGAGGTCAGGCTGACCGGCCTGTAGTTTCCAGGTTCCTCCATCCGACCTTTCTTATGGATGGGGACCACATTGGCCAGTTTCCAGTCACCTGGGACCTCACCGGTGAGCCAGGACTGGAGGAAAATGATGGAGAGCGGCCTGGCCAGTACATCTGCCAGCTCTCTCAGCACCCTAGGATGGATCCCATCCGGTCCCATGGACTTGTGAGTGTCCAAGTGGCTCAGCAGGTCCCGAACTAATTCCTCATGGATTTCCGGGGCACTACACTGCTCCCCGACCCCATCGCCCAGCTCAGGAGGCCACTCGTCCTGAACTCCTGCCTTGCTGTTAAACATTGAGGCAAAGAAGGTGTTCAGGACCTCAGCCTTTTCCTCGTCTTCAGTCACCGTGCTCCCCTCCAGGTCCAATAAGGAGTGGAGGTTCTTCCAGAAGCTTCCACTGACTTCACTGGAGCCCTGTTTGGATGGATAGCAGCTTGTGGGATGGCACAAAACAAGCAGAGCAGAACAAAACCAAACGGGAAGAAGGGAGAGGGGGAAGAAACAGAACAGTGGAGTGGGGAATAGTTCATATTTGCTGCAGTGTCTTGTTTTTCTGAACATAGATTAAACCCAGAAATCCCACAACTCTGATTTTCTTCTAATGTCAAGCAAATTGCTGGAGAGCAGTTGAAACCTGTTGAGAAAATGTGTTTTTCTACTATAATCTCTACAGCATACCCAACTACAAGAGCTACTATTTAAGGTCAAGAGGTAAAACCTATGAGATGGCATTCCCTCCTCGGTCTATTTGAGCATTTCCCAGGGAGGAGATGAGGACACAGTAGCATGTTGAGGATGTGGCTTCCCATCCCTGAGAGAAGTCAGGTTGTACCCTGGTCCCTAAGTGGAGCAAGGGCACTTCCTGCTTCTCTAGTGGTTGCACAAGAAGCAGTCTGCTCCACACTGTCCTTGCCCGCAGGAGTTAGGATTTCTTGGAAAACAGCTGAACTACTATGTCTGACCTCTGTGTGTTAGGCCGGCAGGCTTTGGATTAGCTGCTGCAGCCAGGCAGAAGATATTGTTCACTGAAAGCACCACAGTCTGATGGTGCTTAGTATAAAGCAGAGGGTTGGAGTAACCTACACGCTGCCCCATCTGAAGCAAGGTGCAGAGCTAGTGGAGCATGGAAAGGTCAAGCAGAAGCTCAAGGGCAGAGAGCAGAGGGTCCATCTTCCACCAGTGTGAAGAAGCCATTGCTTCAGGCAGATGGTGATGGAAACGGCGTGTCAAGTGTTTAGCGCTCTGTCACCTGTCTGGCAGTAACACTGTAACTGCTAAGCAGAGGACCAAAAGCACCGGGCACCTGACCTTCAGCTGCATCTCCACCAGCATTTGAGAAGTGAGCATGGGTACTGCAAGCAGTAAAGGGAGAAATCTCTCTGGCACCTCTTGCTTTTTCACAACTCAGAACAAGCCATTTCCTAATTCAGGTTTTTGCTTCTAACTTTATGTTTCCAATCTGAAACAATCTTTCAAGTGTAAAGAGTTACAAGACGGAACAACAAACTGCTTTTCTCTAGTCTCCAATTTTAATCAGTCTATGCCATTCTCTACAAGATAAGCAATTTGTTAGCTGCTAAAACTCCTACAGATAGCAATGAAAGTCAACTGCATATTCTAAAATGAGCTATCAGCTCTCTTGGGGTACTACAGAACTGAATGACTGAACTCAGGCTCCTAAGGTAACAAAAATCACAAGAGATACAATGGAAAGGTTTGTCCCTTTCCTTTGGAAGCAAATTCTTCCCTTTTCCACTCAAAATGTAGCACAAGAAAGCTGTAGGGAGAAAAGAAACCAAAATTTTTCACAGAACTAGATGATTTTTAAATGAAAAGCCATACAGTGCTATTATCTTTATATCATTCACTTGGTATGACTGTTCTTATTTTTCCACATAAAAAACAAAGAGCAGATTTGCAATAAAAATCATACACCAGGTATTATCCATAACTGCCAATTGCAATTAATTTCTTAATAAAACTCCCAAACAAAGGGTAGACATGGCACAATACAATACATCCGTCTAGTTTATCACAGTTTAAATAGGATTATTAATAAAGGGTGAAAACACATTTGCAAGAATGGAGAGAATACATTTAGGATAATAAAAAAGCCCGCTGTGAAAATGTTCCCAGCAAACACAATAGGACAGCATTAAAATATATTTGAGAATAGGTGAGACAAATTCTACTTCCTTTTGCTCCCCACCTCAGAGTTGCAGCTAAAATATACAGAATTAAAAAGGCATCTTTCTTAGTTTCCTATGTTATCATATATAGCAGTTATCATCAACCCTTCATAAATGCTAGTGGCTTACTCTCATTCTTTGCCTAAAATTACCCCAACAAGCTAATACCATGTTTAAATACCAATAGTTTGCCTGTGCTTTTTGCAGATTTCTCTAGTAATGCTCAAGATTCACCATGATCTGGGAAGGAACACAAAACATTGCCTAATGAAGAGGACAGCTCTCAGGGAAGATGCCGAGAGAGGCAATCAACCACCTGACAAGACAGAGCACACATAACAAATGCCCCGATCAAATGCCTGCACATACCTAATCTGTTGGAGGGGTTCCTTTTGAAGAGGGCTCGCAGCAGGCTCTGTGCTTCTGCACTCAAGAACTGTGGCATTCCCAGCTTGGCTCTGAAAGAACACATCACTTGAAAAGAAAATAGATTTTTCAAAACTTTCTCCATCTCACTGTGGTTTAAAAAGTGTAACTAGAGTAATAAGATGGGCAGACATGGATTTGGTGACCAAAGCCTACCTAAGTATATTGCAGTACAGAGGGCAGACCTGATCTTGTTCTTAAATTCCAGTTAAAGAAGGTCCTACTGCTGGCTTTACCAGCAGATCAAATAAATCTCCTAACACCATTTGCAACCAAAATAAGTCATTTTTGTCATATTTTTTTTTTTTCCTTTCTGTTCTGTTTTTCTGGTTTAGCTCACTGGAATAAATTTGGGGATAAAGAGGAGTTTAAACAAACTAATAAAACTTTATTAAAATAATTATATTAAACCATGCGTTGATTCAGGAGAGTAAAATTTTCCCATTGGTGATTCATTGCTACAGAGAAAAAAAATGTAATATTGATCAAAGACAAGCTTGAAATACTCGTGCCTGCATTTAACCTTTAATGAATGGGGAATTTGCAAAGGAAAAGATTTGAAACTTGGCAACAATGAAACATGAGCTGTCCTGCAGAAACTGACTGTTACCACCTCTGCGAGGATCATAGATAATAAAATACATTTGTTTTGTAAGGCACCTCAGTAATTCACTACCAACTGTTTACTTTGAAAACTTAAGAGCCACATGCAGGCATCAGCAGTGCATGCTGTGCATGCCTTCCCAAACTCATGCTTTATATAGCTTTGAAAAATGCATTATGTTCTGTATTATTCTCCGTCTTTCATATACTTAGGTCCTGTGGGCTGCACAGAGGTTAAGGAAAGCTGTTTCAGTACTCACTTGAGAATGAGTGCCATTGTTTCCTTTCTGTCTTTTCCCTGGAAGGGTAATGATCCTGTCAGCATCTCAAACTGTGGAGTAACAACCAAGTGATAAATCATGTGAGCATTTCAATGGTCTGCATAGCTGATAGACACCACATTTATCTCCTGTTTCACAACTGAAAACCTGAGGAACAGAATTGGTCCAACAAGCTGTACTTCAGAAAAAAAAATGATACAATATGTCTGGATTATGCAGAACATGAAGAACCAACATGACTGTTTTGTTCAAGTATCTTGTTACATAGATACTTAGTGTCAAGTTTTGCTGTGTTTGGTAAGAAGTCTCATATATGCTGTTTCCTCCAGCACTGGGTTTATGACCAATGCTGGAGATGCAATATTTAGCTGAGAGGACCCTTAGTCTGAATGGGCATCAGATATTCTTAGCTGTTTGACATGGACTGTGGTAAAAGGAAAAAGGGTTCAACATGCCATAACTTTTTATCTTGACTTGAACCACCTTTTCAATTGTATACTTGCACCACTTAGAAGTGCCACAGCTATACTTTGCAGGAGAAACCTGCACAACCCCCACATTCTCAAGGCATTTCAATGTATTTTTTTCTCTCATGCTTTGGTTCTTCCAGCTGTATTCAGTGATGAATTTTCAAGTGTCGCATTTAACTGAACCCAAATCTCAAAGAGAAACTCAGCAATCATCATTAATTATTTGCTTAACTCATACATGAAAATATCAACCACCTATGGGTCCTTTAAAACACATTAATGCTTTCAGTGAATTCAACGAGAATTTCACAGTTGTAACAACATCAACAAAACATCTACAGAAGCTTGAGTAATATGGATTCAAAACCAGGTCTTTCATGCAGCTCATGACAGTGTGTCATGGAGGTATGAGTGTCAGCTGGTTCCTCTGACTAAGGGATGATGGAAGTTATGTGTTATGGATCACCAAACAAAAAGACACCAGCCTGGACACAAAGGAGAAAAACACCCACTAAATGTAAGGAGAACTGTTACATGCTTACATCTATGACTGTGGCTTAGGATCTCTTCTACTGTAATAAGTGTCTCACAATTAATATTAATTGTTATAATCAAATACTTGTTTAGACATGACAGATTTCTGCAACCCTTATCACACAAGTAGTTTCACTCTTAGGAATCACATTAGTGAAAAAAACGATTCTTTGATTACCAAAACCTGTGTCAGACTATTTCACAGCCTAACTTTTCCCTTTTCCAGGATTAAATATAGCTATACCATAAGAAAAATCATAGAAAAGCATAAGAAAAATCATAGAAAAGAAAACTATAACTGTAACTGTGAAATAGTTATGCTGGTTTTGAGAAGAAGGCAGAGAAGATGTTTAGAAGTTGGAAAACTAATAGACTCTAATTAACTGAAGAATTAATTTGCAGGGTAACAAGTTACCTCAAGGCAATAAAATATGCAGTAGAAACATGAAAAAAACACTTAAAGTGTATATGACTGACAAATAAAAATAAAATCTGGAAAACTCCTTCTTGGTCTAGGAGAATCAAATGAAGAACAGCCTGGCAGAGCTGGAAGAAAGCAGCTCAGCTTCTGGAAAGAAACAGTATGAGAGAGAATTATTAAAACTACCTGAATGATATTGGAGCTCAAGCACCATTTTCAAAGTAATTCTGGTCTACTAGAGTCCTAATTAGTCCTGATAAAACTGTTCAGATATAATAGGGATGTGAGACAGAGACCATTGCTTCCCAGGGCAGTGGTATGTATTGTACCAAACCCTCGTCATGATTTCTAAAGAGTTTACCTTCAGGACAAGTACCCAGTGTTCAGTTACACTTGGTCACGTCACGTTGTTATTGTAATAAATCTAATTTAGCAGCACTAACAATAACTGTGACAGCTCATTAATTTTGGCAGAAATGGGCTTAATGCTACTGATGCAGATGATACAGATAAAAGCAACTGTTGGCTCAGTGACTATGTGGGAAGATGACTATAGCTCTCACCCATCATGATATCACAGAAGCACCTACAGATGCAGCTGAAATCAAGAGATTCAGATGTACTATCCAAAGCATGAGGGTGGGGTGGGACAGGATGGACATGGAGATGAAGGCAGGAAGGCAGGCAGGCCGGAAGGAAAAAGAAATTTAAGTTGCAGGAGGAAGCAGAGGAAATGACCAACCTGGTGTCCCCAGGGAATGTTTACAGAACTGTTCTTTGCTACCACTTCTCCAATTACACAGGTCTAGTGCCGAGTTTAATTCAGATTCAGAAGAAATGCACTTGACATCAATATTTAAAGTGGCAAACAGCTACACAAGTCAAATGCATCAAAGCTTTCCACTCCAATGATCTCAACTAAGCAGTAGCTGGAAGAAAGCTCTGGCTTCTCAATTGCAGTCCTGACTAAATCTATTGGTGGTTAAAAATGAAATAACAATATTGGAAAAAAAAACCCACAACTGAAATATTTACCCTCATCAGTTAAAGCTACTTCTTTACTGCACAATGACCTGGTTTTCTGCTTTTTTCTGGTTTTTTTTTTTCTCTTTTTTAATATAAAATCTTGTTCAACCTAAATACTTGTTCAACTTAGATATGCAAACAGAAGGGAGCATATGCTGCTAATAGCCTTGGGCATAAATACAGAGGTGTGTGCATCATAGCAGGTTGACAAGGACCTGAGCTTAGGTGTGGAGAAACTGCAGTAATTTTGGCTATTAAAGCAGACCCTATAGTTTTGTCAGGAGAATCTCCCCACTTCCACAGTTGTCATGGTAGGGCCAAATGGGCCCAGCACAAACCCAGAACAGGTGCTGGAATGTCTAGACATGGGCCCCATCTCCCCCCTCCCCCCCACAGGAGTTGGGGTAACGCAGGGAAAGGGACTAATGAACAGGCTCCAACATGTCTGGGTAAACAAGTCTCCTTCTGGGGTAAGAACACGTATACTGGCCACCACTTTTCCCTTATGTTTCTGCCTTTTATGGCCACAGCCAGGCAGAGTCCTTTTTCATTAGGTAATTGTTTGCTGGCTTCGGTTGCCCTATTGGCCCAATTGAATCTCAGGCAAGTGATAAATATGGGCTGGTTTGTAGACACCTTGCCTTGCCTGCTTGGACCTGCCTTGCTTTAATTTGCCTTGTTTCAAGTTACCTTGCCTTGAGTTGCCTGGTCCAATACCTGGGAGAGAAGCCACGAGCCTACTCACTGCAAGCTTGAGAAGCCATGAGCCTTAGGATCCAAGCCTCGCCTCCCTTGCAACTAGAGTTTGAGCTGTGCCTCAGTTTACCCAGGAAGAGGCAAGAGCCCTTTGCTGAACATATTGTATCACCTGTTGTCCTGCTGAAGCCAGACCAGCATCGAAGACCACGTGCTGTCCCTGCCAGCAACCAGCTGTGCTTGGGGCACAAGAGTGCCCCCAAAAGCCTCAATGGCTAACACAGCAGCAGCAACCCCCTACTTGGGGTAGAACTCCTCAGGAGTAACTCTTATCGAGTCTGCCCCACCTTGCTTGAGCACGATTTTGCACCGGGGAACGCTCTCTTGCCCTGTCATTCCTTCTGGTTTGCTTAAAATTGTTATTATAGTGCCTAAATATTGTACATTCCCACTGTAAATATATATTCCAGACATACATCAAATCTATTTGATACATTTTGGCAATTTCACATATTAGTAAGGGTTATTAATATTTTTATTAACATTTGTATTTTCCATATTAATTTTCATAAATTAATAAATTCTATAACACCATCTTTATAAACCATCTATTTGTTCCTTGCTTCCCAATTGCTTACTTCCTGGTTGTTCTGGAGGGCCACCTTCTGTTAGCCAGTATTTTAGAAGGTTATGCCTATCTTCAACCTTGCTTTCATTTCTGTATCAATATTCAGTGAACATAGTACACCCTGACTCTTCAAATTGTAGCATTAATTCCACTCCACAGAATAAGAAAGACTAGAGAGTGTTAGGCTGTTCTTCCTACAGGCCATTTTATCACTATCTGCTTAATATGTTCTCCATATTGATCAAAATTTTAAGTATGAAAACTACCCTATCACAATCAATTCCTTTCAGTCTGTGCATATGCCACCAACTGGTATATTTTCTTCATATATTTCACACCATATTGCAAATTACTTACAGAGAAATGCTAATAAATCTTTTGGATACTATTTCAATCTCTTCAGTTTTTCAGACTGGCAGAAAATTAGAATCCCCAACAGACCATATAAGTGACAGACCAAGGATAACAAGGAGAAATGAGCAGACAAAAAGACAGCATCACAAAGTTGTCCTGTACTTTCGGCGTATGGAAATAGCCTTATTTTGCCTCAACCAATTAACTGTTAAAAAGGGAAAAAGATTGAACTGATTAGTGATATTTTTCCTATGATGTCTGGCAGCACTCAAATGCTTAAAGCATTGGCTTATATTTAAAAAGATTTTATTCTTTAACTCATCTCCTTTTTTATATATATATATTTTAATTTTATTTTTTTTTTATTTCTAATGCATTGAATCCCTGGGGAAGGCGATGAAAGGAGAGAAATAAAAATGAGACACTAGCAAAAATAAAGAGGGAAAGGAGCCAAGTTCATTAGCAGGTAAAAGAAAAACAATCTAAACACCAAATACACCATCATTTAACGGGAAACAGAGAGTAAGAAGACACAGATATTTTCCCAAACTAAATATGTAACAACAACTACAACAAAAAGGATTGGAATATATTTATTACATGGAACGTAACCTAGTGATCTTCCTGAACAAACACGTGAGCATCCACAAATGGATTTGTGGCCACAGGAGATAAGGAAGTTCTGCTGCTTTTAAATTCAGGTCATAAATTATTATATTTACTTAGATTACCTGCTGTCAACCATCTAGGTCACTGATGCAGGCCCTCCTCACCTCAATTTTTCACTCGTTTTCATGCTGCTTGCTATCCTTCCTCTGGTGGCACCAGAATTTGTTTTTAGGATAAACAAAATTTAAGCATGCTCAGTGGATTGTGGTATGTAGTATAATACACAGCTACCCAAAATAGCTTTCATATCATAGCAAATGGAGCTGTATAAGAAGAGCCCATTGCTATGTTAATTTATGCTTCTGCTCTGGCTCTGCAGGGGAGCCATGATAACCATGTTGAGGTGGAACATGAGCCACAGCTGCAGTGTTTCACTGTGTTGTGTTGCCTGCTGGCGATCGTGCACTGAGTACTTGGGTAGGCCTTCAGTTTGCACTCTTTAGGAGAGCATCATCACCTTTGTTGTCTGAACATATCCCTGTCAGAGTAACGAATACATGGTGTCTGAGCTCAAGGCACAGTACTATGCTTGATAAAACAACACTGGGAATAATTGCTTAAAAACCCCCTATACCGTTCATATAGCTTAAAAAAATTACAGCATCACAAACCAACTCGTCATTGATTTTTTCATCCTCCTCAGCAATGATGGCACCATCGACTGAAGAGGCTGAATGGCTGCAGAAGGGAGCAGGTTAGCATCTGAACATCTAATTTTAGATGGTTGGCTTGAGAAGAATTCAACACCTCTCTGAAAGTTTCCTCACACTACATCCTTGAGTCAAATACTGCAGGGCTGAGGATGTTACTGGGTCCTTCTCGTAACCCAAGTAGCTCTACACTAGTCTGGTATCTCTTGTAGAGCTCTTCTTGGAAAGTGTTTGCCAATGTTTCACTTTTTAAGTATTTGAGAGCTTTCCTCTACTTTTCAGGCCAACTGTATTTCATTATCAGTTTATTCCTACCTGCTCCTGGAGCAACTTTGCTCTTCAGCTGAAATAGAATCATAGAATGGTCTGGGTTGGAAGGGACCTCCAAAGGTCATCTAGTCCAACTGCCTCTGCAGTAAGCAGGGGCATCCTCAAGTAGATCAGGTTGCCCAGAGCCCTGTCGAGCCTCCAGGTATGGGGCCTCAATCACCTCCCTGGGAACCTGTTCCAATGTTCTGTCCTCATGCAAAAGAACTTGTCCCTAACATCCAATCTAAATCTGCTCTTGTCTCATTTCAAACCATTACCTCTTGTCACTGCAGGCCTTTGTAAACAATCTCTCTCCATCCTTCTTGTAGGCCCCCTTCAGGTACTGGAATGTCACTATTAGGTCCCCTCAGAGCCTTCTCTTCTCCAGACTGAACAACCCCAGCTCCTTCAGCCTGTCTTCATATCAGAAGTGTTCCAACCCCCCAGTCATTTTGTGGTCATCCTTTGGACCCACTCCATCAGATCCATGTCCTTCCTGTACTGAGAGCTCCAGTCCTGGATGGAGTACTCCAGGTGAGGTCTCACCAGAGCAGAGTAAAGTGGCACAGTTACCTCTCTTGATCTGCTGGCCACGCTTTTAATGCAGCCCAGAAGGCCAATTACATCCTGGGCTGCAGCCCAGAACTTAATTTGCCTTCTGGGGTGCAAGTGCACACCATCTGTTCACATCCAACTTCTTCTTCATCAGCACCCCCAAGTCCTTTTGTGCCCTGATGCTTTCTATCACCTCATCCCCCAATCTGTAAGGGTAGTAAGGATTGTTCTGGCCCAGGTGCAGGATGTTTTCCCCTGTGATGTATTCATAGATAGTATAGGCACTAATAAGGGTCTTCAAGTTAAAGGATTTGCCCTGCAACACTGTATCGAGTAGTTCTTTGTAATGGGGGAATATGAGACCCACTTAACTTACTTTGTTTAGAAAGATGGCTATCTCATCAAGTAAAATATCAAATTAATCTAGCCCGATTTTTGGTAAATTCATGTTGTATTTTAACTAACTTTTCATAGATTTCCATGTATTAAAAATGAATTGGCATATTTTCTCGTGTGGGTTCCATTTACCCTGCATGTGGAATGGCTGGCAGGGCTCTTACATGTTAAATAACTGTGAGGAAAAATTTCAACTTTTGTACAGGTAATCCAATGCAAAGACATGTAAGAAAAAGATGAATTCCTAACTATCCTTCCATGCAAGTTGATACATTTGTGTATGTTTCCACTGATTTCTCCCCTATGAAGAGCAGTCATTTTAAAACTGCTTTAGATACTTAATTTTAAAAGCAGCTTTAGCATGCACTCAGAACAAAGCAAACATCCCAATCTAGTCATAATTAAGACAGTAAAATGGTATAGAAGAAAAGAGGATGATGTGGTGCATGCATGTATTTATTTTATTTTTCCACCAGGAGAGAGAGATTTTTGAATTACTATATACCAACAGTTAATAAGACTACAAGAAATTCACTGTCAGTCCAAGTATTACTTAAATCTCTTTAGTGGAACAAGAGTCAGCAATGCTGACATGAAGAAGACAGATGAATGGCAAAAGAATCACTGAGGGACTATGAAACAGAGTTCTTTCTAAAATATATCCTTTTAATCTATGTTTTATGGGGGGGGAGGGAGTAATGTCTGAGTTTCTCCAAAAAGATATCTCTAACATCTGAAAAATGCTACTTGAGGAATGGTTTCCTAACAGAATCCGTGTTAGCAATTAGGCAGATGTTTCTTCTGAAGTGCTTGTGCTCTTCTGAGCTTACTCTGCCCTGTTTCTGTGCAGCAGAAATATTCTTGGACCATGGTACCAACCAAAACAGCAAAGGACTGCGAGAAAGAAAAGAGAACGTGGGGCCAAAAGCTACCTCATATACTGCCATGAGCAGCTGATTTGCTATCACTGATGAAACGTAAGAAAGCACTACACACCTACTTTTCCATCAACCCTTAGTTGCTGAAAGCAGTACTTCCTATCTGAGGGATGTGATCACCTGTATAGCTATCCTTTCACACAAACAAATACAACTTTTCCATTACCATGAGTACACCGAAAGACCACCAGTCAGCACTCTGTGTGTGTCCTCGTCGGTTGACCACCTCTGGGGCCATGTACTCTATTGTCCCACAAAATGAATATGCTCTCTTGTCATGGTCGATGGCTTCTTTACTCAGACCAAAATCTAAATAAATGGAAGCAAAATACCTGTCAGGTCTGCAAAATAATTAGTTACACTTTTTTTCCACTTAAACCATTCAAACAAAACACACCAAACAGTCAATGAACATCCTTCTGTCTCCATGCAAAACAGGTCACAGGCATGTGTGTGCTGAAGCCTTAGGAGCCTCTATGTGGAGTGCCTCATTGCTGTATGCTAATGGGTCCTGAAAGCAGGTGTATCATTTCCACTGCTCAGAATGAGATGCTGGCCCAAAGCTGAAAAGATAGTTTAAATAAACAGAAATACACACTACAGCTTTGGTGAACACAACATTGGTAAAGATTCTTGCTCAGATAACCAAAGCATTAGGAATAGTGATCTCAGATGGATACCAGTGAAAAAGATGGCCTGACAGGACCTCCACGGGGGCAAAGGGATGTCTTTCCAAGCATCCTCTGGGCTGTTTTAATTCAGAGAATTTGACCTAGAGTAAGCAGTCATATTGGAAACATCCTTTCATCCCCGATGGTAGGCAGTGAAGTCTGCATTCTATATGTCAATCAAGAGTACAATTTTACCAAGAAAACACCATGATCTCCATGTGCTGCATATAATGGGTGTTTAATGATTTACCAGAGAAGAGAAGCCCAACACTCAAACTCTCCTGGCTTCTGATGTTTTGTAAGCAAACTTCCCCCATGCGAAAGCCAAGATGTGTGGAACACACTGCAAAAGAAAAATTGGCTTGTAGACATCAAGTTTTCTGTTCCTCACATACCTGTTATCTTAATGTGGCCCTCTTCATCAAGAAGAATGCTGTAAAGCAAAGAAAAGCAAACATTCTTTCATTCATTAAGTAGGCCCAGAGTTCACTTAACAAACATGGCTAAAAAAACATGTTTAAGACATGTAGGGAGATATGCAAGACTCAAATATACATGTAAACAAACCCTCAGTGTATTATATGCTTCAGAAAGAAAAATGATCCTCAAAATCTATCTATCTCATGTGTGAAGCATGTATGTCCGGTGGCAGTTGCATGGAGAGCCTCTTCTATTGCATGTGAAGAGTGAGTATACAAGCTCAGAAAGAACAGAGTGTTCAAAGCCACTAACTGCAGAGTACCTGCCTCCAGCAAGAGAGGAGCGACAGGTTTTCTGGTCTCCTCATAGTAATAAAGGCAAGCACACAAATAATCAAGGCTTGGACTCACTGGACCTAAAATTAACTCCAAAGGTAGATACATTCACGCTGAAGTAATAAAAGTGATTGCAGAGCACAATGACTAGTCACAGCCTAACTGCATGGATCTCAGCCCCTACTAATTCATTCTGTCCTGAAGCACAGATTTAAATTCAGCCTGGAAGCCAAGTTCAAGTGTTCTCATGTTTGCCACCTGCCAGCATATTTTATTCTCACAAAGGCACTCCAACATTTCTCTCAGAAAAATGGCTGTGACTCACATAAAGCATTGCTAGTTTTTATAGAAACAATTTAAGGAACACTGAAACTGAAAAGAATGAGTTTTGGTAAGTTTTCTGCTTGTAAATACTGACACAGTAATGAGGCTGATGTTTTTTCAGTTCTAGTTAGATTTGGCATATTACTGTCTTTGAAACAGTCTAGAAAGAGTTACTTTAATTCAATTATACAGGAAGGAAATAAGACAACAGTGAAACAAGCACATTGCCCTATTCTTTCATGAAAGGTTTTCTCTGTGCTGAAACATAACTGAATAGAGATGGTCTTCTCTCATTGGTGTTTAGAACAGATTGCTCTTGTGCAATTCAAAGGCCAGTAGCTGAGTCACTACATGTTCAATAATTGAAAATTCTTCTTCTTGACGGAAGCACCTTTAGCATTATTCTTTCCCTCCAGATTTCTCAAAGAGGCTTATTTTTGAAGTACTAGCCTCAGAATGTTTGTATGAGCAGAAAAAGGAACGAATCCTGGTTTTCTCCTCTGTCTTGTGTCACCCTTATGTGATCCCCTCAGCTGCCCACAGCTTCCCTGTGGCCCCTGGCTTCACTCTTTGGACGGCTGAGTGTTTCCACATTTGCCATCTGCCAACACATACAATACTATTGTTAAGAACTGCAAATTACACTTGCTGTAAAATGAAAATACTGTACTAACAGTGAGAAAAAGATGAGTGAGAAAAAGATCAGTGCCTGGTTAAGGGTTGGACTGGATGATCTTTGAGGTCTTTTCCAACTATATATATATACATACATATATATATATGTATGTATTTTCTGTGAATTAGCTTTGCGTGACACTAAGCATCAAAAAAACAATGTAGCTGCTTCTAAGCATCCAGATTATGACAAGACATAGTTTTCCTTTAGTTGTGGAAGCAAACTTCTCTGATCACACTTTCTGTCTTCTCTTTTTATCTGTATTTCATAATGGTACCTTTTTATTCCACACTTAGTAGAAGAAAATCTATTGTGACAATTACAATTACTTTAGCTATGGTTTGCAGGATCAGTTAATCTGAAATAAGATAGCATTTTGCAGAATCACAGAATCACCAAGGTTGGAAGGGACCTCAAAGATCATCAAGTCCAACCCATCACCACAGACCTCATGACTAAACCATGGCACCAAATGCCACATCCAATCCCCTCTTGAAAAAGAACCAGAAGTGTAACTGTGATTCAGACTTGAGAAAAAGCTTTCTTCTAAATCAGTATTTTGAAACTATAAACATCCTAAGAAATAGTCTACTTTTAAATATTAAAATGGGCTATAATCCCATAGAGTGAAAACTTTGCACTACAAGATTCTTTCATTTTACTTCTTCCGCTCGACTGTGTTTACAGGATGCTATAATTATTAACCTGTTCATTTCATAACAAAACCAATATTTTAGCTTCAGAATTGTCCCACGAACAGATAATCAAACTGATAATTTGGTTTATCCTAAGATATGGATTTTAGTTATACCAGTCTGGTTGATTCCCTTTCACTTACAACAGGAGCTATATTCACGTCAATTAATTTTACACTGTGACAGTTGTATCCAGATTCAACTGTATCACTGATATCTATTTAAATATACATCAAAGCCCATAAACCACACATTTAGAAGTTATGAAATACTAGAAAAAGGGATGACAACTTAACTTTGCACAGTGAACTCATTGTATAAAGGGTTTTAATTGTACTATTTTATTATTGTTTTCTTCCACAGAATTGTTGCCTCAGGTTGAAAAGCAGATAATACTTGCTGATTTTAGCAGAGTGGTACAGTGAAGGGGATGGCTGGCTGGTCTCAGGTCAGATGAAAATGCACAGATAGTGCCTTTTCAACAAGTTTCTGCGTGACAATGTCAAATCAGCAACATCCTCCTTTCTTAGGTGAGCTCTGATTTTTCAATTCATTGATCCATTTGAAACACTATAGTTTGGTCTGCAGAAATTTTAAGTGCTCTCACTTGCAGCTGAAGTCAGTGAGAGATGTGCTTTGAAATGCAAAGTGACACACAATGCTGAGAACTCTGAAAAATCAGGTTCTCAGTATCTCGAATAATTTGACTAGTTTTGACATGTACTGAAATTTCTCCTTGTTTTCTATCATTTAAAGCAAAAAAATTACAGCATAAGCCTATAAACATCACAGCACCGTGACTTCTAGTTGAATATACAGGCTCATATTTGGATATCTTCCAATAGCAGCTTCATGTATCATACGATAGTTTGAAAACCAGCTTCATTGAAGACCAGAAAGAAAAGTCATGCATGATTCATACCAATGCTCAGCAAAAATGGAGTTTAAAACTGAAAATCTATAGTTTGAGTTATTCTGTAATGTGCACATTTGTTGATGCTCAATGAACAGAAGAGCAATTCAGAATGAAGCAGAAATGGAAATGCTGCTGGCACAAGATGCAACAGCACCTGGCCATGGCAGCAGCAGTGTGATCACTGCCTACCTGCATTTCATACTATGTGACAAACTGGTACCTTCAACCCTTTAGTGGTCTAATTTGGAGGATGACTTCCTGTTATTTCCCAAACTCTGTTTTTCAATTTTGGTTGCATAAACAGGCAAGATTGGAAATTTCAGTCACCTGTGAAAGGGTCTCTGGCCCAAAGTACTCAGAGCTCTGGTTACGTACATATGTATGGATTCATATATTACTACCACTATTGCTTTTGTAGCCAAAACATAACATTGAATGTACAGTTGAAATCACACAGTACAGTGTTGGAGACAGTCTCCTTCCTTTCAACTTCTCACCTACAAAATCTACCTTCCATTACTCTTTACCTCTTATTTTGTCCATGAATATGAAGGCATTTTAAAGAAAAACCTGCATATTTTTGACGTTCATGTCACAGACGTATAAGACTGCTCTGCTGTTAAATGGAAGTGCAAGCAAAAACCAAGCACATTGCCACTAGTGGTCATATTTTTTAATGACAGTGACAGTGACCACTATATTTAGAAGGCTAATAACCTTGAAATGTTGCAGCCAGATTTATGTGAGCAGGCACACATGATAGAGGCAAAGCAACAGACAAGAGGAACGGAATAAAAACAGTATCACATCACTCTCAGTGACAGCACTAGGTGTGTCATTTAGTCTACTGATGTACTGCATAGCAAAAGGAGAAAGGAAAATCCCATGTAGTGCTACATTAGGAATAGAAAGTAGGTGTGAGTATAAGAAAGAATTAGTTTGGGAAAATATTTTGGTCGGTGTTTTTAAGATCTTGATTATCTTGTCTCTCATGAGCTAATATGCACACCAGTTTTCAGGATGCTCATTTACTTTAAATAACAGCTACAATATAAATGAGTGATGCCACAATGTATTTTGTATGAGCTAGAAGTGGAGTGGCTTTAACCATTTCATACCACACCTAGGAAAATGCCAGATTAAATGTGGCAAATGAAGAACAGTGTTTCCAAAGTCAAAGTCACAGAGATATGAATCACACAGGGAGATCATTCACTGAACTGAAGACCATCTGCACAGAGGTCACATCATACTGGAACAAAGCTGAAGTATTTTTCTTCATGCTAAAATGATAGGATAGGAAGACCCTACGTACAGAGTTTCTCATATAAGAAAGTAGGTAGAGTCTTTGGCATCTTTTGACTTACTAGCATGACAAGGAGCAGAAATGACCTAAAAGCTCACATATTTACATTTCAGTTCACTCCTTCTCATTAACTTACTTTTCTGGCTTTAGATCTCTGTAAATAATTCCAAGACCATGCAGGTGGTCTAATGCCAAGGCCAGCTCAGCTAAGTAGAACTTGACATCCTCTTCTGTAAACATCACCTAGAAATAAGCAGGAGAAGAACACAGTGGTGGGCTGACTTGCATTAAAGAGACATGGAGAACAAATTGTTTGACTCGGGAATCTTGGAAATACTATCATATTGGGTTCAATTTTCCATAATTTGTCTGAACTCACATTAACAATTCCTGCTGGATTCTCCTCATAAAGCAAAACTTGATCTGTGAAATCTTGCCATTTCTTGCTTCTCTCATTAGTCTGTTTGATATGTTTCAGTGCTACCACATCACAATAGTAAGAGTAAGGTTTTAAGTCCCTAGCCTTTGGAAATTAATCTTAAAACTCAATATGTTCAGTTCAAAATTCAATATGTTCAGTTCAAAATTCAATACACTTTCACATCTCTTACTTTGCTAAAATCTTTGTATTTGGTTACCAAATTCCCTAAAAATAACATGGGGTAACTTCTTTGGAGAAGTGAAATGCTTCCAAATCTGAGCAGATACACAGCATGAAGACACTCAGAGATGGATTTAAAAGCCCATACATTGAGGGTTCAAGGAATCTCAGTGCAGATGCCATAAGCAGTCATTTATCTAACATTCAGAACCTGGTAAGATCTAACATGAGGTCAGCTGTTTTCTCTCTATAGCTAGTATGGATACTGCTAACACTGAAAACTCTGGTTTAGGTGGGAAGAAACTTCTGCCCGTGAAAGAACACTAAGCTCAGAAAAACTCAGATGGCAACAAAACTATTTGGTTCAACTTTCTTTATATCCCAGATGTTATTAAGTTCTCTCTAATTAAATTTCTGTATATACAGCAGTAGTAACGTAGAATGAGAAGCTGATACATTGGATACACAAATGTGAATACTATGTATGACAGACGTAAAATGAGTCAGCTCAATATAATTTTCAATGTCCTGTGTAAATGTAAATAACTACAGTAGAAGTTGCTGAGCTGCCTTTTTTGTTTTTTAATTAAATCTCTGCTCATGGAAAGGGGCAGCCACAACACTCCGTTGCTGCAGAGCTGCAGAGGGCTGAAAGCAAAAAGAAAGGACTCAGAGAACAGACGTCACATAATTTAGTTAACAATGTTACTGTAAAGGCTGGAAAGAAAAAGGGTACACAAGCAGAAACTAAAAATTTAATTGGTCTGAATGTAAACCTAGCATTAATTACAAAAATAAATTTAAATTATGTATAAGGTTTACAATAAATAATGCAGAAGAGAGTAAATCAATAGAATCAGAGAAAATCTAATCTATACAAATACACCTAAAGTCAAACGTCTCAGAAAGACAGAGCAGGAGAAACAAGCTTTGCAAGCATGCATACTGTAGTATATGGGATCTGTCTGAAAGTCCACTGAAATCAACACCAGTGGACTGAGTCCATAACTAACAAGTTGACTTGATAGGGTGCTTGGTTGCATGGTTTAGTTGATTAGGTGGGTTGGATAATAGGTCGAACGTGATGATCTTGAAGGTCTCTTCCAACCTGGTCTGGTCTGGTCTGGTCTGGTCTATTCTATTCTATTCTATTCAAGTTTTTTTCCCCTATAACTTCATCCCTTGAGATACCTTAGCACTAAACAGCTGCAAAGTATAGGCAGACAACATGAACTGCAGACACTGAGAAAAAGTATGTAAAAGGACTGTTCGGGAGGGCTATTCTTGATTGTACAAAGCACAGAGGTTAGTTCATTGGGGAAAATGTGAAATTTCAAAGGAGTACAAAATTTGAGCTGTTCCCTTTACTTTCTAGTTCCTTGACTGGGCAGAATGGTAACTGCCCTCTGTGGGCAATAATCACTTTTCCATGAAGAGGCCCTTGCTAAGACAAGCATGCTGCCTCTCTAACAAAGCCTGGTCTCATGGCACAGTAGAAAGATATTATTTTCTTCAATCTTTTTCTTCATACTAAAAATAACTGCTACCACATATTGACTGCTTGTACAACTATCATTACTTAGCAGTGCAAAGAAGCTGTTCCTAATGTCTTCTTCCATTAGCAAACAAGCCCTAAAAATAAAATCTCGGGGTCCCAAGCTGTGGCATATACAGCAGCCTGCAGCATGTCATTGAACCAGCAGTTGGGGGGGAGGGGAGGAAGGCAACAGGGAATTTTTTTAATAAATATACTGGCGTGGTTTTTTCTGTTTGTTTGTGGTTTCTTTTTTTTTTTTTTTCCAGCCCATCAATAACAGCCCAAGAACAGTGGGACAGATCTTCCCCTCAAGATGGCAGCTGAAATGCCCCTATCTTGTCTGAATTTGGTGGTTGCCCACATCTCTGACTCCATACTCCAGAAAAAGATCCATGGCTGGGGACATCATGTTGGGTGACAGAATGCTGGGACAGCAGGGGCAGCAGGGATGCCTTGCCAGACCTTCTGTACTGCCTGCATGGCCTTCTCAGAGGCTAACTGCAAGAGGATGCATTGCTTCAAGCAATGTGGCCACCCAGCTCAAAGAGGCATTTGGAGATGCAAACAGGTGCTAAACAAACCTAGAAAATCTGCTACTTTCTACAGGCATTAGTGGGACCCAAGCTTGGACAATTTCCTGTTTACCTTTTATTCCAGCAGCAGCACCTCTCCAGGGGCAGGGGCTGCAGAGGGCAGGGAAAGGATGAGAAGCAGCAGCTGCCTCCAGGCAAGCAGGATGAGAGCAGGTGAGGGCTGTGACAGCCAACCTCCAATACCCAGGGTAGTGTGTGGCATCCAACCTGCTCCTGTTGCAGGAGATGGGTCTTTCCTTGCTCACTAGCTGATGCTCCCTGCTCTGCATGCTTGCTGCAGGGGTCAGGCCCTGACTACAGACATCTCTTCTTTCGGTTTGTAGTGGTTGTGTTTTCCCAGGGGTTCTGTGTCCTTGCCCAGGACAAAATGTATTTGGGATTGATTTCTCAAACTGTTTCTCATCACATCCAAGATTTTGCTAGCAATGGATCTGGGGCTATTTTGCTATGGGAATGGTTTACTAGTGTTGCAGTGTAATGTGTGAACAGCTTAGTGTGTTGTAATCATCACAACAAATGCTATCTGCTGCACTTTGTATGGCATCATTCAAATACAATCGTTAAGAGCCAACTTAAAGATGCAAGAGGATGCAACTCTATTATGTATACATAGCAAGATAATTCTCAAGGCCATTTTCAATTCCAACCAACTTAATCCAAGTTCTGGGAATCCAGGACAGTATTTAATTTCTAAGGTAAAAATCTATTAGCTTACCTCTTTGGAGAGTCTGGTGAAAAGGTCCCCTCCCCGTAGGAAATCCAGTATTAGATACAACTTTCCCTCTGTTTGAAATGCTGCATTAGAAAAGGATGAGATGTCAGAAGTTTGAATTGAAAAAAGTCTTCAATGAATGAATCTTATTCACTAGCAGTGTATCATTTATGCCCTAAGCTTTTCTGTCATTTCAGCACTTTGAGAACAACAATAAAACATCATTCTGTATAGAACAAAGCAATTGAGCTCAGACTATGGGGAAAATGGTATCATTTGGGAGACAACAATGCATTACTAATATATTCCTATCCATGCTAACTATCTATGAACTAACATTGCCAACCTGGTCTATTCTATTCTATTCTATTCTATTCTATTCTATTCTATTCTATTCTATTCTATTCTATTCTATTCTATTCTATTCTATTCTATTCTATTCTATTCTATTCTATTCTATTGCACAAGGCACCGGGAATCACTGATGGCTAGATGTAGAGAAGCTCCCAAGTTTGTGTGAGAGGAGAGCTTGTGTGAGAGCCCAAAACGCCCGCAGATGACCCTCCTCAAGGAGCTGGTGAGACAAAGGAAGGCAACTCCAGGAAAACATCCCATTCATGTATACATGTACACATTCATGTACACAAATTTGGACTGGTGCCAGTTGTTATAACCAGTTACCCCACCAGCTCTATCACATCAGACTTTAAGACAAATGTATTTTAATGGTGGAATGGCTAAAACATACTGAATCTCTCCTTGAGCACATATGAAGAATTTCACACAAGTAGGTCCTATGATTTTGTTAGAGAGTCATAAGTAGGCAGGGGGTAATCTATATGGTATCATACCTAGTCAAAATTCCCTGACCAATTAAAGAACAAACATGAATTTTATTTTATTGTAATTACCATAATGAAGCTTGACTATGAAAGGGTGATTCACTTCTGCCAAAATATCTCTCTCCATCTTTGATCGTACCCGATCCCGAACTATAAAGAAAGAGCAATAAGAACAGTGACATATTAAGACACAGTGTGGTCAAAGGATACAGTGCTGGAATGAGGTTCAGGTGATTTGGATTCTGCTTCTCTCTCTGTTGTTGGCTTACAACATTACCAAATCACTCTCTAGTGTTTTGGCAAAACACTGCCTATCTTGTCTGTGCCAAGAGGCACTCCTCAGGAAGGCACCATGTCTTCCTCTGTAGAGAACTGCCCTAACTGAAAGTGCTACAGTATTACAAGGAACAGAAAGATGATTATGGTTTGCAGAAAAGAATATTCATGTGAAAATTAAATTCATACAAAATAATAACTTTATCTCATATAAGATTAAACAATGGAGCAGTTTCAGAGCTTGTCAGGCTAACCTTGTGCAAATTAACTTTCTATATTGTGTTGATGTAGGATTTATGAGACATCACTGAACAGCACTCTCTGGAAGTGATTTATATAAAATATTTTAAGCTTCCAATAAACCACCCAAACAATCAGTCATAAAGAGAAAATGCTGATTAAAAGTAACAAAAAGCTATTTTTATGTGTAGAGATAAATTATATTGTGATAGCTGTGAGAAAAATACTTCTTGGGCTTGAGAAAAATAGACAGGAAGAGAAAAAATAGTTAAAGAAGTGAGCTGGGTTCAAAGTAATCAGAACTGATGCTGAAGATTTCATAGCAAACACATTTAGCAAAATGTTCAGGCACTGAGGAGGATTCAAGTCGCCATATTACTGGCTCTTGATCGTGCAGATCTATTTTCAGTATCACAGTATCACTTAGGTTGGAAAGGACCTCGAGGATCATCGAGTCCAACCTGACACCACAGACCCCATGACTAGACCATGGCACCAAGTGCCACGTCCAATCTCCCCTTGAACGCCTCCAGGGTCGATGACTCAACCACCTCCCTGGGCAACCCGTTCCAATGCCGAATGACTCGCTCGGTGAAGAACTTCCTCCTCACCTCGAGTCTGAACCTCCCCTGGCACAGCTTGAGACTGTGTCCCCTTGTTCTGGTGCTGGTTGCCTGGGAGAAGAGGCCAACTCCCTCCTGGCTACAACCACCCTTCAGGTAGTTGTAGAGGGCAATAAGGTCACCCCTGAGCCTCCTCTTCTCCAGGCTAAACAATCCCAGCTCCCTCAGCCTCTCCTCATAGGGCTTGTGTTCAAGGCCTCTCACCAGCCTTGTTGCCCTTCTCTGGACACGCTCAAGTGTCTCAATGTCCTTCTTAAACTGAGGAGCCCAGAACTGGACACAGTACTCAAGGTGCGGCCTAACCAGAGCAGAGTACAGGGGCACTATGACCTCCCTGCTCCTGCTGGCCACACTATTCCTAATGCAGGCCAGGATGCTATTGGCCCTCCTGGCCACCTGAGCACACTGCTGGCTCATATTCAGGTGGCTGTCGATCAGCACACCCAGGTCCCTCTCTGTCTGGGAGCTCTCCAGCCACTCCGACCCCAGCCTATAGCTCTGCATGGGATTGCCATAGCCAAAGTGCAGCACTCGGCACTTGGACTTGTTGAATGCCATCCCATTGGACTCTGCCCATCTGTCCAGTCGGTCGAGGTCCCTCTGCAGAGCCTTTCTACCCTCTAACTGACTAACCTCTGCCCCTAACTTTGTGTCATCTGCAAACTTGCTGATGACTGACTCTACCCCTTCATCCAGATCATCAACGAATATGTTGAAGAGGACAGGGCCCAGCACTGATCCCTGGGGGACACCACTGGTGACTGGCCTCCAGCTGGATGCGGCACCGTTCACGACCACTCTCTGGGCCCGGCCCTCCAGCCAGTTCCTAACCCAGCACAGAGTGTAACGGTCCAATCCACGGGCTGACAGCTTAGTCAGCAGTTTGCTGTGGGGGACGGTGTCAAAGGCCTTGCTGAAGTCTAGGTAGACCACATCCACAGGCCTCCCCACATCCACCAGGCGGGTCACCTGATCATAGAAAGAGATCAGGTTGGAGAGGCAGGATCTGCCCTTCCTGAATCCATGTTGGCTGGACCTGAGCCCTTGGCCATCCTTCAGGTGCGCAGTTATTGCCGCCAGGATAATCTGCTCCATCACTTTCCCTGGCACTGAGGTCAGGCTGACCAGCCTGTAGTTTCCAGGTTCCTCCATCCGACCCTTCTTGTGGATGGGGACCACGTTGGCCAGTTTCCAGTCACCTGGGACCTCACCAGTGAGCCAGGACTGGAGGAAAATGATGGAGAGTGGCCTAGCTAGCACATCTGCCAGCTCTCTCAGCACCCTAGGATGGATCCCATCTGGTCCCATGGACTTGTGGATATCCAAGTGGCTCAGCAGGTCCCAAACTAACTCCTCATGGATTTCCAGGGTATTACTCTGCTCCCCGACCCCAACGCCCAGCTCCGGAGACCACTCGTCCTGAACTCCTGCCTTGTTGTTAAAAATTGTGGCAAAGAAGTTGTTCAGGACCTCAGCTTTATCCTCATCCTCAGTAACTGTGTTCCCCTCCAGGTCCACTAGGGAGTGCAGGTTCTTCCTGCCCTTCTTCTTATTGTTAATATATTTATAAAAATGCTTTTTATTATCTTTGACTGAGGTGGCCAGCTTCAGTTCCAGCTGGGCCTTAGCCTCCCTAATTTTATTCCTACATAATCTAACAGCTTCTTTGAACATACCTCAAGAAGCCTTCCCCTCCTTCCAAAGGTGATACAGCCTCCTCTTCCCCCTTAAATCCTCCAGGAGCTGCTTGCTCATCCAGGCCGGTCGCCTTCCCCGCCGGCTTGCCTTCCGGCACATGGGAACCGCCAATTCCTGTGCCTTCAAGAGCTCCTGTTTGAAGTAGGTCCAACCCTCCTGAACCCCTTGGTTCATGAGGGCTGGTACCCAGGGGACTTTGCAGACAAGTTTTTTAAATAGGCTGAAGTTCGCCCTTCGGAAGTCCAAGGTGGAGGTTCTGTTGGTGCTCCTCCCAATCTCCCTGCATATTGAAAACTTCACTATCTCGTGGTCACTGCACCCTAGGCAGCCTCCCACGATCACATCTCCCACCAGCCCTTCCCTATTGCAGAACAGCAGGTCAAGCAGAGCCTGTCCCCTGGTAGGCTCGCTTAACAGCTGTGTCAGGAAGCAGTCCTCCATTCGCTCCAGGAATCTTCTGGACTGCCTCCTCCCTGCTGAATTAAGTTCCCAGCAGATATCTGGGAGGTTGAAGTCACCAACAAGGACAAGATCTGATGATCTTGAGACAGCCTCCAGTTGCTTGTAGAACAACTCATCAGCCGCCTCATCCTGGTTGGGTGGTCTGTAACAGATTCCAATCAGGATGTCAGACTTGTTAGGTTGTCCTCTGATTTTGACCCACAGGCTCTCAACTACCTCATCTTCCACCACAAGTTGTGTGGCAGAGATTGACTCTCTAATATACAGAGCCACCCCTCCTCCTCTTCTCCCTCGCCTGTCCCTCCTAAAGAGCCTGTAACCCCCCATTGTAGCACTCCAATCGTGGGAGCTGTCCCACCAAGTTTCCGAGATGGCGACTACATCATAGTTGCCCTGATGGATTAGGACCTCCAACTCCTCTTGCTTGTTGCCCAGGCTGCGTGCATTGGTGTACACGCATCGCAGCTGGGTTCCTGACTTCTCAACTAACCCTACCTTGCGCCCTACTCTTACCTCTGCAGAGGGACCGATTGCCTCACCCACCCCCTTCAGACCTAGACCTATTTTTCAGTGAATCACAATTTTACAACTAATTCTGTAATGACAGTACCAAAATTCCCTTCTGTTTTCTTTGCAACAGACAATGCCAATATGCTTTTCAGCTGAAAGCATCTACAAAGAGTGTTATGAGCCTATTTGAGGTGGCAACGTCTGAGATTTCAGTGAGATTCTGTTATGACCTGCACGTACTGCAGAGCTGCTGAGAAGCAGACTATTCTCAACACCCAAGTAATGAACATGCCATAATCAAACCATGTATTCTGTCACTGTACATCAAAAATTGATGCACCCAATTAGGTTCAAAACAGCTGATGTGAAAACCTTAAATAGGAATAGAGGTGAGTTTTGGTTTCTTGCTATTTTGATGCTTTACTTAGGTTGATACTGATATAAACTTACTAGCTCACTTAAAGTAAGCTACCCTGTGGCTAAAAATCAAAACAAAGGGAATCCCAGGATCTTAAACTTATCACATGAGTAAAAATCTCACATTACGTGAAGATAAAGCACTTCTCATGCTGCTGATCAGCAGTGCTCCCTGGCAGGAGCTCTTGTTAGACAGGTAAGCATGGCTGAACGCTCTCTGTGAGACATTTCCTGTACTTGATTAGATAGCCT
This sequence comes from Melanerpes formicivorus, assembly GCF_026170545.1. Lineage (NCBI taxonomy): Eukaryota > Metazoa > Chordata > Aves > Piciformes > Picidae > Melanerpes > Melanerpes formicivorus. The sequence goes on along the minus strand of NW_027142551.1, from coordinate 208,726 downwards.
AACAAAGTGCCTGTGTATGCTAGCACCACACAACTCTGTGAATAGGCTAGCAGAATAGCAGCACACCCTCCTGTCCCCATCACTTTAACCTCTGAACAGGTAAAGTCAAAGCTGTGCTTCCAGGTGCTTTGCCAAAGCCTCCTGTACTGTGCCCTGCTCACTGCGCTGCAGGTTACAGGCTGTGAACCTGTCAGGCTGCCATGTCACCCTCCTCCCCCCATATATTTACAGCAGCCACAGGAACATTAAAGAAAAGGCTATGTCAGCACAGAAGATGCCTCATTCTCTGCAGTCATGGTTCTGTAAACTCTCTGAACCTAGCCTCCTCCAATGCGGCTTGGAAATGGCTTCCAAAAAGGTAACTGAAACCTCTAATCAGGATTACAGTTTGTGCATGCCTTCTCCATCTTACAGGATCAAATACTGCCTGATTTAAATGCTCTGAAGGCAGAAGTGAAATAGGGCAGACTTTCATACAGTCTTAACTGCCAAAGAAGCTATTAATCATACTATCTAAAAAGGCAAATCCAATTGCTTTCTCTCAATGTCTTGTTCTTACTCTATTAATTTCATGAGCCTGGGCTGTGCCTGATCTTAACCTCCCAACTCTCTTCTCTAGGGCTATCTACCTGCTCGCATCAGCTTACATACCACAGGGCACTGTGACTTACTGCATCCAGTGCTGCACATTCATTGTCATGGTATGCCATAAACATGGAAGGTTAAGTCCTTTCACTGTTAATTCTGACATAACCTGAGGGATTTATTTTCTCTTATTCCAGATACAGCTGGACATAGGAATGCCCTTGCTCTTTCCCTTATTGTATTTTTTGGGATCTGTGCAACATGTATTTGTTGGGAAAGGCTTTAAGAATAGACGGCACCTCAACATAATATTTCAACAGTATGCAGCTCTTGCTCCATCTGACTTCTCTGTCATCTTCCAGGTATGATGAATGGGAAAGTGCCTCTCTTCTGCAGTTTGAATATTTTCTTTCCAGTGGTCAGTGGCCCCAGTCTGCTCCACTGAGGAAGTCTCCATTTTAGTTTTCACATCCTGGCAGTCAGATAACTAGATTAACTTGCTCAAGCATGATCTGAATTAGTTCTGGCTGCTTATTGAGCCTGACAGATCCTGGATATGAAGGGAATCTTCCAGCAGCATGGACAGGGTCTGAACAGCTGTTGCAATTCCAGAGATGGTAAGGACTGAAAGCTAAAGTTACTTCCACACAGGTGATGAAGGAAACAGCTATTTTTGTGTGGTCTCATTGTGGATCAGTGAATATGTACCACTACAAATCTCTGCACTCACATAAAAAAACACTGTCTCTTTGACAAGGAGCTATTTCTGTGGATTATTTTCTGAGTGAATCTCTTTTCTCCAATGATTTTGTCAAATAGCTGCAAAACCAGGAGCCCTGGAGCTCAGTAGCCCTAGGGAAGATGTCCAAGCGTCTCATTCCAGCATCACTCAGCTCCATCTGAGTTTTCCCCACACAGGTACCTGCCTGGTGCTGCAGAACAGCCTCTTCATCTGTCCACTCCTTGGTAATGTCAGGGAATGTACAGCAAAGGCACTGAGGAAAATGCAAGTAATTTGACTCCCACATCCTCACTTTGACCACTTGCAGGAGCATCAGTGAAGCAGGAACAGGCATCTTGGGATTACACCAGATATTTACCTCTGTCATGAAAACGGTCACTGGAATTAGTGATCATCTGCTAAATTCTTGTGCTTTCTACCCACTATCAAATTTTGTGTGAAAGGGGAATTTCACCAGTTATCATTAAATTATATGTAAGACAGAGGCAGAAAACATAACTTTGGAGCAATGAGAACAAAGTCATTAATATTGTTTGCACGCTTCTAGACAAATTAGCTCTCCAAGAAACAATCTCTGACATCACAATACAGAAGAGACCCTACTGGTGGAGCCTGTAACAGCAGAAGAAGCACCTCCTACTCTGAAACAAAAACAGTTCCCATTTCCAGGTATTAATGCAACATGAAAGAGGAGCAGAGGCAACTGAGGATACATGCAAAAATAAATAGAGTTTATACACTTCTGTCCATGTAGCTCAGAACATCAAAAAAGACAGCATTACTACTTAGGTTATTTAACACTAAATGGTTAAGGAGAAGGTTTTATTTAAGGTATGAATTTTTACTTCTTGGCCTGTTTTAATTTTAATAACCATGAAGTACAGAAGGGAAAGGGGAAAAGTATATTCAGAGCATCTTCCAAGGCCAGAAATGTCCTTCTCAAGAACAGACTAGCAGTGTATTTTCTGAATAAGAAAATAAAACCATAACACTGCTTCCCTTTCTGAAGCTGTCATGATATCAACTTTGGCTGAGATTTAAACAAGGAAATGTAAATTAAATTTCAGCTTATTTACTTCTTGTTCATATCTCTCACTGGAAAACTAATAGTGCATCTCTAAGACATCTACACTATCAAATAATTATAACATAGGAACAACCAGTAATGTAGATGCACTGACACTATCAGTTCAGCAGGATGTTGAGCCAACCCAATGACAACTTTAATTAACAAAAACATGTTCTACAGGAGATGTAAAGGGGGGGTGGGGGTGGTGTTTTATACCAGAGACACTAATTTAATCACTGTAATACTCATTAAAATGTATAGATAATACGCCATACGGGGAAAGTAAATTGTCGTATATCTAGTGATTGGATAGCTGAGCTGAAGCCACACCTCTTGTGAAGTTAAACACAGTTCAGCCATTGGTTTCAGTGGAACCAGATCATTGCTTCTAGGATCTCTTTGGTCAAATAATAAATTCCAAACATTTTTATTTAGTAGCATACTTCTCACTGCTTCCCAAAGCAATTTTTATTTCTGCTTGAAAGAAATAATCCTGAAGCTGTTTTCTAAATTTGTGTGTAATACTTTGCTGGTCTTTTCTCTGTCTTCAGACTTACCTAGGGTAAAAGTTGATGTTTCTACTTCAAGAGAAGAAATTTTCAATTTAACTTGCAGTGTAGTTTTGGGTTTTGCCTACAGATTTGGTCTTACAAGGCATGGGGGTGTTTATCTACAGTCTTTTACAAGCTAACACATGCATCCAATTTAAATTGGCATTCATTCAATTTTCAGCTGTAGAATAAAAATGAAATAGCTTTTTCTTTGTCCTTCTTCCTGGGCTGAAACCCTTGTGGTGTCTCTTATGTGTCCCATTGTGTTTCCTTTGGTGCCAGCTGGATCCTATCTGGGCATGGACACTTTTAGGTTAGTGGTCCCATGACATTTTCCATTTATGGCTTTCCTCTTTAAGAAGCTTTTATAGAGAAAGGTCCCACAAGTGAGCACATATTACAGTTATCTTGATGCACTGCCTTAGTGAAGGGCACTAACCTGGAAATCAGGTTTGATAAACAGCACAATCTTCAATGTAGTGAAACTCATCTTGGTCTCACTCATGGGAGAAACCACACATGAAGGCTAAGAGACAAGAGCTGAGACTTTGCTTGGCTTTGGCTGCCCATGCAGATATATTCTGACTTCCCCCTCAGGTGTCAACTTCGCATTGCTCTTTCCTCTGCTAGTCAACAGTAAGGGGAGCCAGAGTGTCAGGGGAGAGGTATTTTTTGTACACTTTAGCTGAGGTCCAGCATAATTCTGCTTTGGTCATGACTGCTGTCATCTACCTGTTCATGCCCTGTAAATGTCTCTGATGCAGCTTCACAAATGTAAGCAAAGTACTTGGATGCTTCAATATACTTCTAGAAATAATTAAATAGCTTCTAAATCCTCTTTAAGAACAATGGAGTTAGATAATGGTTGGACTCAATCTACAGCAGTGCACTCTCCTGCCCCCATCACTTAAACCTCTGAACAGGTAAAGTCAAAGCTTCCAGGTACTTTGCCAAAGCCTCCTGTACTGTGCCCTGCCCACTGCTGTGCTGGTTACAGGCTGTGAACCTGTCAGTGCCATGTCAGCCTCCTCCCTACACATATACAGCAGCCACAGGGACATTAAAGGAAATGTTATGTCAGCACAGAAGATGCCTCAGCCTCTGCAGTCATGACCTCTCTGTACCTAGCCTTCTCCAAAACTGTTTGGAAGCAGCTTCTAAAAAAGAGAATTGGAATCTGTAATCAGGATTACAGTTTGCACATGAATTGGTGACCTGCCTTCTCCATTTTACAGCATCAAATACTGCTGCTCTGTAAGGTATCTAAAGCCAAGATGGTTATGACACACTTTGGTGGATGGGTCCTTTTATAACTCTAAATCCAGTGAGAATATCTGCTAGTTCCCTTGAGGCACAGGAGCTTGGTCCCCTCCCAGAATCCTCTGGAGGAGGCTCAGGGCAGGACCTTGTCATCTCTCTGAGTGGGCTAGTCTTTCTCCACTGATTTTGGAATCAACCTCCCTTCCTGGTGCCACCAGGATGAAATTGTCTTTTGGAACTAGGAATGCATTGTCTGATAATGGTTTGGTGCATCAGTGACTTGTCCTTATGGCCTTTTGCTGGTTTTGACCATTTTAGTCAAAGTACTCCTTAATCCTCTGACCTGTAACAACAGGGAGAGAAGCCCCTTGCATGTCTGACACCAGCAACTCACAACAGAGGCATGTGGAGAGCAGAGCATCCCTCCTTCCCTGACCCAGCATCTCTCATGAGGGAGGCAGGCAAAGTGTAGGCAGAACTTCAGCTTCAGAGGGTGATTTAAATGCCCTAAGAGTATACCCAAAAAAAGTCATCAGAGGAAGGTGTTGAGTCACATCAATAGACAATGGGAAAGCAACTGACATCATTTATCTGGACCTGAACAAAGCCTTTGACACTGTCCCAGACAACGTCCTGATCTCCAAGCTGGTAAAATACAGGTTTGATGGGTGGACCACTCAGTGGATAAAGAAGTGGCTTGAGTGGCTGTCAATGGGTCCATGTCCAAGTGGAGGCCAGTGACAAGTGGAGTCCCTCAAGCATCAGTAGTGGGACCAGTCTTATTTAACATCTTTGTTGGTGTTGTGGACAGTGGCATTGAGTGCACTCTCAGCAGGTTTGCTGACAACACCAAGCTGTGTGGTTTGGCAAAAACACTGGAGGGAAGGGATGGCAGTCAGAGAGACCTTGACAGGCTGGAGAGATGGGCCCATGACAACCTCATGAGGTTCAGTAAGACCAAGTGCAGGGTCCTGCACCTGGGTCAGGGCAGTCCCAGGCACTGATATAGGCTGGGCAGGGACTGGCTTGAGAGCAGCTCTGAAAAAAAGAGAGCTGGGGGTGCTGGTGGATGAGAAACTCAGCATGAGCCACCAGTGCGCACTTGCAGCCCAGAAAGCCAATCAGATCCTGGGATGCCTCAAGAGCAACACAGCCAACAGGTTGAGGAAGGTTATTCTCCTCCTCTACACCACTCTGGTGAGACCCCACCCAGAGCACTGTGTCCAGTTCTGGAACCCGTATTACAAGAAAGATCTGGACATGGCGGAATGTGTCCAGAGAAGAGCCACAAGGATGATCAGGGCTGGAGCACCTCCCCTATGGACAGGCTGAGAGAGTTGGGGTTGTACAGTTTGGAGAAGAGAAGGCTCTGAGGAGACCTTATTGTGGCCTTCCAGTATCATAAAGGGTCCTACAAGAAAGTTGGTGAGGGACTTTTGAGGGTGTCAGGTAGTGATAGGACAAAGAGGAATGGATCCAAGCTAGAAGAGAGTAGATTTAGATTAGATGTTAGGAAGAAGTTCTTCACCATAAAGGTGGTGCAACACTGGAACAGGTTGCCAAAGAAGTGGTGGAAGCCTCATCCCTGGAATTTTTTAAGGCCAGGCTGGATGTAGCTCTGGGCAACCTGATCTAGTGGAAAGTGTTCCAGTCCATGGGAGGGCAGTTGGGACTAGATGATCTTTGAGGTCCCTTCCAACCCATACAATTTTGTGATTCTGTGATTACAGAAAACCATTCCTTCAGGAAGTTACATGCAGAAAAGGCACGGATAATGTCGAAGATTTCACAATCTGCTCAAAGATACTTGGCAAAAAGCATTATTGATTATAAATCATTTACTCATCTTTACCTTCCAGAATCATGTTTGGTAAGTAATCTTCCTACTCAGTCAGGAGTAGAGCAGTAATTAATTAACAAATTAAGAACAGGGGAAGTTAGAAACTAAGTTATATTAATCAAATCACCACCAAATAATATTTGTAGCATGAGAAGTATATGAATAAAATTGATGGGTTTAAATTTCATCCATTACCCTCCTCAAACTCAACACCATGCTTCAAGTAGAATAAAAGCAAAATAGGATTCAGGCTCAGGAACATGCAACTCAAGTTTCAAAATTTTCATGCAGTACTTGAAAATATGAGTGATATCAATAATGGTATCACAGAGGTTGGAAGGGACTTCAAGAGGTCATTGGGTCCAACCATCCTGCCACAGTAGGATCACTTAGAGTAGTTGTCACAGGAATGCATCCAGGTACATTTTGAAAGTTTCCAGTGAAGGAGACTCCACAACCTCCCTGGGCAGCCTGGCACCATGCTCCATCACCCTCACTGTAAAGAAGTTCCTCCTCATTTTAAGGCAAAATGTTCAAGCTTGAACCTGTTCCTTGGCTTATTACTGTGCACCACTGAAAAGAGCTAGGCTCCATCCACTTGACACCCACTCCTCAGATATTTATACACATTGATGAGATCCCCTCTCAGTCTTCTCTTCTCAGTCTCTCTTCACAGAGGAAATGCTCAAATCCCCCAGTGATCCTTGTGGCCCTCCGTTGGACTGTCTCCAGCAGTTCTCTGTCCCTCTTAAACTGGGGAGCCCAAAATTTGACAATAGTATTCCAGGTGTGCAGAAGAACTTCCCTAGACCTGCTGGACACACCCTTCTTGAGGCAGCCCAGGATACCACAGGCTCTCTTGGCCACAAGGGCAGGTTGCTGTTCCATGGAGAACCTACTATCCACCAACATTCCAAGATCTTTCTTTATATGCACACACAAGCATGCACAACGTTCTGTTCAAATTAATCTCTATTATTTTAATGTGTTTTTAATGCTGACTATTGTAGACGAATGCAGAGAACTAGGTTGTAACTTCAAATCCACACAGCGTACGACAGGAAGACAAAGTACTTTTGTGATTACTAATTACTCAAGATATGGAGAAATACAGGCTTAATAAAACCCAAACAAACAAAACCCTAACAAAAAAAAAAGAACAACAAAACCCCCAACTCTGACTTCAATAATTCTTCTTAGAAATACTAAGAACCTTACTGTGTTTCTGCTTCACACGCTATTGTACTAAAATCTTCTAAAGAACAGCCTTTCATGTTGCACCTTATCAGAAGAACATCAAAAAACACAAAGAAAAAAGATGAAGTGTCCTGTTGACACCTGAAAGTAGAAGTATATCAATAATGTCACACAGGGATTTGATGCACATTTCTTTTGAAATGCATATAATTTCCTGAAGGTTATTTTTCTTTGCTCCCAAATATGGAACCTTTTAAGAGAATGGGGAAAGAGCCATTAGAAACAGAGCTTTACCACTCAGCCCTAGCACTGCTGCCACAAAGGGAAAAAGCAGATTCCTAGTGCAGGAGACACTCCTTTGTAGAAGGGCACTGTGAAAAATCACTACAAATGCAGACTGGTTTTTAGGTGTCCACAGTCTGGACCAGGTAATTTTAGCTTCTCCTCCCTTTCTTTTTTTTTTTTTTCATCCTCATTTTACATGAAACAACACCTTTAGCTGTAAAGAAATTAAAACCCTTCCTTTGTTTGCTTGGATTTTTTTTAAAGGTAGCTTGGATGCCTCAGTGTTGACAACTGGAATGACAGGTATTTATAAATCAATCCTAAACTTTCAACATCTATTTTTATTATTTATCATCTATTCATTTCACTAATCTCTCCAAATATTTGGAAAAGTTAATTAAATCTTCCAATATCCCTCTGCTTCATTTTTCCAAGGACTGTTAATGGACAGACAGATGAACTCTAATGCTACCCAAGAAGAATCGTATCAGAATTGTTAGGAGCGTACCTAGCTTTCTAGAACACACTAATTCTGGTGAAAAAAAATCCTCAGAGCAGTAACCTGAGCTCTTCCCACATTTTTTTTTTTGCCCCTCTTGCCTGGGAGTGTGGAGTGCTGAGGCCTCAGAGGATCTGAGTTCTGCAGGTGTGTCTTGGTAAGTTCCTTCCTGCCCCTGGTATCTCCAGCAGCTGCAATCTCCTGTGGTTTTCCCATTGGGACACCAACGTGGATCTCTCTTCCCTGGCCAAAAACCCCACAGACACTGCAGGAGCTTGTGTTTTAAAAATTTGAATGAAATGAGTGCGTTCTACCCCATCATTAGAGAAGTAGTAACTGATAGACCAGACAGATGATCATATAAATCTCATGTCCTTAAGCAGTGGTGAAATTTCAATTCTTGTGCCTTTTAGACAGAACTGGACTAACTAAATATACACAGATGTGCTTGTACACAGCTCCCAGGTGAACCCGTTCTACATCTTCCCCTGCTCCTCCCCACCTGCAGATGTCCAGTGATATCCAATAATCTAAATCCTCTGGTGATTGTACAACACCAACAAAGTCAGAATTACACCTCTTACATAAATCAGTTCTAACTAGTATCAGTAAACCCAAACTGCAGAAAAGGGTTGATGAAGAGCAGAGAAAGCTGCATAGAACTTTCCCCAGAAAACCAAAGCTTGCAGCTGGAAATACATCTGTCTGTGACTTGAGCAAAACTGAAAGCCTTCAACACCTCTGCATCTGGGTTTTGGTGGGGTTTTTGTTTGTTAGCTTGCTGGTTTTTTAAAATAAAACATATGTTGTATTTAAATTTATTTACCTTAGTGAGTGTGTTATCCTGCCAAATGACCCATGAACTCATACTTTTGTTTCTTGAATTGTAGTGTAACAAGCCCCTAATTTTTATTGCATTTGTTTTAGTTTAACATATTTATATTTATCATTATTGATATTACTATTGCAAGCAATGGCAACAATTTTAATATTAATGACAGGCAATAATTGCTTATGCTGTAGGAATAAGCATAATTTCTGTAAATTATGATAACCTGTATAAAACATTCATTGCTTAAAATATTTATGAGACAGTTGGCCTCTTTTCCCCTCACAAAATAGATATTTAAAATTTAGTTCCAATCTACAAGAATCCGAAGGAGAAAGATACACAGGTACATGTAGTCCTCAGATCTACTCTTAAACACAGTCCAAAAAAGGATGAATATCTCTATCAAACTTCTGCTGTATCTCATTTCAGACCAATTTCCTTGCAGCTACTGCCCTTCTGCAGACTCTGCTTATTCATATGCAGCTGCAAAGAAGGTGCAGCACCAAGCCTCACGTTTCCTACCCAGCAAAAGAGCAGTCATCTAATGTTTGCTACTGTGACATTGCTAAGTCATCAGAAGCAATTAAGAAATTGTTTTACTCTTGTCCTGCATGAGATAGAGATGACCAAGACATCTAGGAACTGCTGGGTCTCTCAGCGTAACAAGTTTTACCACTTGCCTTGTCAGCTTGGTGCCTGGGGTGGTTTAATTAATTCTTTGTTCTTAAAACACTCTTGTGGGTATTACAGGCAGAGCTGAATAAACTTTGCAGATCACTTCACTGTGCAAGTGTGAAAACTGTATGTGCTTTAGTAGTCACAAGTATGTCATCAATGGTAAAAACACAGTTTTTATGATTGAGAAGTGGCTCAGCAGTGAAAAAGCAGACATTTCCTTTCATGTCAGCTTTGTACAGAAAAAAATAGTTCCCCTTATTTATTCTCTCCAGGCCTTACAAACCCATTGTACTGAAAGGGAAGTTTCTTCTCCTCCAGGATCTTTGGGCAACTATTAAATTACTTGCAAAGCCTGGCAGAGCTGGAGGGGGTGAGGGTGGTGCTGAAACTTCCCAGGTTGCTCCTTAGGATGCCAAATCAGGGCAAAATGCCCCTGCACGGGACTGATTTAAAACCCACCCAAGTTCACTCTATTTTGTAATATAAGCTGCAACTATTTTGTGTAATGACATAACATGGAACCTTCTCTCTGGTCCAGATGGAATGTTTATGGACAAGGCCAACAATCTTTTGTATAATATTAAGTGAGAATTCCTGGAAGGAGTTGAAATGTGTTATTATCACTCTGTGGGAAATTTATGTGCTGTGATGTTGCAATTTGCTATCAGGGCAGTTTTGCTCATAGGCTGAACTAATTCTGGTAAATATTTTCTGTATAGCTACTTGAAACTTGTAATTTTGGAAATTTTCAGAGATGTTCTTGCTGTGGCTTTTGTTCTGAATTTGAACAAAAAGCCTAAATTCAGTGAGGTGTTGTTTAGGGTGCAAACTACTGTTTTCTTAAGGGTTTTACTTTTTCATTTTTTAAATCTATTATTTCTTGAACACTAACTATGAAATAACTTTAAAGGAGATACACAATCAAATCAGAAAATTCTGCTGAAATGTTTGCTACCCATGTTTTTCCAAGCAGAATTTCACTCAACAGTATTTATCAATCATGATGAGTACTTCAGGGAAAATATATTTACTGAGCTTACTGGGAATTTTTAGAACACAATCCCTGTGTTTTCCAAGTGCAGAGTAAACATACAAAAGTACAAAATGTTGGTCTTGTGATTGGCCTAATTGGAAAGCAGTTGGCCAGCTTAGTTCTGAGTTAATACAAGGCAGTAGCTGGACTGAGAGAGGTGCATGTCTCAGAAGGGAGAGTTTGGACTAAGTGGTCACAGAGCAAAAGGCAAATATTAACACTCACCCCGAGCTATGCAGCAGCACTGGCCCTCATCGTGCTAGGCTGACTTCTCACTCTAAACATTTCTTCCATTAGGCTGCTTGGATGTGATAAACAAAGACCCAATCCAGTGTGACTTGCTCTAACAAAATGCTTTGGATGAGCATTTTAGTTACTGAATTCCAAACATTTTGGTTTGTGAAATGAGTAACCAGTGTATTTAAGACATCGCTGAAGAACTTGGGATAGTGGCTTCTTATCCTGGACTGAGGATATTCAGTTGATTTGGAGAGGTGAACTCTTGAGACAGCTTCTATTTCTAAACCATGCCGAATGAAGTTTATCAGATTGCCTGCAAGTCAGCTCTGAGATACCTGCACACAACACAGGTGGGAGTTCGGAGCAATATTTCAAGACAATTGTGTCATTTAATGTCAACATTGAGACAACCCAAACCTTTGCTTTGCCCAGGCCCTGACATACTATGCAGACATGCCTAATATACCTTCCTTGATATGTTTGCCTTAAAACCAAATGAGCATCTGTGAGACGGCTGTCTGTCACTGAAGAAGCCTCCAGTCCTATCAGCAAGTAGGGTGTGAAGTCAAGGAAAGGTCATTTCCTAAATTAGAGCTTAAGGAAAAGCCTGTGATTACTGACACACTGACAAAAGCTTTGCAACCAGTAAGCCTTGGTTACAGAAACAAGAAGAAAAAGTGATCTAGTGTTTTCCAGCACTAGGAGAGGAATGTAGGGTTTAATCACAAATTATTTTTCAGCCTGGACCCCACTACCATATAGGGAGCCTCATGGAATATATGACTAAGTTCAGAGAGTTTCTGGATGAAATCATGGCCCTAAAACAGTCAGTAGTAAAACTGCTGTTGACATTAATGTATCTCAGCATCTACATCTCAGTCCCTGTATACAGTTCTGAAAATATACGTAGCTGCTTGCACTCATAAAAGAATACCTAACTGGAGAGGAAATCATATGTCACTGGGTAACTGCCAAGAGCTAAACATAAACTGTAATAAACAATGACTAAAGGGAGACAGGAGAAGAGCAGATAAATATTTAAAGGATATAAACATGAAGGACAGAGAAGACTTATTTAGCAAAATAAAATGAAAGAAAGGAATATAAATAGGAAGAGGTAAGTGAAAAAGAGGAACTGTAGACCATGCTGGCCAAACTGCAACCAGATGAACCCGTCTGGAGCAGAGTGAAGGGGTGGGATTGGAACCTCTTCACTTGATACATGTTACAATCAAACAGAAAAAATTAAATAACGAGTAAATAAGAAACCAGCCTGCCCTGGCTACAGGGGAATGAAGATGTCTTCCACTGTGTGCTACTATGCTGCAGTGACTCTACCTCCACAAAGCGTGCTTTCAGGATTTCACTGTTCTTCACAACTGTTTGGAAGACTGATTGAAACAGAGTTTTTGCACCAGGATTAACTCCTGTGCAATGTTAGAATATTTCAGCAAAGTTAAAAAAACTCCAGGAACAAAATATTCCTATTTGGAATGGACTTGAAAGCCCCGTGAAAAGTAACACTGAGCAGTTTAGAATCTAATGCATTGTGTGAAAGCTAAGATCTCAAATAGCCTTACCAAGAGCCTCAGATCACTGTGGCTGTTATCCTGAAGGTGATAGCAGGGGGTAACACAGCTCCTCTGGGGCCACCCAGTCTTTCCAGTGACTGCTCAGCAAACTGTGGTTCCCAGAGAGTGCAAACTTTCAAGCTTCCTCAAAGTTTTACTTTGGTAGCTGTTTGCTTTGTTCAGCCTGTGACAAAGTGTTCCTGAATCCCCTTGTGATAAACTCTCCATAGCAAACTATTATACAAGTGTTTTACAACAGCATGGAAGGACTTCTTCATATTTCTAATGAAGATGCATGTAAGGAATCATCTTACAGTGCCAAATCTCATGTAGCAATGCCAAGTCTTATGCCTCATGAGCATCTCATTTTTGCTCCACCAATCTCACCTACAGCCACCTTTCAAATATCTTCCATCCCCACTCCAGTGGAAGGGCTGAACAGCCTTGCCCCTGCTGTTTTCCTCTCTATGAAGAAAAGCCACCAAGCACTTACTCTGCCAGTGCTGGAACTGAGCAAGCCCTCTTCCCTTGCAGATGCTTCTTGGTCCAAGATGAAAGGAGCAGGAGAAAGGTTGCTTTGGAGAAAATGGCAGACAGCTATCACTTACATCCTGAAGTTGCTCACAACATGCAGCTCAGTCTTCCCCTCAAAATGACACTTAGAGCAAGAGCTGATTCATGACCTTCTCTCTTCCTGGCACTCCACTTCCCTGCTTACAGTTTTGCCCTTTTCCATTGCCTTTCCATTGGCTCCACACACCAGATCACATCTCCAAGCCTGCTGCTACCACTCACAACTGGCTCAGGGGATGCCAGCTGTTACTCCAGAAAGATCACCTGGGGAATCTGGGGGATATCAGCTCACTTCAGGACAGTTGAACCACATCTGGGAAATGAGGTTGTATGAATTTCGGTAGGTTGGAAAGTCAAACGATAGCTGCGCATTTAGTGGGATGGTCTAGCAAGAACCTTCTGGTTTCCTTGATACAAAGGTCAAAATATGCTGCTTAAGAAACTCTCTCCAGTATAAAAGTCTTCTCTTAGGGACTTGCTGGAGTTGCTGAGCAAAGCCACTGGCTATTTTCCTAAACAAGGCAAGAGAGTGGAGGCACAAGCTGGGGGAGACCATTCTTTTCCCTTTATGGGGACAGTTTTCCAGGAGACAGAGATAAGTGGTAAAGGTGATTCAAACACAGGGAACAACAAAAATACAAAATAGTCCTTCTAAACATACAGTTGAAAGTATTTATCATGGCAACATGCAAAGGTCCAATTAGTACCTGCATCTTTTTACATCTTACCTAGATGTACAACATTTGCATTCAACGTTGCATAGCTTCTTGTATCCACAATGAAAACAAAATTGAATAGATCAGCATTGACATTACTAACAGAGCAGCACAATCCCATGAACATGAAACTTCCTCTGAGCGTGAAAAGCAGGTTTGAGTGAACAGTGTTGATGATGACAATTGCCCACTATGTGGCAACTATATTACAGCACAAAAGAAGTCTGAAAGATGACCAGGGACATTTCACAATTATCTGAGCAATTCAGTCTTCGCCAAAATTTGCAGAATTAATCTGCTGCTGCAAGGAAAATGGCAGTTAAATTACTGCACTATGGAAATCTCTTGAGTGTGTCTATTAGAGTTTCAGGCAGCTAGAAAGTGCTGTAGACAAAATATAAAAGAGGCTGTTGTTGGTGCTGATTGCTGGACTCTCTTGAACATCATCAAAACCTACAACCTGGAGCAAATACCATAGGCACGAGGAAGCCTTAACTAACATGTGTGACCCATGTGAAAAGTATAAAAACACAGAGTATTTTTCTTTCTGTTGAAATAAATCCCAGATGATAGCCTCCCACACTTTTATGGAGATCCAGATGAGTGCTAGCACACCTCCAGCAGCAGTTGCAAAAAAGAATGCCTGGCCAGCTGTTTGGTGAAGCTTTACAACTGATCCAAATGCAATGCTATGAGGCAAACCATCACCAGTGCATCACTCCTGACATTAGCCTGACTTAAAATGGCATCAAGTAGCAATGTCGAGCTCTCTCTTAATCTGTCCTCACTCTCGGAAGGAAATAGCATTATTCTGCTCTGTTATGGGAACCAGTAAAAGCAGTGGGATGCAACTCCCAGAGGATGCTTATGAATTTGGTTTCAAAGCAACTGTAAATGCTCTGCAGTTACAGGCAGCTGATATTGGTTAAATGAGAATTTTGTTGGATGTTCCAACTGGTGCAACTTATTCAGTGAACAGAACAAACAAATGCTTTTCATATAGATAATGGATTTGTACCATAGCCAAAGACTTTCAGAGTCCATCAAGGAGGTTAAAAACCCCAGTGATATTTAGCTATTGTATTTCCAGTTTAGCTTTTCACCACAGCTACAAATTTATGCAAAAGTACAGTTGATTCATAGCTCTGATTATTTTAAATAGTCAATGCATTATACAGAAGACACATTTCCTACCAATTTCTTAGTTTGGATTCTTTAGTCACTAATTTCCATAATGCAGCAGATTGCATTTAAGTGGTGATGAGTGTTAATGCCATCTCCATTAATGGAGATAGACTATTACTTTTCATAAGGACATTGAGTACTGCAAAGAGGAGGTTGGCATAATTAGGTTAACATTGTAGATATGGTGATTGAGAAGAGCAGCAGCTGTAGCAGTAGCTGGTTTATGTTCATGCAAGCAGACTGGCAGTAGAGATGCGAGCAGAGCTGAAGCCTTGTGACTCCTAAACTGACATACCAGCTCCTATACTAAATATGCCACAAAAGAACAGAAGAGATGACATAAAATATCATGCCATAAAGAACAGACTACATGACATGAATTCACAGGAGATGAAGACTAAAAGCATTTGGGTGTGTATTTGCCAAAAGAACAATTTTCCCTTCCTGTACTTCATGTGGCTTCTTGGAACCAACAGCAAGCTCTTGGATGTCAGGCAGGATTAAAAGGCTCCAAGTGGTTCATTCACATGGTACACAGCTGACTCTATGGGTTGCCAGCAATAGCTTCTCTTTTTCAGCAGTAGGTTTCTTAAAAAGTAGAAACATTACAAGCACAAACAGAAAATTACAAAACTCTTTCACAGTGAAAGATAAACAAGACAAAATTTCAAGCCCCAGGAGCATGTCAGAAGGGAAGGAGGGAAAGAAAAAAAAAAAAAGAAGAAAAAAAAAAGGGGGCAAATCTTCACATGAAGATTCTCATTTGGCCTACAGGACACCAGCCAGAAAGGCAGCAGACAAGACAGAATGGTGACTAGTGCCATGTTATCACTAGTAAAGACTGACTTTCCTGGGCATGTCCTGCCCACTGATGTTCTGCTTAATTGTAAAGCCAAATACATGAGAGAAGGGGAATGAAGGTTGACAGCTGCAGGCAATCATGAAGAACTGAAACCACCCTCCAGTAACTGTCTTGAACAGCAATGCAAAGAAGAGCCATATTACAAATCCTCCTACCTAGGAAATGTCTTTGCATGGGAGTCCATGAAGGAACAAACATTCAACATCTCAACAATATGATAACTCTGCTGTTTCTACTCTCTGTGCTCTCCAGCTGTTGCAGGTGAGGGGTGTAAGGGCTGACAAAGGCCATTGCACCTTCCAATTCTTTCCTGGTAAAAGTGGGTTTTCTGCAGACAAAACTGAATTGCACTGTGTTTCTCAAATAGGATACACATTTTACTCATGAATTCAGGACAACTGTCTGTATAGGCTTTCCTGAATCTACACCAAAAGCAACTAACAGAAATCTGCTACTTGACAATAACAAATATCAAATGTAGTCTTTTCCATAAAGCAACAACCAATTTGGGAATAACTCCAAATAGCTGTCAGTGACTATATAGTGCAGTGACTATGACCAAAAGAATAATCCAAAGGAAAGCAAGCAGTAGTGAAAGCCCTTGATCAAATTACTTTCAGGACTCGGAAGAATGAGTTTTGGTCTCAACATTTTTTACTGCTGGCACTTACAGCATCTACCTAAATTGGAGTCCTGAGAGTCTACATTGCTATTTGTTCAGTAAACACAGCAGGATCAATAGAAATTTGCATAGATGGAAATCTGAATGAAAAATTACAAGGTGATTTGGAAAACTGCTTTTTACTACCAGAAAAGAACTTAGTATGATGGACTACTCATTCCAGAAAACAACCACCAGCCACCATTTGATCCTCTCTCTTGTGAGGAAAGGTTAAGAGACCTGGGGCTGTTCGTCCTGGAAAAGGCTAAGAGGGGGTTTAACCAATGCTTATAAATATCTAAAGGGCAGGTGTCAAGAGGATGAGGCCAGACACTTTTCAGTGGTGCCCAGCAATGGGACAAGGGGAAACAGGCACAAACTGGAACACAGAACTTTCTATCTGAACATGAGGAAAAACTGGTCTTGCAGAGAGGCTGTGGTGTCTCCTCTGCAGGTATTCAAAACCTACTTGGATGTGCTCCTAATCTAGGCAAACCTGCAGGGTTGGACGAGACAGTCTCCAGAGGTCCCTTCCACCTCCTGTGATTCTGGCTGGAACAGCCAGAGGACATATCCAAATGCAACCTTCAAGAGCCAGTGCTTTTTTAGAAACTTTACACAAGTAACTCTTTCCATATTTATTTGACAGAAGAGTGTGACTCAACAATTGTTTAGAACAAACTTCTATAATTTGATGGCAGGTGGAAAATTTACCCTTTCTGCCAAAGAAATCAGCAGTTTTCAGTGTTCTCTTTCTCTGACGTCAGATTTGAATCTCCTTCGTGCTCGCTGGGGAATCATCATATGAATACCTGAATAGCACAATACTTTCAGCTACTGCATCTCAACTGTGTTGTTATGAGCACTTCCATGTTCAGTAATGTTTTCTTTTGAGCTCAGAACCCTGAAATTTGAAGAGTTAAAATTCTCAGTGTAAAGAAGCCACATGTAGCCAGCAGTTCCCAAGGCTTCAGAGCACGTGGCCTTGTTTATAAAGAGCAGGACAATGGATCTCTGCTGTAGGGTCTGGACTCAGAGGAAACTGAATGTGTGGCCAGGACTTCCCTGGAGAATTGTTTAGAAGAGAGTACTAAGAGGCCTAGAAGGGTATAAAAAATCATTAAGATAATAACCGCAAATTGAGTGAATAACAGGCCCTGAATGAATAACAGGGCCTCTTACCAAACACAGGAGCTGAACAAAACAGCACAAGACACCTTGGAAATCTCTGCATCAAAAAGATATTTTTTCCTCTGAGCTGAAGGCTCTTTCTGTGTCCTACCTTATAAGGCCAAACTGCCTTAACTGCTAAACACTTTTTTTTTAACCTTTAAAAAAATAATAATTTAATTTTTGTCCCATTCAATATCTTAGGTCTAAACACCAGTCAGGACAGGGAAACTGAGTTGCATACAGAGAAAAACTGAAGAAGCCACTTCAATTACCATCCAAACAGGGAAGCCACTTCTACAGTTTTATCAATGGTTCATAAAGAAACCACAGTCCACATAGTGACATCTAAGTTAGTTGTTACTTAGTGTATATCCAGTAGCATTGAATCTACATCCTGGAGAGTGCCACAGGCTCTCTGTGAGTTACTACAGCTGCACACCACTTACTGCATTTATAACCACTGCACGCACTCAGCACAACTGTAAACCCATAAGCCTACTGGCTTAGACTGAGGGGATCATAAACTGCAAAGCACTTCAGAGCTTTTGACAAAACAGATTATCATTTCTAAATCCTATAAGCAGAAACAGGTAAACTCTCTCAGTTCTCAGGGTCAGATACCTTCCAGTACTGAGATTCACACAGCCCATTACCAGCAAGATGGGCAGATGCAATCTACTTCATCGTGACCCATCACACAAGCTTCACTAGATCGTCACTGTAGTGTTTAAAAAGTCCATAAGCATTATGCCAATGAATTATGGCTTCATGCTGCTTTCTCTGAAGTGGCATATGGAGGGATGGATCTTTGATTTTTCAGGCTCTAGAGGTAGCCCTTACATCCCAGCACAGCAACCTGTTGTGGATTTGTGGGTGCTTTACAGGTGTTCAATGAAGTTTACACTGTAAGCAATTTAAACAGCTCCTGTTCATGGAATGCTGAAGCACATCCAGTAAAGCCAATGGAGCCTAAGACACCATGGGAGAAATATTGAGTGAACTGAAATAATCAACCTGTCCTTTCTTCTATCCCAGCTTTGCTGGTGAATACAAGGCACAGACAAACAAAATAAACGGTTCCTGTTTTCTTTCTGTTCTCTCAGCTTCACAGTGTATTCAGGCCAGGCAATCAAGGCTCACTGATATGTATCTGTGAGTTTCCAAACATATGGATTAAATGTATTATCTTTCAATTTTTTATCTAAAAATCAGATTTTCAAGAAAAATAATAAAAAAAATTTACATTTTAATGAAGACATAAAAGCAACATATTAAGATGGTACTACGTAGTATTATCTAATGACATTCTGAAAGGCAAAATTTCGTTCTTGGCAGGTATTTGGGTAGTGATAGACTAGGGAGAATGGATCCAAGCTAGAGGAGGGTGGATTTAGATCAGACATTAGGAAGAAGTTCTTCACCATAAGGGTGTTGAGACACTGGAACAGATTGCCCAGGGAGGTGGTAGAAGCCCCATCCCTGGATGTTTTTAAGGCCAGGCTGGATGTGGTTCTGGGTAACCTGATATAGTGGAGTTTGCCCATAACCATGGCATGGGGGCTGGACTCAATGATCTCCAGAGGTCCCTTCAAACCCCTATTATTCTATGATTCTATGATTTAAGTGCTTTAATGTCTTTGAGCAACTGGACCACCCAAAAGAGTATATTTGCAAATGTAGCTATTAGAATATTGTAATTTAATAAATAGTGTTTCAACAGATGAGTTGTACATATAGACAGCCTTTTATCTGATGTATCTGCCATCTGGCACCTGACTGACACAGCATTCTCAAACATTTTGGCCAAAGTTCTCCTAGAATTAATAATTAGAATGAAACACCTCTAGTTTCTTCAGGAAGCTCTCTGCTTTAAAAAACAGATACCCACAATCTCTTGCAAGAGGAAATGAGGCATGAAGCAAAGAAATTTGTGTGTGACCCTCTCATTTACAACCAAGAAGAGCAGTGACTCTCAGTTTCAAGGATCCACATTGTTATATGTACTTATTCAGATATACTTTATATTTAATGTAAACCCCCATGAGCTAAAGATTAGTTTTATTTTCACAAACATTTCTGTGTATGGCTTATGCCTCTGCAAACATTTACAGTCTAAGAATATTTTGGAATCCAATTCTCCCCTCACAGCAAGAGTGGTTCTGATTACTTTTTTCAGATCTTTTTCAAGCTTAAAACTAGACATGCAACTGAGCTAAAAGAACCTTCTTTTTTTTCAAGCAACTTTTTTGAGCTTTAAATGCTGGAGGAGTGCTGTTTCTGATTGCTGCACACTTCTTAGACCGCACTTTGCATCAGGATCATACTAACAAGGGACAGCTACCCTAGAAAGAGGTAGGAGACAGTGCACTCATTGAAGGAAGCACAGGTTTGTTCTTCTGCTGCTTCTTGAATATTACCTGCTTGCCACAGCCACAGTAAAGCTCCTGGGATAGGAAAACTTTCATGACAACCCCATACAGTTGTTCTTCAGAGTGAGGTACAAAGCTAGTTTTACCCTATCACGCCTGAAGGCATTTAACATTCTCGCTTTGTTATTTGCCTGAGTTCTAATTCTTCAGACTAATCCAATAAAGAAAAAAAAAAGAGTTTTGCTACACCCCTATTTCCCTTCCCTTTCCCTTCTCATTTCTCCATTTTAAGTGTTTTGCAAGTTTGTATTGCTAAAGAAAATAGCTGCTATGATATTTAGGGCTGTGTGGTAATGTCAATGGCATTGGCACCAAGAGCTTTAACTTTCGTGCTCCATTCTGCACTGTGCAGAGCACAGGTTAGGAAGTAAAATAATTCAGAAATGAGTCCCATAAAATGCCTTTTGTAAATACTGAACACAGTGCTAACAAGTAGTTGTGTCTTTTTTTCTCATTACTTGACATAGTAATAAATACTTCACATTGGATTCTGGAATTTTTGAGCGTAAGTAGGTAGCAACAATTCATCACTCTCATTTCAAAGATGAAATGAAACTGTCAGAAATACTACCTCTTTGCCAAAAGTTACATGAAAGCTCACTGGTAGCAATCGCCACTATTGTTAGTCTCACTTGCCGTGTCAGTGGAGTTTTACCTTAATTTTTGTACTTGGAGTTAAACAGCTATCAAGTTTAATCTATTTGCAGAAACTAGTGTGGACAAATTAGTTTCTACCAATGTGCTAATTATCTTGAGACTGCTGAGAAATTCAGATCTTCTAGTCAATGAGAGAGAATGCAATGAGAGAGAAATGCAATCCAGGAAAATCACAAAACAGCCTCAACATCATCACAGTCTCAAGCTGCGCCAGGGGAGGTTTAGGCTGGAGGTTAAGAAGAAGTTCTACACAGAGAGTGATTGCCCATTGGAATGGGCTGCCTGGGGAGGTGGTGGAGTCACCATCATTGGAGGTGTTCAGGAGACTTGATAGGGTGCTTGGCTGCATGGTTTAGTTGATTAGGTGGTGGTGGATGATAGGTTGGACACGGTGATCTTGAAGGTCTCTTCCAACCTGGTTTATTCTATTCTATTCTATTCTATCTTTTGGATCTTGTGACCTATGCTTGAAAAGACAAAACAGTGTGCTGTAATGGCAAAGGGAGGAGAGAGGAAATGGCTTTGTGGTATAACAAAGTGAGCAACTGCAACCACTGGGGCCAGCTAGAGATGCCTGAGGAACTTAAGGTTAAAGCACTTTGAGTAGTTTAAAATCACCATATGAGTTTTGAGATTTCCTAAAATACTGCCAGAATACAGATTTATTGTCTCTTTCCTAGTGGCATCTTAACACTACAGATTTAGCTATCAAACATTAAGCAAAAATTATCTGCTTGGGGATGCAGAAGAAACCCTCTCCCAAAACTCTCTTTCTCTGCTCAACACACCTTGCAATTACACATTAAAAGCTAGTTTTCACCTTAGGTGAAAAGTTGTGGGCTCTCACAAGAAACCAAAAGAAGTCTCTGGTACACGTTGACAACAGAGAGATCACACAGTCCCTCCTCAGATGCTGTAACAGGCAGGAGATGACTTTCCCAGTGGGAGGGCTCTGAGTGTTGAGTTAAGCTCATTTTGGGTACTTCAGCATTGTACTCTTGACTGAGAAGTCCGAGAGTCACTCTGTTATACATACACAGACACGACCTCTTACCTTTTATGCATTACACCCAGTACTATTTAAGCAGTTATTTACACCACACTCTTCTGCCAGAACAAATTTTTCCATCTACATTTCAAATAAAAAGATCAGCAAGCCAGCATTGCTTCAAGAGTATTTCTTTGAAAAGGTTTTCTTAGAGGAAAGGATTATGTAAACACCTGGTTTGCCACTTCCTTACTTTGATTAGTACTCAGAAGAGGTAATA
Organism: Melanerpes formicivorus; assembly: GCF_026170545.1. NCBI lineage: Eukaryota > Metazoa > Chordata > Aves > Piciformes > Picidae > Melanerpes > Melanerpes formicivorus. Next base: position 186,820 of record NW_027142551.1, on the reverse strand, counting down.
TAAGCCACCACCTGCTGTAACTCTTACAGTGTAATTACCAGCAGCTTCATTCTTCTTCTAACTCTCCAATTGAGGCAACTTACTGCTAAAGCAAGTTAGATTTTTTTAAGCCATCAGAACTATCTCAAAATTATCTCTTTTCATATTAGGGCAGAAATGTAGGCACTATACTGCATTGAGTAAACCCACATGCTCCAAGAAAAGCAAAAGAACTACTCTGAGCAAAGTGAACGCTGTTCATCTTATCTGCAAAAAGTGTCAGGCTATCGATGGGAAAAAACAAAGTAGTGTGCTAGGTCAGGAAAACAAGAAGGCAGCTTGATCTTCCAAACTCTGTGGAGGAACAAACAGTAAGGACCTCATCTGAGACAGAACTTTGGTTTTCAATCCTATGCTTTACTAGAAATTTCTTTTTCATCTGAGCGAGACAGTAACAGTCAGTGGCTCCAGAAGAGAACTTTACATCAGTAATTTAGCACTAGTCTACTACAGATCACACACTGACTGGTCATGAGCTAGGAAACAGCATGTTCTCAACAAACTCAGAATAACTCCTCACACAAAAATATACTCTCCTGAATTTTCAGGCAGAGTGAGAAGCACTAGATGGAAGGTCAGTGCTCCTCTTTCTGCCTACTAGGAGCCATGTTCTACTTCAGCAATATCTTTTTATAAAAAATACTCAGCTAAATTAAGCAACAGAAAGACACTGCCACTGTGATACAAACTAATATATGTGCATCAGAAGTCCTATAGACAAACCCAAGAAAGTCAGGAAAGCATGCAAGCTGAAAACTCCAAAGCCCTGTCCTCCTGCTCACACACTGCAGAAGCAACATATTTTGGTCTATTTCTTTTAGAACATTCACTACAGTGAGGCAGAATTTTAAAGGCTGGTGAAGACAGTTATGCACTCATATACTAAAGACAGCAGCAATGTGAAAAATGGCAAGAAAAGTAAAGTAACACAGAAAGTGGGACTGCAGCCACTGTCCCAATCCTCACCTTTCAGAGTTGCCTTCCTTAGTACTTTCATGGCATAAAGCTGACCCGCATCAGATCCTTTGATCTTCCTCACTAGAAATACCTGTGAAAAAAAACATGTCTTGTGTAGATGAGCAATTAACTTCCAGTTACAAGTCTTGGTGCCTTTGATAGAAGAATAGATACTACAATTCAGGAAATCTAATTAAAATTATTGGACCGAATTACTTCATATATATTTCACCTGAAATTGGTTAAGCTAGCTCTGGAAATCTTGAGTTTTAAGATTCTCCCAACCCACAAAGAATCACAGAATAGGATCATAGAATATTTTGGGTTGGAAGGGACCTTAAGGATCATTGAGATCCAACCACGCTGCCTAGGGCAGTGAAAGCTTCCACCAGCCAAGGTTGCTCAAAGTCCCATTCAACCTGGCCTCGAACACTTTCAAGGGAGTGTAACCACAACCTCTCTGGGCAAACTGTTCCAGCATCTTCCCATCCTCAGAAAATATGTTCAACATTATTAATTGCCCTTCAGTAAGCAAACATCTCTCCACATTCTGCCCAGCTTTATATGAAAAATAAATTATAAAAAAAGATGTCTTACTTGTGCTTAGGAATAAGCAGTGCCTTAAAATCATTGCCATCAACTAAATTAAGAATAAAAACCGATTTGGTGCAATTTATGCCATAAATCATTAACTGCTACATCTTCTGATAGTGTAAATTTGTAATTTAAATGAAATAAAATTGTGACTAAAGTTGTGTCTTCTTTTACTCTGCACAGCTGTTGTTTTGTCTGCCCCGTAGTGCCTCTGAGCACTGGAGGGGTAGAGAACAAAGTATTAAGTAGTACAATTTAGTCTTTAGAAGATTGTCAGTGTTTTAATAACTGAAAATAAACAAATCTTTTAGCTGATTCCCAAGACTCATTGTCTGCTGAGGTCAGAAATACCAGACAGTAGTGTACATTTGTTGGGGTTTTTTTAATATTTTTTTCATTTCAGCACTTGTGTTACTGGACAGAAGCAGAAGTAAAGCCATGCAGAAATAAATATAAGCCCACATAACACATACTTATAAAGATAGAAATTAACACAGGCTAAGTAGAATTATGTAACTAATATTATTTAGAATAAACCATTTATTTAGAATAAACCAAACCAGGTTGGAAGAGACCTTCAAGATCATTGCGTCGAACCCATCAACCAATCCAACCCACCCAAACAGCTAACCCATGGCACCAAGCACCCCATCAAGTCTCCTCCTGAACACCTCCAATGACGGCGACTCCACCACCTCCCCAGGCAGCCCATTCCAATGGACAATCACTCTTCCTGTATAGAACTTCTTCCTAACATCCAACCTGAACCTCCCCTGGAGCAGCCTGAGACTATTAGTTGGATTACAAAAATATTTGGCAATTATTTCATTCACTGCCTGTTCAGGAACCACACAGCTTTGTTAACTCTGTCCACCCAAAATATTCAAAGCACACTAAAAAAGGAGGAAGTCTGTTTCCAGCACATTATTTGCAAGCTGAAAGGCTCTTCCCCCTGAAAAAAAAAATAAATCATAAACTGATTATGATTTTCTCTCACACCCTTTGAGGAAAGGTTTGTAGGGAGGGAGAATAACTTTAAACAACCAGGTAGAGAAAGCTGGCAGTTGGGGGGAAGGTGGAAATAAAAATAGTTAATTCTCTCTGAACAACTGAACCACAGTTCTTATATCTGACAGCATCACTGCTACAAGACTTCCACAGTATGATCTGATATCTTTTTGGTGAGACTCTCTTTCACAAAACATGTACACATAAGATACCCACAGTTCTTCAACCAAGCTGCTCTAACTAGTTGAGCTTGGGCACATTTCCCCATTCCTAGTTCAATGAACATACAAATACCTCCAGTGCTCACCACTGTTGGAAAAAACAATGAAATCTGGATGCAACATAAGCCTTTCTGAAGTGTTTTCATTAAGAATCGTGTTAAATTAAGCTCAGCTGCTCCAGCATTAACAAGAAGTCAATTCATATATTAGCATCCAGCTACCCCCACATGCAAAGCAAACAGAGGTTGTCTTAGTTGCCTGTTCCTGCCATTTATTTATGCTAAATTACTGATTTATACTGATTATAGGTTGGACTTGATGATCATGAAGATCTTTTCCAACTTGGTTAATTTTATTCTATTCTATTTAGATGTTCAGCTAGAAAGAGAAATGTTGGGCTATTTTCCTATCCATCCCAAGTGGATTTTTGCATTGAGGGAAAAATAGGAGGAGAAATTCAAGCTTGCCCAAACACTAGATTTTCAGGTGTATTATTATTCTGCAAAATGGTTATGGAATCTTTATCCAAACAAACTAACCCCCAAATCTTTAAGAGAATGAAAACAGTAACTTTAAGCTATACTGCACACAGAATGGCACAGCATGCTGTATCTTGCAGAGATACTAGGCTGCAGTTCTAGAAATACCTTATCTGCCATGTCATCTTGCAAAGCTTGTAATACTCATTGTAACAAGCAAAACAGTCAATTTACATTAGTGATTAGTCAGCTGGTCCCTGTAGCACCTGATTCATTCCCTCCAAAGAGGTGAGTCAAGAACAGTGTGCTCCTTCAGCTGACATCAAAATAATCATCAAACCAAAAAAGAAACACAACTAATTAAAATGCATTGTAAAGCAAACTGATGTTGTCCTTTTGATTAATCTTAAAGGTAAAGTTACATTTTTCTTGAAACCACCAAATTGTCCTGAAGAGCTTACTTGACTGGTTAGATTAGCTGTATTATAGTAGTTTGCCAGGATAGTACAGGCATGTGGCTGAGCACCACTTTCAGTTTTCTAGTCTGGTGTGCATGCAAGCACCTTGGGTTATTTGTATCTAAAGTAGCAAAACTCCCTTAAGCTAGAACAATGTGTATATTACCCAAATCCCAGCCTAGAAAGTTAGCAAGTGCTGTGACTTTCAAGAGCGTTGAGAGCACTGACACCAAAGTGTCTAACCCTGCAAGAAATTATTCAGGCCTCAGTTGAACAGCTTGAAAACCAGACAGTTCTCTCAATTTCACTTTTTTCAGGACTAAAACTAAAGGAATAGAAACTCAATTCATTGTTAAGGTGCTCAGCTTCGTTCTGGTACTTCAGCAACTTCTAGGTATGTCAGTCCTTCAAGTCAGCCAGAATGATACACCACTGAATTGAAGGCTGGGAACTAATATTTTTTTTAAACTCTACAAAACAATATACTTTAAACGATAAGGACTTCAATGCCTGGCTTAAACCAGGCTCACTGTTCTATACAGTTCAAACTTTATTTAAACCATGGAAAGGGTTTAAGACTGAATTGACTCCTCTCTCTTTCTTTCCCTTCAACTTTCCTTCCTATTTTCATTTCCAATTGACACACCCTGATGAAGAAGAATTTTCTTTAGGATTAAGAAAATCCTTGGACCTAAGATAAAAATATTTCTCCACAAATTAGGTTTTTGTTGTACAGGTAGGGTTTCTTTTCCCCATGCTCTCACCCCAACAATTGTTCTCTTCAGCACCAGGGTTTGAATCCAGGATCTTCTCAGCAAAACGTACTAGCCTCCAAGTGTCAGCTAAAGAGCAGCCAGGGACTTTGAAATGTGTTTGAAATTCCATTCGCCCTCAGTAGAAATTGCCCAGCTAATGTTTTTAAGCCTTTGAATGTTCCTGTTTACATCCTCGAACTAAGCAGCAGTGGGCACTCACCTCCCTGGTGGGTAGGATGGAAAGAGGGAAAGAAGAGCTAATTTTATAAATAGTGGTGCTCACTAATGCTCACTGGTGCTCATTAGTCCAAGTTCACAGACATAAGCACTATTTTCAAAACTGTTTTATGTACAGGAATCCAACCAGAAAATGAATGTGCTATTAAAATGAAGACAGAAAGGGTTTGAGCTTACTTATCTCCCTTTAAAATGGAATTTATATATAATGTTACCAGTGTAAATAAATTCAAAGAAAGGACCTGACATTTTCAGTCTTGCTTTAGGAGATTAGATGGCATTAAAAATTACCTTTCCATATGAACCTTGTCCTAATACTTTGAGCAGCTCAAACTGAGAAGGATCTGCTTTTTCAAAACCTTCCTTCACATGATGACTGATGTCTATTTCCTTCACGATACCTTCTTCCTGCAAAGGAAACAACAAAGAACAAAATCACCAAATCAGAGCTGTTATCCTAAGGAAACAACAAAGAACAAAATCACCAAATCAGAGCTGTTATCCTAAGGAAACATGTTGTTTATTAAAATCTCTTCTTCTGTAATTCTACAGCCATGTATGAAATTTTGGAAACAGATACAAATGCTTGTCCAAACATTCCATGTGCCTCTTTCTGTCTTGGGAGGGTGTAGTGGTGAGTGAAAGTTCAGTTCTCCCTGCCACACAAAGAAACCACAGCTAACCCAGAGGAGCAGAAATGGATTCGAGCTATATTTACAAGCAGGATGAAATGAAGATAGATACATACACAACATATAGTATTTACAATATATACAGAAATATACAGCAAAGAACGTAATACAGAACAAAACTCCCTCCTCCAGCCAGGAGGGTCGCCCCCTGTACCCCCTCTCTCCCCCTACCTCCCTTTTTTCCCAAAAAGGGTTAGAGAGAGAGAAAAGGTAATTATTAAGGAGGAAATTCTGTTAGCTCAAAGTGTATGCAAGAATTAGTTTCTTATCTGTTAGCTCAAGGTCAACTCCATCCTGCACAGCTGTTGCTCAGAGACAGACTGAAACAGACAGGCTGAAAAAAGACAGACAGAACTGAACTGACTGAGATTCAAACTGAACTAAAAGTTGCATTCTACCAATCTACCAATGAAATTCATTTAGAATATCTTGTTTTCATTCTTCCACCAAAACATTCAGCCAGAGTGTTCCAGCAACTATCCTTTTCTTAAAGGCACAGTCTGAAACGCTCACAGAGGGTAATGTCAGGACATTCAGGCCTGCTATTTCTGCTTATTGAGCCTCAAGATGTGACTACATAAAGATAGAATATACAAGCTGAAACACAAAAACACACTGCAGAGCTTGGTGAGCCCATCACACACCTTGCTAACAGTGCCGGGTACACAGTCTGTTCTGTAGAGGCTTCATCAAACTTCTCTCCACATACTTTGTCTCTAAAAGTCTCATTTAAATCCATTTTAAAAAGCTCCCTTAACATTAAGCAGAAATTCTTCTTATGAGTAGGCAATAAAGAAAAAGCATTGCTAAAAGCAACTCTCCTTATTTACTGCAAGGTAACCTACTGGTAGGCTAAATAGAAAACAAATTAATGATTTAGATGTGAAAATAGGGTGGTGGTGGGAGAAGGAATGACACATTTACTTGCAGGAATTAGCTTTAAACGTTTCAGATTTTTTGGGTTCCTTTATTAAAATATTTCCCATTGTCAACAGATGTACCTTCCTCGAACATATCAGCTGAACTGAGACTTTTTAAGTTGTGACATATAGCACTTGTTTTAGCTGTTTACTATGGCATTCTCCTCTAAAAAGAGTGACTGGGTCATGTGAGACCCAGAGGGACTACACAGAGTTTACAGCAACCTAGAAAGTCACTGAGCTGACGAGACATGGAAGCAAAGACCGGTTCTTCAAGGACACAGTAGTGAGAAAAGATAGTATTTAAGTGTTGGTTTGTTCCTTTAGTGTTTTTTACACCTACATGCCCAGGAGAGCTGTGGAATCACCATCCCTGGAGGTTTGCAAGAAGCGTGTAGATGTGGCGCTTCAGGATATAGTTCAGTGGTCCTGGTAGCTGGGTTACAGTTGGACTTGATAATCTTAATAGAATTTTTAAGGTTAGAAAAGACCTTTATTTGAGCAGTCTTCTCCCCCCCCCCCCCCCCCCGCCCCTTTATTTCCTTTCTATCCAAATTCCTTGTTCTAACTTCTCTGCAACTAAATTGTGGATTTTGAGCAAAAAATCTTTATGTTTCATCCCCTTAGTTAAAGCTCACTTAGGAAGAGTTTAGAGTATGTCTGCACCCAGAGGAAATCATTAGAATGTCGTAAACATTATTTGTACATGGAGTTTTCCTGCAGTTATCATTTCTCCCCAAGAAAGTACCTTGATAAAGCCTGGAAATATATATTTTTTGTTTCTTAAAAATTAGCACAAAGGAAATAGAAATAACATCCTAAAATGAAAATGCTTTCACAACAACATTTGGCCAAAACACACTTATTTACTAAACAAAGATAAATTTGATTGCCTTCTCCAGAAAAAATGCTATCACCTTCTACCAGGTGCAGTTCACCTGATGCATGGTCAGCATTACCCAAACTGCTATCTATAATGTAGCTTCATCTCTCCTGTTCCCTGTCTTGTCTCTTTACATTCATGTGCTTTAAGACAGAGATTATACCCTCTTCTTGGTTTGGAAAGCTTCCTCTACTTTGTGCATGCTACCAGAATCATGGAAAATAATCATAATCTGACAGCAACTCATTCTTCTGATCCTAAATCCTCTGGTTTAAGGTTTGCCTGAAAGGAATCACCTGGAAAAAATGACCAAATGATTTTCATTGTCTGCACCAATTTCAGAAGAGACCATGCAGGTTTTCTAAGTCTGGGTATCTCTTCTTTTTTATTTCCCCCCCCCCCTTTTTTTTTTTCCCCTTTCTTTTCTTTTTTATTTTCTTTTTCTCTTTTTTTCACCTTTTTTTCTTCTTTTCCCACCTTTCATTTCTGTGGGAGACAGAGTATCTTTCTGATTTCAAAAATACTCATTTCTTCTAGGAAGGAGAAGCAATAGTAAACTGATACAGATTTGATTAAAAAAAAAAAAAAGAAAAAAAAGGAAAAAAAGGTGGAAAAACTGGTGGAGAGAGGGGAGGAAATGAGATGATTCCTAAGGAAATCAGGAATTACCTATGTGCTATTAGCAAAGACTCTGCCAAGTTCTGAAGAGCTTTTGTATTTAGGTACAGGAATCTTTTGGTAATCTGCCTGTCACTTACGACTTGCACACTGGTAAGAACATTATTTCAAGCTTAGCCCACCCTGCTGTACTGCAGCTTAGGTATAGTGCCTGGATTGCAATGCTCCCACCCATCTTGGTTACTAGCTAAGGCTAAAACTAACTTTCCATTGTCAGGCTCCTGAATCATCTCTACACCAGATCTTGTATGCTTAGGAGTTTGTTCACCTGTGGGCAAAGGCAGAGCTTGGGAGGGCTAGTTTCTGCAGGCCAATCTCTGTGTGTGAACGTTCCTGACAGCTATCTATAGATGAAAAAATTGCATGATATTTTCTCTGGTCAGTGCAGACAGAGTACCCAGTCAGTTGTGGTTTCACGATTTTGCCCGTCTGTTTTGCACTGAAGCACAACACAGCAAAGGCCAGCCACTGCAAGCAGGTGAAGCAGGATATGGACTCACATTCTTCTTACTTGAGCTGACACCTTGACCTTAAAAACTGTGGATGAGATATACCACAAACAGCAAGTCTTTTAAATTCAGTTATATTGTATTTCAGCCTGAACCATGGAGTCACTTCTGCTGCATTCACAAGTTTAAATGAGTGAGTGAGTTTTAATGTGTCCACTCATATTAGTCAAAGTCACAGGCCTACAACTTTAAGCATATTTCTCAATGTATTATTAAATTTAATATCACCTCTTCAGGTTCATAAAATGTGTTCCGATACAAATATAATGGCAGTATTAAAGTGATAATAATTCAGCTTGCTAGAAGAGTGCTGAAAAAAATATTTATTGTTTCCTGACAAAATAACTAAAAAACAGCAATAAAAACAACACTTTAATTACAAGCTCACAAAAAGATTATTTTAAAAGAACGCAATTAAATATAAGGCCTAGCAGTATTTATCAGAGAACTACAGATTTTAAAGGTGGAAAAAAATGGTTAGATTATGTGACTTCATTGAAATAGAAAAACCTTGGTTAGAAGTGGCATCTGGAGGTCAAGTAGTCCAATGTCCTGCCCAAAATATCACCAATGCTTGATCGCACCAGCTGTTTTTTGTTCACTGTGGTTCTCAGTATCTCAAATAATGAGACTTGAGACACTTCCTATGGAAGATTATTCTCTATTTGCCTAGCTCAGAAATGCCCACAATCATGTTGAGCTGCCAGCTCCATGGGTCCTGAGGAGGAAGCAGGATATTTTTCTAGGAAGGCAGGATTTCCTGTGGATTGCCTGCGGTCTTCTCACTAGAAAGGATCAGCAAAGCACCACTGAAGAAAAGCAGAGCAGACAGCTCTTTTTACACCAATATTTACTTGTGAACTATCCAAGAGGTAGATAGTATTTTAGTTGGTATGACAAATCCACTTTGAAGCAAAAAGCCTGTCAGTACTGAAGATGGACATAGCCCCTTAAAGGAAATTAAGGCTGATCGGTTTGCACGCAGGCATCCATTTGCATTGCATGTATTTCTATATTATTACTAATTTTGCTGCATGAACTCTGGAGTGACTTCTGTTTATTTTACCTTTCCAGAAAAAAAAAACAACAACCAACCAACACAAGAACAAAACCAAACAAAAACACCCCCCAAGAGTTTTACAGATCCCTTTTAATATTTGGGTCTTTTGAATTCTCTCTGTATTAAAGTGTTATGGAATGTGGTATAAGCTCTCTTAGATACTGCTGATCAGAGTAAAACCCAGACTATCAGAGCTCAAGCATTGTGTGCAGGTCTCTCAAATACTTTTGCTCTTAACTGCATCTTAGGGACTTCTCTAACGTGGATTTTGGTCACCAGTCCAGCATATCTGCATTAGGAATTTGCACAACAATAATAAAACTGAGGCAAGAGATTCCAAATACAGAATTGTCCTGAAGCCTGCACACTAAAGCAGCTCTTTTGGTGGAGAGGATTTCAATCTGAACAAAACCAAAAGCCAGCTACCAAAATGGTTTTGATCAGTGAAGTTGGGGGATTAAAAAATGAATGTTCCTCATTCTGGTCTTGCAGCAGCTGTGCACAGCACCCCAGGCTTTTGCTCGCTGCTGACTCATTCCAACACTGCATTACCAGAAAGCCTTGACTTGATGAAGCTTAATGTTTTGTAAACTTCTGTAAATATTTACATTTGTACAAAAAGCATCATCCTGTGACAAAAATGAGATGGATGTTCTTGACTGCTTGAAAAAAAAAAAAGCATGTGGTTAAGCAGCACAGCCTAGGGAAGGGAGGGCAACCAACAAGAATGCACAATGAATATGGAATGGAGGAGGGTGCTTCTCTGTGCTAATACAAGAAAGACTTATTCAGGGCTTGATTCTATATGGCATTTTTCACTTAAAAGCTTCTCCACAAGCCCTCCCATATTGGCACTTTCAAGACTTTTTCATGGAGACCTTGGAGAAAGAGAGGCACTAATGCTTGATGGCTGCTGGAGAGCAACCACAATCTTCTCAATTCACTGTCACATGTCTCAGTGGATTGGGTCAGGGTATAGACCTGGGAAGGAGGTACCAAAAGTCATGTAAAAGGGAAGAACTTTCTGGTGAGCAGCTATTTTCAGTAATACAGCCTCTTATCTTGCCTGCTCCACAGCCTCTCAGAAAACATGGAAGTGACACCTCCTATCAAACTGAGGGGTTTAACTCCTTTTGGAATCATCTGGCTCATGCCCAACATGTTTCTGAAGGAGCAGAACTAAGGCCATCCTTAAATCCAAGGATCACCTGCAAAAATGGTCCTCACCAAGACTTCCTGAAACATTCTGAAATATCCAGAGATGGGGTCATTCCAGAATCAGCTACTTTTAGTGATGAAAAATTCTATGTAACCATATTGCATGGGAAAAAAATATGGTGTTAATGTAAGATGATTATTGTTTTGCAAAGTCAGTACAGCAAAGTTCATATTTTTAGTCCTTTCCTGGCCACCTCCCCACTTGCATGGAATCAGGACTGCCATGCTGATAGGGCTGTAAAGGGTGGGCTTCATACTCCAATTAAAGTATGTGCAGTTTTGATGTGCAAGTTCTCCAGTCTTCAGATCTGCTGAGCCTGCCTGCATGCTTAAGGGCCTAAGAAATGAATGAAGATGTGGCAATAAGAAATAATGGTAAATATAAGAGAACTTATTCTTTAGAGAATTATTATTCATTTGTAGCACACACTCAAGATACTGATGTTATTTTGTTACCAGTCTTGCCATTTGGCAGGTTACCACCTAATATAGACCCAAACCACAACTATTTAACTTCTTAGTATTACAGGCAACACAACACTCCAAAATAATACAGTTCATTAGGAAAGTATGTTTAATAGTCTAATACAGGAATCATTAGGACAGGGTGCCCAGGGAGGTGGTTGGGTCCCCATCCCTGGAGATATTCAAAGTGAGGCTCAACAGGGCTCTGGGCAACCTAATCTAGTTGAGGATGCCCCTGCTGATGGCAAGGGGGGTTGGACTAGACGACCTTCAGAGGACCCTTCCAACCCAGACCATTCTATGATATGTCTGATAAAGATGAGACAAGGTTTCCACCTCTGCTTCACAGATTCTAATGTAGTTTAATCCATAGGAAAGTAAATTTTCAAGATACAATAGAGCAGGGAATGAATCACTGGCCTGTGTTCAGTTCTTTGAGGACAAGTATCCACAGTGGAAAAAAAAAAGTATAGGGGAATTTTCATTAGCCTCTTCCCAAGCCAGTCTCCAGCAGCTGGAGTAAAGTTTGAAAAAGAAATCTTCCATATTAATGGTTTGTAATCCACATTTTGGCTTCTCTTGTGGTCTGGAAAGATGTAAACTGAGCAATAACACTGTAAATGAATGTAATTGCTTTGTCCTCTACTGTCAAATTAGCATTTGCTTTAGAAACAATGAATTGAATTTATTGAGCCCTTACATAAGCACGCGGAACTCATGGTTAATTCACTGAACATTGTGCCAGGTTTGTATTTAGCTTTCAATGATAATGTCACATATCTTCTCAAAAGGTCATATAGAATTAGGTCATATACAATAATTTTTAGAGAGATTGAGAATGGAGAGAGAATGCAAATACAATGTTTAATCTTGCATATGGAATTCCACCAAGCAGGTAAAAATGTAGTGGAAACCAAAAACATCCAAGCAAATTCTGTGGAGTGCAACAGTATCAGTCTGCTAAATCCAACAGACTTTTTTCCAAAGAAAGCACCTATTAGACTCTCTGCAGTACTTCTCTCCAGCTCTTTCTATCTTACATTTTTCCTTTCTTCTCCCTAATGCAAGTCTCTATAGGTGAGGTTCAGCTGAAGTCACACAACCTAAATATGAAGAAAGGAATTCTGGAGAGCAAGGAAGTGAATGCAGTTTCATAGCTAGATCAGTGAAGTCTGTGAGTTGAAGGTTTGAGTATTTGGGAGATTTGGGTCCAATCTTTTGTGCTACCAGGCTTCCTATGTTTCTTTGATGAATCACAGCTGGATTCAGCTAATGTCCTGGTTTAGATCAGGACAGATCCTCTATTGCCTCAAGAGAGGCAAAAGAATGATGCTTACATAAATGGATTGGATAGTGATGGAAAAGCAATATTCTACAAAACTACAGGGCATCGTGATAAAGATACCCCCAAAGTGTACAGAGTTCCCTTGTGCTGCAGCTCAAAAGCCCCCAACACTTCCCTTCTCCCCACCTCAGGGTACACCCAAAAGCTCCAGGGCTCTTACACACACACCCCACTAGGCTAGTCTCAGGCTGGCCAGGTCTGAGACTGTCCCCCTGCCTTCTTCTCCTGGCATTAGGCCTAGACAGGCCTAAGAGACCTGAGATAGTCCCCCACTGTTACCTGATAGGGAAGCATCTCCCATGGGAGCAGAAAGGGAAGAAAGAATGACTTCGCAGCTGGATTTATAGGGTGCAGGATTTATGGGTAGAAATGTGTTATTACCTGTGTCCACCTACTGGGTGGGCACTGGAGATGTGACCAGGAGGCACCCAGCCTAAACTGCCAGAGCCGAATAAATAAAAGTGTTTATAGAACAGAAGGCAATGCTTCAATTTGTCCACCCCTACTTTGCAGTCAATAGAGGCAGGCACTTAATGATTAAAAGAAATCAGATGAAGTCACATAGGGAAACTTCACACTTCTCTTTGCTCACCACGAAGAAAGCCTAAGACAACCTCCTGAGATGGGGGCTTCCGCAGCTGAATGAGATGAATTCATGAAAAACTCTTAGAATGGTATAGTGCCCAGATGTTTCATGGCATTATGAAAGAGATGTTTGCAGATATATGCCAAGGGAGTTTTAACAGAACTTTAAATATTTTTTAAAAGAACTTAGATACTTGAAACATCCAGGTACTTAAAAAAATACTCCAAGGTTTTGGGAGTAATCCACTCAACAGGATTTTGTAGCTCTGATAAATTAGGTATTATTTTTGCTTCCTCCCCAGTTTGAAAAATAGGGATAGCTGCTTTTTGCTGTCCTGTGGGAATACTGTGAGAATTAATGCAGGAAAAAAGGTAAAATTATCTCATACTTGAATAACAAATAGACACATCATCTGAAATTTATCCAGTGATACATGATATCAGATGGCCTACAACCAGGTTTCCCTTTATCTCAGATTGAGACCTCTTGGTCTTGAAGATTGGTCCTCTGATGATTATAGAGCCTTTACAGACTCAGTTCCTGGATCTGTATATATATTGTCCTATATAGGGAAAATATATACAACACAATGACTGTGAACACATGTGTGGAAAGCCATCTGCCTATTCAAACTGCAGATGTATGTGAAGTAGGAGGAGATACCAACTCTTGATCTAACTCTAAACTCAAATCATCACCCTGGGTAACTCTAATTTTTATGTTAATTCTGAGTAGAAAGCTCATTTAAAAACTATTGAAGCAAGGGGTTAAAAAAGCCAGAACGAAAGCAGAACCATCTGGTCACAAAAACACAAGCAGTTGGACAGCCTTACTCATACAGCCACAGCCTACAAAAAACTTAAATACATTTGCAAACTTTAACAGAAACAGCCTCAAAATGAGTCACACCATCAAATGACAAAAAGCTCAGCTGTATTACTCTAAACTACAATAAATAAGAGCAGAATCATTTTCATCAGTCCTGCTTGGCATGGTTTACCATGTGACTTTAGCCTTTACATCTCAGAAAAGTCCTAAGGTCCACTACCCATTGTTTCTGCTGGTGAAGAGGCAGAAGAAATTGTTGCTACTCCTAGAAAGATAAGTATTCTTGTTTTTTTAAGATGATGCAGTGTCCCAACTAGACAGGGGTATGATGACTACATGCAAGGGTAGGGGACAGTATACATCATCACATTTTAAAAAAAGTTTTAAAAAAATCACTTCATATATAAGATTTTCACATTTCACCCTTTATTACAGCTCAAGTCCTGTATCCCAGGACAGCCTGCCCTGCATGCTCTGGTCTGAGCCACTCAGAAAACTATGACTCTCCTGCGGGAGACTCTCTCAGAGGGGCCACCCCCTTCCACCACTGCAGCCTGCTCACTTGAGTTGCCTGGCAGCTGTTAGTGTGCCAGTCCTCCTGGGGAAGCCCTAATGGGACAGGTCTAATTTGATGGCAACCCACTATTCACACCCCTCTGTTACACAGTACAGATATCCCCTACTGAAGATCTGAAAGCCCATTGGTCAAGAGGAAAACTATGATACAGCAACCATCACAGAAAAGCAATGGGACATCACACAACCAGAGTGCCACAATCAACAGCTACAAAAATCTTCAGAAGGGACAGACAAGGAAAGAGGTGGTGGGGTTGGCCCTACATGCCAAGAAGCATTTTGTCTTGAGCTTGATGCTGACAATCGGGTTGAGTGTTTATGGATTGGAATCAGGGGGGAAGCCAACAAGGCAGATATCATGGTGGGAGTGTGGTATAGACTGCTCAATCAGAATGAAGAGACAAAAAAAAATTGCTTAGGCATCTGGGAGAAATCTCTCTATTACTGGTCCTTGTTCTCATAAGGAGTTTTGACTTCTCTGATGTCTGCTGGAAATACAGCAGAGAAGAATCAGTCTGGGAGGTTTCTAGAGTATGTGGAGGCTAACTTCCTGACACAGCGCATGTGGAAAGGGACCCTGCTGGACCTCCTGTTAGAGAACAGAGAAGGACTTGTGGGTGATGTAACAGTTAAAAGTTGTCTTGAGCATACTGATCACAAAATGATAGAGCTATCAGCTGGAGAAGTAAAGAGGGAGGCCACCAGAACTGATACCTTGGAGTTCCAGCAGCCAGCCTTTGGCCTGTATCAGAGACTGGTTGACAACAGCCCTTTTTGGAGTCCCTGGAAAGCTGGACATTCTTCAAGAAGGAAGTCTTAAAGGCACCGGAACACCATGTGCTGAAAAAATGAGATGGTGGGAAAGAAGGCTGGCCTGGACCTGGGGGTGCTGATTGACAGCAGGCTAAACATGAGCCAACTGTGTGCTTGGGTGGCCAAGAAGGCCAACAGCATCCTGGTCTGCATCAGGAACAGTGTGACAAACAGAACCAGAGTACCGATTGTTCCCCTATATTTGGTGCTGGTGAGGCCACACCAAGAGTACTCTGTTCAGTTTTGGGGTCCTCACTACAAGAAACACATTGAGGTGCTGGAGTATGTCCAGAGAAGGGCAACAAAGCTGGTGAAGGGTCTAGAGAACAGGTCTTACAAGAAGCAGCTATGGGAACTGGGATTATTTGGTCTGAAAAAGGAAAGGCTGAGGGGAGACATTATTGTAATTTTTGTCTACCTGAAAGGAGGTTGCAGCAAGGTGGTGGTCAGTCTCTTCCCCCAAGTAACCAGTGACAGGATGAGAAGAAGTGGCCTCAAGTTGTCACAGAGGAGGTTTAGACTGGAAACTAAATGAAACTTTTCACACACTGGAATGGGATCCTCAGGGAGAAGGTTGAATCTCCATCCCTGGAGGTGTTTAAAAGATACATGGATGTAGTACTGAGGGACACAGTTTAGCATCAGACTTGGTAGAGTTAGATAATGGTTGAACTCAATGATCTTAAAGTGTTTCTATTCTGTATACCTCTATGTCCCAGCTTTCCAACTGTAAAATACAAATGAAGCCATCTTCCATTGTCATGGGGTTAATAGAATATGTGGGCACTGAAAATACTGTGGAATGCTCAGACACTAGGTTCAGATAACACAGAAGTCAGACAAAATGGTCTATCTGTCCAGGATACTATTCAGGAAATACAACCACTGACTAAAGGGCTCCAGTTGCCTTATTGCTGTATTAAGCTGCTCCGTAGACAAGCAAAAAGCATCTGATGTTTTACTAGTACATTTGAGCATGAAATAAAAACTCCAGCTGCACTAGGAAGATAAACTGCCTAAGCAAAACATATTTGCAACCATTTCCTCACTGTTTCTCAAGTGATCCAAATAAAACACTTGTCAGCAGAGCAGTGTAAATGGCATCAGAGCATAGTAAGTAGAAAATACTGTAACAAAGCCCTGGTGCATTTGCATGGTGATTTTAAAAAACTGAATCATCTTAAATATGCACATTAAAGGAAAAATATCAGGTTTTATCTCAGAATGTTAGACACTGTGGACAAAAGGCTGTAATAAGACACAGTCACATTACTGAAGCATTTGATTAGTTAGTTTAGGAAAAATGCCAGTCTGCTGTTTACAGATCACTTGTGGGGTTTGGTACTTACAATTTTCTTTCCAAGAATCCTAGCCTGCTAGCACATTTTGTGCCCTCTTATTGATTAAATTAAATATCAGCTAAGGGTTCAACTGGTTTGTACTTCACAAACTGGAATACTGTTGCTATTCTGCTATGCAAAAACCAATATTGTTATGAGGTTTATCATCTCAGTGGCATTTTACAGGCAGAGTATTAACAGGCAAACTGAATTATGTGAGGGGTGCATTAAGAAGCATGTGGCCCCCTGTTTTGCCTTGATGAGGTTGCAACTGCAGTATTCTGTCCAGGTCAAGGCTCCCCAGTTCAAGAGGTACAGGAAACTACTGGAAAGATGGCCATGAGGATGAATAGGGGACTGGGACAACTCTTACAAGGTGAGGCTGAGAGATCTGGGATCAGTGGAGGGACTGAAGGACAGAGTATGACAGAGCTGAATCAGGCAGACAGAAGATGGCAAAATGGAAGTTCTATAAAGAAAATGGGACAAGATTTAACAATGTAGACAGAATGGGCAGACAAAAGGGGGTGACAACAAGGATATCTATTTTGCAGGACAAGAGCAACTGTGGGTTGTGCCTATGTCAACAGAGGTAAACTGAGAGACAACAGGAGAAAATTGCTGTGACTTAAAAAATTACTAATGTTACAGTAGTTTGTAATCTCTTTTATACAGCAGCTTAATCTCAGTTAAATACCTAGACATCTGCCTAAGCTGACGAAAGAGTGCAAGCCTGCACATATGTACTGGAGTCATCTCATGAGGAAGCTGCTAAGCAGTTCTGGTATGCTCAGATGTCCTCCCAAAAGAAAGAATGAGAGCATGATGGGGACCAGGCTTTGCTCTAGAGGTATTTAAAGGTCCTGGGGATCCAACCTTACCTAGTAGCTCAGCTGGGCCACCAAACTAATGTTGTGGATCCAAGCCTTGCTTATGTACACTTTGGCTTTACTTCTTTAACTTATACAAAATGTGTACATATATAAAAGAAAAGTCACACAAAGTTCATGACAACATCTCATCTCATGCTGGGCTTCAGCTTCATGGACAAATATTTAAGAAAGAATGCTAGAACTAAATATTGACCTCTTCAACTGTGTACTTTTATTACGTTCATGGTTGAGACCCAGGTCATTATTTGCAGAAGCATGCATTTAAGTGCCTGAGAACAGTTACCACACACAAGTACCTGTCTAAACAGATTTTCAGCAGTCTACTGGACATCTGCCCCAGGAAAAGGCTCATTACATTTGGCAGTTTTGTGAAATACAAAGAAGCCTCCAGTTCATAGCCCTCAAGATTCACACAGTCGACCTCCAAGGAACAAGCTGCTAACTGATTATCACACATCCTCTCTTCTGTGAAGGCAAACATTGTTTAAAATGCTAAACAGTATTAAACTGAAGCATGCATTGTGCATATACACTGAACTGAAAAGATGTGTATTTTAGGAATGAGAATAAACACAATACAGACAATCCATCTAGATGCAAAGAAATATCTTCACAGCATTGTTTGGAAGACTCATTTCAAAGAGGTCAGGTTGCAGCACCAGTCTTGCCATTTAGCAGAGAATTCCACTGTGCAATGTATTTTTGTATAACAAAAGCTCATGTGGTAAGTTTGATGCTATGCTGATTGGGACCTTAATGAGCTTATCATCACAGCTTCATAGCTACAAAAATCAGAAGCTTTGCATACAACATTGTAATGCCAAATTTCTAAATACCACAAGTTTTTAAAATTTTAACTATTTTTAAACCAACTATATATGTGTGGCAAGTGCCATGAAATTAATATGCTCAACTACAGAAACGGATAACAGTTCAAAGCTGATCCACTTTCTAATGAAATCTGGAAGGATTTCTTGAGCAGGATTCATTCAGACATATGTCTCTGTCTGAGGTAGGTGTCCAAACTTCTGTACAGATGACAGAGAAAAGGGTGCTTTCAGGCTTTGATGTGTATCAGATAAAAGGAGACCTCTAGAAGAGGACTTAGTAAATATGCCCCTCTCTCTCTGTTGACTGTAAAGGAATTCTATGTTGATGAGTCTGGATACAGATTAATTCTCTCTTCTCACATTCCTCAAAGACTCCTTCAGTATTGTATGGAACACACTTTTCAAAAGATATGTTGTATTATACTGTATATTTCTAGGCCGACCTTTATCAACTCATCTTTTTCACTATAGATTTTTTGCAGTCTCTAACAGACAGTGTGATCATTTCATCTTCCTGGCCTAATGTGTATTTGTACCAGCTACTGCCACATCCTCCTGTATGGACATTCTTAGACTGCCTGACTACTGCCATGATCTGCCACCACAAATCTTGGACATGAAACTGGAAGGAAAACCACAACCCTGTGTCAGACATCATGCCAAACTTCCACCCAAGGGGAGACATCAAAAAATATGAGAAAACACCAATGCCATCAGTCTCTTAATTCAAAACACATTTTTCTTTTTAGCCCAATCCTTGTCATACTTGGCCCATTATATCCCCTGACATCAGTTAGAAAATTGCCAAGACAACTTAAAACTGAGCCCAGTCACATTGATCACAGATTGCAAGATGTGGCTTTCAGCTACTCTGCAGCTTTTCCCCTCTGTTGCAGTCACATATAGGGCCATTGGTATCCAAGTGCCCTTGGTTCTTCAGCCACTTTATTCATAAAAGCCCTATTGAAAGCAAAGGTACATGATGACAAAGGCAAGCAGTGGAAAGGAGCTTTTTGTTTAATCCTTTTCTGCTCCGAAGCCTACAGGGTTTTAAAGAACTGAGGATACCAGTTTTAGAAGAAATTCACTGCTCTAGCCTCCATTCTACAGGTTTTGTTTATTTATTTATTCATTCTTTTAATCCATATGAAAACATACAAAGGGTCAAACTGAGATTATCAAGTTCCTGTCAGATATTTTTCATTGACATGTGGCTATTTCAACATTTTCCTGTCCTGGCTGATAACCGTTATAAATAAAGTCTGCATATCGTAACAGGTAGAGGTTTTTTTTTAAAAAAACAAAACTAAAAGGTGATGCAAATGGCTTTAGTGAAAAATTATGATTGACCACAAGTCACTCACACACACGTGACTGTATTGGTCACATTTTCCTGACAAGGTAGGGCACATCTTCAGGGCAAAGTGATGAAAAACTGTGGGGTTTTTTGTAACTACGTCATAAGCAGCAAACCCAGAGCCCTGATCTGTTCTGGTTTGCTAGCCTCAACAATTATGTGGGGCAACCTCCTTCTGGCCCACTAAGGCAATCCAGTCCCAAAGGGTAAGTGGACTTTGCAGTTCACTTTGCTGCACACTGTAAATGGACAAGGTGGAGAGAGAAGACCAGCTTGTATCTACTGTTCTATCAAATGGACAGATTTACTCATAAGTGATTACAGAACCATACTCACAAAATGACCAGAGCACAGACAAGGGTCTTTATTAACAAAGATGTGCATGGAGTGGACCTCTCCTTTAAGAACATTCCTGTGGTAGGTGGAAAATTCCCCCCAACATTAAAATTTGCCAAACCAGCAAATGTCATGAGGTCTGTGGTGACAGGTTGGACTTGATCTTTGATGTCTCTTCCAACCTTAGTGATACTGTGAAAGCTGTATTTATGAGCAAAACTACAATCTACAATGAATATGTACAAAATATACAGTATTTACAATATTTGCAGTTAATGAACAGCACAAGGACCTCCCTTGTGCTAATAGCTTCTCGCTCCCTGTCCCCCACTTACCCCCCGGTACACAAAGGGACAGGAGACAGAGCAGAGAAGTTAGAACTTAGCCAAAACAATGTAGCCAAGGTCAAGCAAAAGCCAGCAGAACCACAAAGTTAGTATCTCCCAGCCCAAGGAAGCAAGAGGAGAGATTGTTTTGCAAGCTAGTTTAAGTCCTTTATCACTTCCAATGGGATTGTTTAGAACTATTATTAATTTCCTTTTTACACCCAGTAGTGATTTACTTACATTTTACTGCTTTCAGTTCAATACCTGTGAAAAAAATTTTAAAGGCATAGCCTAAAACTACCACAATTCCCAACAGCCTGAAGAGTTAAGAGCTGCTGTATAGTAAACTGTGCAAGATGGGTCCTATGCTCAGAAAAGCCATAAAGCTGTTTGGGACTCCAGAAAGAGGCTGACTGTCCACCCACAGCAAATTGAATAGGCACAGACTATAGGAGTTTTTACTATTCCACTTTTAATGTTTGTTTCAAGTAACGCTTCAGTTAGAAATCTGAACAAAATCAAATGAACAGCAAACTACAATGCCACACTTCACACATGAAGAAAGAAATAAAAAAAGAGTCTTTTGATGCTCTATGTGGGGGATACTATCATGTTAATAGTCAAAATCTCCAGTTCTCTCGACTGGGCTGCAAGGTCAGTAAAATCCTTCATGCGTCTGGAACAATAAACTGATGCAACAGTGCAATCATTGAGCTGTCTTCCCCCCAAAATAAGATCAGGACACCAAGCAACAGCTACTCCTGTTCTTTTATTGATAAAGCAATTTTTTTGTGCTCCTCAGTAATTACATCTGCAGTAGATTATAGCCTTTATCCCGAGTCTTATTTTATAACCTAGAGAACTATCCATTTGTTACTATATTAATGTTTTATAAATAACAACAAAGATAACTGAATGGTAAGGGAAGCAATTCAATCAGTAACAACAAGAAGATAAAAATAGTACTATGGAAAAAGGAAAAACTGTCATCAGAGAATGACAAGTGAAAACCAAAGAGGAAAGCTGAAACCATACAGAAGTTTCACTGTGAAGAAGTATTTCAAAGAGAAGCCCAGTGCTCATTTGTTTTCCCCATTCGTCCAGTCACAGACAAAAATCAATCCCACAGTTTTTCCAAGAAGCCACAGGAGGAAACATTTCTGTAATTCAAGCCAACGCTGTAAGGAAAATGCCTTTAAAGGAAAACACATTGAAAAGCTGATTACAAATTTGCCACAAATGTTGCATTATTTGTAGTCTTAAATTATTTATGTTTAAAACTGTTCTTTTTTCATTGATGACTACACAGCAGGGTCCCACCGTGCCAAAGCAGGGTTCCAGTTTGTTTTGTTGAACATTCTTCTCAAAACCACTATTTTTGGACTGTGTTTTTTCTTGGGTTTGGTTGTGTTTTTTTTTTTCCCCAATTAGTTTTTAATGTTAAAACTGTTTCTTTACTTACAAATATCCTAGAACTTTATCCAGACCTTATTACAAAAATGTCTGTAAACTGCAATCTCAAAACATTTTTTACAACAGTTTAGTATCTAAAGACCTAAGGAGTCCAGCACATGCTAAAACTGTGCCAATGAGCCAAGTGAACTTATGAACACCTCTCCTTCAGAAACCATCAATAAAAGGCACATAATCCCTTGCAGTATTTTCTTCACCAACAAACAAGCAGAACTGGTTCCTCCCTACCATACCTGAAAACCTGCTTCCTTCCAGTCATCCCATCTCAACACTCAGGGTTGTAAGCTGAGTTTGGAAGAATGACAAGGGAAGCAGCAGATCTGGGATGGTGCAAGCCAGGATAACATGCAGTTACAGGTCCTGGAAGCCACATCAGCATCGTGAAAGTCACAATAAGGAGATATGCAGAGCAGCCACCCCTCAGTTCATGAGTAGCTCCCCAGACCCAGAGAGGCATTGCCTCAAATAGATCTCCAGCTGCTCCGCGCTTGGGAAGTTGTAACCAGTCTCTTAAACCCAGGTAGAAACCAAACCATGAGTGAGTGAGGTTGCAGCTCTCATAATGTATACCACCCTGGAGAAGCAACATTCATGACAGGAGCCAGAATGGGGCACATTTCAGCAGTGTGGCCTCAAAGTCATGATGGAAGGGTTTGGGTTATGAAAAGTCACAGTAAATGAAGCTGAGATAATCTCCCAGCCTGCTGCAGCTGTGCAACTATTCAGCACTGAAGGGCAATCCCTTGGCAATTCTAAATGCCACCAGAATCCTCAGCAAAGGCAATAAACAGGTTTGTAACCTGTGTGAACACTTCAGACAGGTACCAGGAGTGCTCTCAGACTTGATCTCACAATTGTCAGTAATACTGCTGGCCTAAATTGAGGCCATTCCTCACCTTCTCATGGAAACTGTAAACTCTAAACCCAGCTTGTTACAACATCTATCTAAACTAATTAGCCAATTATGCGAGACATGCACCAAACCTTAATTATACTATTATATACCCCATCTCCCTTATGATACTTTTTTGTTTTATCTTATCTGGTATTACATTCTTTGTGTGTGTTCTGCAACTGCTCACAGTGTGTGCACATGGCTGCAAATAAAATAAATACTATTAACAAATGATGGTTATTACAAGATTTATAGCAGACAATGCAGGATTCATTTCATGAATCTGGAGCCCAGATCTAAAAAAGCCATCACTGTATCAATAGGCATAATTCTGATTCACGCTTTTAGCTCTATTACTAGAAATGTAAGTAGATGTTTGAGCAGAAACTGCTCATGCAATGATTTTGCAGGATCAAGCTCTATGAACAGAGGATACAGACAGTGAACACAAGATGAGCACTGTATGAAAACAGCTCTCACTTTCCACAGCAGCCAAATGCCAGTTAGAGCCTGCCCATGATGGTGCAAGAAGATGAGGAACCACCATGCCTATGTGCCAAATTTACTTTTATAAATTAAATTGGGCATCACTCTGTTTCAGATAATCAACAAAATAAGTGGGGCAACAAATTATGCCCCTTTTAATCAACTTTCATCTCCTTTGTAAACAGGGAAAATGTCTAAATTTGGTTTTGATAAGTATGAAGCAATAAAAGAAGATGGAAAAATACTGCTAACAAACTGGCTCAATTCAAAGACTATTACTTAGTAGTAGTAGTAGACTTTTCACAGAGTTTAAATCAAGATTTAAATGTGTAAATGGCATTACTCTGAAGGAAAGTCATGGATGAAGAGGGGACTAATCACTTCTTTAAAAGCTAATGAAGAAAATGATAAAATTTTAGACCCTGATTGGAGTTTTTGAACACTGACTGCACTATATTGATGAAAACATATGAGTCTGCAGAATTAGACCTTTATTTTACTTGAGCTTGGCTGGAACAGTCTAAACAACAAGCAGATAAAATTGTTATTATTCACTTCCTGTTGTAAAAGTGAGAAGAAGGATAATCCAGAATTCCACTGGCTTATTGATCTCCAGAATGCAAGTCTCTGAAAAAGGGAAACAGCACTTATTCTTTTTGCATTCAGAAGGTATCATCTGGACATTTGTGATGAGAATGTCTGCAGGGAGAAATTCCCAGTGCTCTTAATACACCATCCCAAGCAAAAGGGCTCCAGTACCATACTCATTTACTGTACTGGGTAGGAAAGAGCGCAGTTCCAGAATATAATGCCATAGAAAAAGAGCAACCACAAGTAAACTACATTAAAAATTATCCCTAGAAGTGACCTAGGTGTTTAAAGAAACTTTTCCTAAAGTGATGAAGGTCTGAATGAATGATCAACTAAACAACCTCCCCCCCCGATATATGGAAAATTGCTATGGAAATTATCTTTTCATCCAGATTTGAAAGTTCCTTGCACAGGATGCCAGCAGAGTCTCCACAAGAGTCTTTCTACAATATAGATCTTAATCAAATCCAGTAATTCAAAACTAATTCAACTGAGAGGGAAATGAGAAGATTCATGATTCACCTGGTTTACAAAAGACTCAGAGCCTTAAGTAATCCAGTTAACATGATTTACCACATGAAACTACTTGACTACAGAAGGTGAATGCACAACCTTTGCATATAAATCCATAAGACAACTGCCCAAGGAACAGCCCATCATTGCATTAATACTGCATTGTCCTTCCATTTTTGCTTTACCCCTCTGAGGGGGAAATTAAATTATCTTCAGAGTATCCAGTGCCATTAAAAGCATTTTAACAATCCAAATACAGGATTTATTCCACTGACCACGAATGCCAAAGGCCTCAAAAGCACTTACTCTGAAAGAGACAACTTTCACAATTCGTAGCTGCATCTATAAAGCAATGAAAAATTGGTGGTTTCTTTTTGACTGCCACAGAAAGGATTGCTTTGTACATTTGTTTCCTTGGGGCACCCATTTCTATAGTTTTCCATGGAAAGGTTTCTGTGTTCCTGCATTGTTAAAGTGACTGCAAAGTTGACCTAATTTAGGTCATCAAAAACCTAGGATTAATCACATGTCTAAACCAAAACAAATTAATTGTTACATAAACTTACTTGATTATCTGTGGCTATTTCTGTCACATATCATGCAGTATTCTTCAAAGTATTGAAACACAGAGGCAGTAACTTCTGCATTCTTTAATCTATAACAGAGTAATCTACATTTAATTTTTCTGTGTCATTATCAACAGCATATGCACTGCAAACATTCTCCATTGCAGGATGTCAGAGCAACCAAAGAAACATTAACCTAGCCTCAGAAAACCCTGCAAGTTGGGTGACTACTAACCTTGTTCGCTGAGAGGTTAAGCTGCTTGCCTATGGTCACACACAACATTTGCCAGGACAGGAATAAAGCTCAAATTTCTGGATTCCCCAGCCCTATCACAAGATAACTCTGATGTAAGTGCTAAATTAATTTAATGGAGATTTAGAAATGCAATTTGTGAAAACCAGCGTTTGGAACAGCAAGTAACAGTGTTTTACTTCAGGTTCAAAGGCAAAAAAGTACATTAAGAGTTGGTTTTAGTTTAATGGAAATTAAATGGCCCATCTCAAAACACTATGCTGTTTAGAGCGTGCTTACAGAACTGTATGGAAATGTTAGGTACACAGCTCTTGGGTTTGATTATTCATGTCAGAGCTGGTGATGCAATGCTCAGATCATCTTGCACAGGACTGACTTGGGATGTGTCCATACACCTGCCTTAAAGAGGAGTTGTAAGCATGACACTGCTCTCAGGCACAACTTTCTTGAAATGGCATAAGAGGTCAGTCCCATTAGATTTTATAGATCTTCAGCATATGGTCACTGGGTGTGACAAACACCCAATGTGTCTTGCAGGGGGTCACCTGAACTCAAAGGATATTCTGGTTTCTGAAAGATCAAACAGCAGCTTGTTACAGGAACCATTATGGTATTCAACTGCTCTTCAGTTTCACTTCTGCTGGTGCAACAACTATGTGCCTAACATCTCTCTGGAGGAACACCAAATTCTGTTTTTTCAGAAGTTCCAAGAGCCCCCAAATGTGTGAAGCCAAGATGAGCCACAAGTACACAGATGTGCATGCCACAGAATCACAGAGAAGCACTCATGCTTCAGACCATCATACAGGTGGACAATGCTTTCTGTCCCCAGAAAGTACCATAAGTACTCACTGCAAAACAAAGTCTGCCATTCCAGAAATTTTGCATGTGCAAAATACAACCTGAAAATTTGTTTTTAGCTTCACTATCTTGACTGTGCTTTTTTCTCTCTCTCGCTGTCTCTTCCTCACCTTTTTATCAATGCTTTTCCCCTGACCTACATGCTTTCAAATATTATTGGTCCTAGCCATTTCACAGATGAAGCAACATCTGCTTGGATAATTAGGAGAGATTAACAATTCAGAGAACAGTCATTACCTGCAGACATTCTGAAAATAGCCATCTCTACAAATCCAACAGACAGAGCCATCAGTTACAGTAATTCTAGAGATAGACAGTATTTGCACAGAAAGAGCATTTTAATCTTACAAGTAGAACTCCCAGTGAAATAGGTTTCTTTGTTTCCAAAAAATGTTTCTGGTATTTCAGGAAATCGTGAAATTGGTGCTTGCAATGTCACTAACTAAATTGTATCAATCTTTTAGTGATAAGCAGTTCTAGAATAAGTGACTACTTCAAACCTGGGAAAGAAAATCAAGTATATTTAGCCAGCAATGGCTTTATCTCTCACTGACAATTATCTCTTCATGAACTTCTGGGACTACTTGCATATACAATAGCATATATGTGTTTAATATCAGAGCCAGAGGTATCCAGCTATACTAGTTACTTTGACAATGGTAAAATAAAGACATGCTTTCTTGAAGCAACTCATTTCAACTGTAATACAAAGATAATTTTTAACCTCTAATAGTCTTCATCTTGTTTTATTTTTCATGTGAAGAATCATCTTATTTGAAAGAATATTGTACTGTATTAAGAATTTGTTGGAAATTTTATATATAAATAAAATGAACTTCATAGCAAAACTAAATTAGATTTGTTTTTTAATGTTGCATTTTGAGATAGGATTTTATAATAGATCTTTAAAATATCCTATTAAAAGCTATTTTCCCTAGTTTTAAAAAATTCTATTTTCATCTTAGTGTGAAGGTAAGTTAAAAAAAAGGATGTTGCTTTTCAAGAATATCACAAGACAAAAATGGGGGAAAAGTCATATATAAATAACCATGATACAGTTCTTAAGCAAAAATTCTGGACAAGTGTTTATAAAATTAAAGCAACTTTTAAAGCTGTTACAAACATCATGACTTGGTGACTTAAACCCCACCTCCCTAGTTAAATAAAAAATGCCTGCATGGAAAAACATCTTGGCTAGGTAGCTGTAATTTAAATTAGGTGTTGTAGCAGTAAACATAGCTGAGTGACAAGAAGAGATGTGGGTAAGGCTGAGACAGAAAATACACACATGTACACATTGGGACAAAATTTTCAAGGCATGTTACCTCATTTCATAGCATCTTTCTCCACATGGGGAACAGCACAGGACAGATTGATACCTTTCTATGATCACAATAATAAGCCTGGGTCAAACCACTGGCCCCGCCAGAGACTAGACTGAGGTCTCATGGTGTCATTTAGATTGTGCCGGTGACTGAATACTTGTTCTCAAAAAGAAGGGGCTCACTGTGTGAATCTCTATGCAGCCACCTGCCACCTTGCATGGACTTTAAACATGGAAACTTCAAAGATCTCAGTAACTTCCAAATTCCTATAAAGTGTTGTGACAGCACCCCGGACATGCCAATGTACCTATTTTAAATGAATCAAATACGGAGTACAATGTGACACACTTCTTTCAAGAAAGGAGCTTCTGCACTTGTAAACTCCTGTACAGTGGTTTTCCCAGAGAATTGATATGGGGTTGATAGCCATTGCAGAAAGTACAGACCCCATCCTTTCTCTCCAGGACTGAATGTGAGAACATGGAGCAGATTCAGAACCTACCCATCTCAAGCTGAATTAGCTCGATGGAGCTGTAGTATGGTAGGACCACACTCTCCACCCTTGTCTTTGGAAAACCAGAACATCCCTTTCTGAGCTGTTTGCTCCCTCTTTGGCAGTGGCAAGCCCTGCTAGCACATGAGAGTGCCAATCAAGAAAAGTTAAGTGAACTGTAAAGGGCAAATATGTAGAGGGGATGCCATCTGGCAATAATAAGGAAAAAAAGTATTAAGTGGCATATATAAACCAGTGCCATAAAATCCCTATATATGAGTACCTCCCCCTGCCTGAGGTACTGCTGAGTGTTGTGAAAAGAACAAAATTAAGGTTATGCAACGTCTTGCACTAGGCCCAAACTAAATAGTCATGACTTGCATTTTGAGGGCAATGTGATCCAAACAAAGCTTGTAATGCTGGGTAAAACCCCTGAGCCCCTTGTCATTATCATAGTGAGTTGGGATGGGTGGGACATGAGCAGGGGCTGCCTTGGCCACCCCTGTCCCCTCTACCCAGGCCTGAAGAGGCAGGTCCTCCACAGTCCAGTTCATAGCATAGGCTCACTACAGTAAGAAAAGCCCAGCACTGACATGGAATTAAGGCCTAGGTTAGAGCCAGATAGATTCAATCATTGTCACTAGTGTGCACTTGCAGTCCAGAAAGTCAATCAGATCCTGGGCTGCATCAAGAGAAGCATAGCCAGTAGGTCAAGGGAGGTGATTCTCCCCCTCTACTCTGGTGAGACCCCACCTGGAATACTGTGTCCAGTTCTAGCACTCCTATTACAGGAAGGATCTGGATGTGCTGGAAAGTGTCCAGAGAAGGGCCACAAGAATAAGCAGAGGGCTGGAGCTGCTCTGCTATGAGGACAGACTGAGGGAGTTGGGGCTTTTCAGTCTGCAGAAGAGAAGGCTCTGAGAAGACCTTATTGTGGCCTTCCAGTATCTGAAGGGGGCCTACAAGAAAGCTGGGGAGGGACTTTGGAGAGTGTCAGGTAATGATATTACTAGGAGGAATGGAACAGAAATAGAAATGGGTAGGTCAGATGGGGTGTTAGGAAAAAAATTCTCCACCATGAGGGTGGTGAGACACTGGAACAGTTTGTCCAGGGAAGTGGTGGAAGCCCCATCCCTGGATGTTTAAGGCCAGGCTGGATGTGGCTGTGAGCAACCTGATCTAGTGTGAGGTGTTCCTGCCTATGGCAGGGGGGTTGAAACTGGATGATCTGTGAGGTCCCTTTCAACCTTAACAATTCCGATTCTATGACTTCAATGCATTTTCAGTGAGATTATTAGTACTCTTGAGAGTTTCTAAACCTGCACAGTCTCTGATTTCCAAGGACCAGAGAAACCAAAATGAACACTTTCATTAATACACCAGTGTTTTCCAAACAATCCTGAAGCTTGAGGAGATGGCAAGTGGACTTGCTTATTCTCATCAAATGTCCTGGGCAACCCATTGACATTTTGCCTGGTCCCCATAGGAGTTTGACCCCATCCTTGTGCTGAATGATTTTGCTTAGTTAGGAATTCACTGTGAGCAGATAATTTGCCAATCATGACCAATCTAATATTGGACAATGGTCATGCACATTTTAAAAATAGTCTGTTTATCACACCATGTATATTGATTATCTTTTGGAAATGCTCCAGACAGACATCATTGTGGAAGTCAGTCTAAGCAAGTATGACCTGAATTTATATACAAGCAGTTACAGAAGTCTTGTTACTATGCACCTGGCATCACAACCTTCCCAATCCCTACTAAGCAGCACACATTTAAACAATATATAATTGCCTACATATTAATAGCATAGCCTCTTGGCTATTATGAATCATTAAACAGAATTTTAATGTGGCTTATGTCACATGTGTGTATTGGTATTTGAAAAAGTTCAGTTCCCATGCTCCAAGTAAGGAAATGCCTTTTGAAACCTAAAATTGTACTTGTAAAGTGGTGTGATAGTGAACCCCAGCCATCTACCTGTGATCTGCTAGAAAGAAAAACAAATGCTCTCAGGCAGTAATAAACAGATGGCAGAAAGCTGAAGCATAAACAAAACTATGCCTCAAAACACCTCAAAAGATAAGGTGCATATCTACAGCTCTGCTGCTAATAAAGATCTGTCACCCAACCTCAGTGTCTGGAAGCAAGCCCACTACAGCAAATTTTACCCAGTTGAAGCTGGAACACGGAACACTGGTTGGATTTTTAACTAAGTTCTAATAATTGCTTGATAAAGGCTGTCAGTCTTCAATTTCTATATAAAGGCAAATACTGCTCATAATTAATTGCTTCTCTGGGTTGATTGCTGCCACTATTTACTGCAACTACCTGAAGAAGTCAGGTTCTTCTGTTTAACATTAAAAATATATATATATATATATGTATTTAATTTACTGCTTCCAGAAGGAGAGAGAACAGATTTTATTTACAGAATTCTACCTCAATGTTTCTTCCTTGCTGGAATGAACTATGGCACTATCATCAGATATTTCTTGTACAAATAGAATCAGATTATACACCTGTTTCATTAATGCTGCTCATAAATAAGGATGAAATGTCAGGAAGAGAAGGGTACTCTCTGAAAACATAAGGAATATAATTGAAATAACTGATTTATGCAATGAATAATTTATTTAAAATCATTACAGGAGACATTTTATGTAATATAAAACCAGTAGCATGAAGTATTGCTACTGTATGTCAACATACAATTGAAAGGTTGTTCTCATTTCCCCCTTCCCTGCTGAGAGCTCAAACTCCATGCATAACCCACCTCTTCGGATTTCACTAAAGAGCACCTGAGGTGTGGGGCAGTATGGCTCTATCTCAGTGTGTTTTGACTTCCCTCTTGCCCACAAAACTGAGTGTCATCTGCTTCACACACTATATTTGGGTAGCAATACCATGGTGCACAGACAATAGGAGGATATTTCTGTGATGGAGCTGCACTTGCCAACACAACTGCATTCAGGCATCTCACACCATCTCTGTATGCTGACTTGCAGCTAAAAAACACTCAATCCCTTTCAAATGTCTTGTAGGTAACAATGCAGGTAACACCACACTCAGTTCTCCTCTGTCCAAGCTGTTCTCTAACAGGAAGAAGCATACTTCGAAACAAAGTTTGGTGGTTTTTTTCTGAGCGCTAAGTGCCACTTTTGGCAAAAATGAAGGCAGCACCACAGAAGCCATATTCTCTCCTTCTACCACATGTTCTGCCTCATCTCTTCTAATCCATGAAGGGGAATGAATGGGATATTTTGTAGAAGATATCATTACATTGATGGAAATGACCCTAATAAGGAAGAGTTTCCCACAAGGATTTCCATTTGCCTTCCACATTCACTACATATGTCATATACTTGCTGGAGTGGAGTATCTAACCCACTACATTTAAAAATGTTGGTAATTTGAAGATGGATCATGCCACTTTTCTCTGTTCCTTCCCCCTCCTGTCCCCCCACACACCATGAATGTATTTTGGAAGAAGGGAATACACCCACTTCTTGAGCTCAGATTATGCATGTAAGGAGGAAATAATAATATATCATTTTGACAAATCTGCAGTGCTTCATGCCTATAGAAAATCTGCAGGAATTTTAGCAATACAAACACTTGAGCAAGAGGTACCCTTCCCCTCTGAAGCAGGAACCAAAGTGCAGCAGCGGCTGAGACTGGCTGTGAATAATGATTGACTTTTTTTCAGGTGGTGACTTATGCCTGAATTTCTAAAGGAAGTATTATACTGAAATTGGTTTCTTAAAGCTTTATTCCAAGAAAAATCTGAACTCTGTTTAATGAAGCAAACTGACCAATTTGTGATGCATTTTCCCTCTAGCTCTTCATGTGCTATTCAACCCATACAGCACATAATTAAATCAAAGATGGCTACAATATCTCACTTGCTAAATTAGTATACATTTGCTAATTAGCAATTACAGCCCACTGTTGCCACAGACATATGCTGAGTAGTATCTCTGCTCCACTGCAGGTCTGAGCACATCTACAGAAAGTAGTAACCCACTATAGTTAGGTGCTTAATGAGCATTATGGATAAAGCAAAAAGAAGGTAACAACTTCAAAGAAACCAGAGCTTTAATCTACAATACAGAGGTTAGCAACATAATTAGTGAGAATTATAACAAAACCATAGGACTGCAGTGGTTTCATTCTCTAGCCATGCAGCTTTGGGAAAGGCAAACAAATAAACCCCAAACCAAAGCCAAACACTTTACTGACACACAGTGCATCTGATCTGTGCTCCACCCTCCTCCTTCCCTGCCAGCCTCCTGTTAAAAAGAAACATTTCACACCAATTCCACACTTTGGAACAAGATTCAGGAAGCTTTTCTTTTCCTGTGATGTAGGGAACAAGCAATGATAGGATCAGAAAAAAGCATATAATGAGATCAAGTCTCATTAAAGAACTTTTCTTGTGCTTCAAAGGCACTTAACTCTATTAGAGGCAAGACTGAGAACAGTATATACACCTACAAATGCAACAGAGTCATGCAAAGAGCTCCTATGCCACAGAACTTGCACTTCTTGCTGCAAAGGAGTCATATTAAATGGCAAAGCACTTTTCTGAAATGCTTGGATTTTATGGGATGAAACAGTATTAGACATGCCTGACAAACCTGGTAGCCTTCTATGAACAGGTCACAACACTAACAGATGAGGGGCGAGCAACTGATGTCATTTACCTGGACCTGAGCAAAGCCTTCGACACTGTCCCACACCACATCCTGGTCTCCAAACTGGTGACACATGGGTTTGATGGGTGGGCCACTAGATGGATAAGGAACTGGCTTGATGGCCACACCCAAAGAGTGGCTGTCAATGGCTCCATGTCCCAGTGGAGGCCAGTGACAAGCGGAGTCCCTCAGGGATCAGTCCTGGGACCTGTCTTGTTCAACATCTTTGTGGGGGACATGGACAGTGGCATTGAGTGCACCCTCAGCAAGTTTGCTGATGATACCAAGCTGTGTGGTGCAGCAGACACGCTGGAGGGAAGGGAGGCCATCCAGAGGGACCTTGACAGGCTGGAGAGGTGGGCACAAGCCAACCTCATGAGGTTCAACAAGACCAAGTGCAGGGTCCTGCATCTGGGTCAAGGCAATCCCAGGCACAAATACAGGCTGGGCAGTGACTGGCTGGAAAGCAGCCCGGAGGAAAGGGACTTGGGGGTGCTGGTGGACAAGAAGCTCAACATGAGCTCTCAATGAGCACTTGCAGACCAGAAGGCAAATCAGATCCTGGGCTGCATCAGGAGAAGTGTGGCCAGCAGGTCAAGGGAGGTGATTCTCCCCATCTACTCAGCTCTGGTGAGACCCCACCTGGAGTACTGCCTCCAGTTCTGGAGCCCCTATTACAAGAGGGATATAGACATGCTGAAATGTGTCCAGAGAAGGGCCACAAGGATGATCAGAGGGCTGGAGCACCTCTCCTATGAGGACAGACTGAAGGAGTTGGGGCTGTTCAGTCTGCAGAAAAGAAGGCTCTAAGGTGACCTTAATTGAGGACTTCCAGTATCTGAAGGGGGCCTACAAGAAGGCTGGGGAGGGACTTCTCAGGATCTCAGGTAGTGATAGGACTAGGGGGAATGGAATGAGGCTGGAGGTGGGGAGATTGAGGCTGGACATGAGGAAGAAGTTCTTCACCATGAGAGTGGTGAAGCCCTGGAATGGGTTGTCCAGGAAGGTGGTTGGGGCCCCATCCCTGGAGGTGTTTAAGACCAGGCTGGATGAGGCTCTGGCCAGCCTGATCTAGTGAGGGGTGTCCCTGCCCATGGCAGGGGGGTTAGAACTAGCTGATCCTTGTGGTCCCTTCCAACCCTGACTGATTCTGTGAAGTTGGAGAGGCCTGTCCTAATTTTTCAGGCATCTGTTACAGTATATTTCTAATTTAGGGACCATTCTTTAGCTGGTATTGTATGATCACACGGATTCAGGGGGGAAAAAAAGAATAGAAGAGGATGCCTAAGATTCTTTAAAGATAAAAATTACTTGCATTAGTCAACACCTCACTAAAACACCAACTTTTAAATTATACCTTGAGATTTGAAAACACAGAAAGCAGAAATAAGACTGCAATGGTTCATTTTGCTCAGAAAATCTTAAGGGTATGCTTCTCACATTTTAACTGTTAACCTGCTTCAATTACTAGACCTTGAAACAAGTTTTCTTTGTTTCACAGACAGCTGAAACAGTCTCTAAGTGAGTTTTCCACAGTGAAACCTCTGCAATCTTGCCAATTGTTCCACCTATTTTCTGTGGGTATAACACTACACCAGTTTTTTCAATAGATATTTTCTCATAATCTCTAACTGTTTCAAGGAAGTTTTCCTTTCTTTCTGTTTAGAATTTCTTGGTCTAATTCAGTATCTCCTATCAAGAAATACAGTTATTTTTTGAAGGGTTCCCCCCACCCCAGTATTTCAGTTGTGGGGTTTTTAATATCTAATAACAGATAGCTTCTTACTTCAGTGTGAAAAAAAGGAAGAGTGTTACCAGGCTTTGAGTGCACATACCACCCAGAGGAGCTCAACCCCAGCAAGGAGCCCCAGCCAGCACCCCTGGAGGATATTGGAGGAGTCATCAATCCTGTTCTTACCAACCTGGGGGCCACCAGGCCCCCCGACCTTTGTTGTCACCACCACCCAGTGTGCACCAGGGGCACTCACCAGTGATGAGAGGAAGATCCCTCAGCCCAGATGGACTCAGCTTGGGGCTTCTATCCTTCCTGGGGGGAATTAAATAGGGGAGTGGGAGGGGAGGGCAAAGTGGCCACACCTGGGGTGGGAGGAGACTCCAACAGAGCCCAGGTGCTCTGGGTTTGAGGGGGAAAAGGGGGGAAAGGAGGTGAGTGGGGTGGAAAAGGGGCAGACTGTGAAACCAGTGTTGGTGAGAAAGAATGGGTATTAAAATAATATTCAAATAGGAGTTATTGACTGGTAGTGATTGCTTGATGCTTACTATGGCTACTTTCAGGATGTTCCACTACTCTTGGATATTAGGTAATTTATTGACACACCCAGACATGATTTTGATAGGCCAGTATTAAGTTCAATACACAAAAAAAACCCACACACTTTCTGCTAAGGTAATTTCAGTTACCATCTCAGCAAACTCTTTATCTTAGCCCAGAAGTTTCTTTTGGGAGTTGTTCTCCCACCCATCTGTGTGTGGGGCTTGCTTCTGAGGGCAGGCTGTCTGAAGCCAGGACACTGCTGGGCTGAAGAGGAGCCAATGGGTTTAGCTGGCAGAGTTGAACTCTCCTACAGCTAAACAGGAACAGTCCATGCCACAATGAACCCTGTGGTCTCTCCTGTGTGAGTATGGAGACAATATGAGTACGAGATGGAAGCCGTTTGTTCTCTAGGCACAAGTGCATGAGTTACAAAGAAAAGCAAAGAGAAGAGAGAGTTTTTCCATCAGGAGAGCTGCACTGGTCTACCATGAGTGATTCTCTGGTCCTAGTACATGGGCACCAGATCCAAAATTGAGTAGGGGAAGACGTGGATGAGGCACTTAGTGCTGTGGTTTAGTTGATTGGATAGGGCTGGGTGATAGGTTGGACTGGATGATCTTGGAGGTCTCTTCCAACCTGGTTGATTCTATGATTCCATGGTAAGTGATGTGCTTTGCCTTGAAAGGGTTGCTAAACAGCTAAATGTGAAACAATTCCTCATTCAAAGAATGCACCTGTAACACTTGGTGTAATGGATTTTTTTTTTTTTTCACTGAGCACCTGTTATATCAGCAGCTCTGGGAACTTGCCACAAACTAAGTTATCTCCTAGTGCAGCTGCATACTACAGATCACAGTATCACAGTATCACTAAGGTTGGAAGAGACCTCGAAGATCATCGAGTCCAACCTGTCACCACAGACCTCATGACTAGACCATGGCACCAAGTGCCACGTCCAATCTCCTCTTGAACACCTCCAGGGATGGTGACTCTACCACCTCCCTGGGCAGCCCATTCCAATGATGAATTACTCTCTCTGTGAAGAACTTTCTCCTCACCTCAAGCCTAAACTTTCCCTGGCACAGCTTGAGACTGTGTCCCCTTGTTCTGGTGCTGGTTGCATGGGAGAAGAGACCAACCCCTTCCTGGCTACAACCACCTTTCAGGTAGTTGTAGAGGGCAATGAGGTCACCCCTGAGACTCCTCATCTCCAAGCTAAACAATCCCAGCTCCTTCAGCCTCTCCTCATAGAGCTTGTGCTCAAGGCCTCTCCCCAGCCTTGTTGCCCTCCTCTGGACACGTTCAAGTGTCTCAATGTCCTTCTTAAACTGAGGGGCCCAGAATTATACACAGGACTCAAGGTGTGGCCTAACCAATGCAGAGTACAGGGGCACAATGACTTCCCTGCTCCTGCTGGCCACACTATTCCTAATGCAGGCCAGGATGCCACTGGCCCTCTTGGCCACCTGGGCACACTGCTGGCTCATGTTTAGGTGGCTGTCAATCAGCACCCCCAGGTCCCTCTCTGTTTGGGAGCTCTCCAGCCACTCCGACCCCAGCCTGTAGCTCTGCATGGGGTTGTTGTGGCCAAAGTGCAGCACCCAGCACTTGGACTTGTTGAATGCCATCCCATTGGACTCTGCCCATCTGTCCAGATACTGGTTTTCCATCTCATAGGTATATCAGGGAAGGCAGCAGACCCATCACTGCATTGTAATACTCACTGCCATTTCCTGCATAGCACTCTTCTGCTGAAACTGATGCACCTGACTAACAGACAAGTCTCAGTGTTTCACAGGAACTAGAATTTATGGATTTCAAGTGCAGAAACTAATGGAATTAAATGCCTGACCTTTAAGAGAGGACAGACAAAGCTGTCTGCAAGATTTTTGCAGGGAAACAACTCAGTTCTATCAAATTTGACTTCTAAAAGGAAAGAGAATTTTAAATATCATTCCAGCTTATTACAGGAATTACTTGGAATTCAAAGACTGAATAATTGCATAAAAATAAATAAGGTGACTATTAATGAAAGCTAGATGCAAGCCTGAATAAAATTATATTAATATACCTTCAACAATAGCAATGAAAATCAAGAAACAAATTCAACCAATTCAGTAACATATAGAATGCCCAGATGACATTTTTTTCAACAAGAAAATAGTTCTTTTTAATTTACTAAATCTATTACATTGGTCATTATTTTAAAAATATCTTTACAGATATGTATGCAAAGCTATTTAAAAAAATCATGCTTTTTTTTTTCCTTTGCAAGTGATGTAATTATTGTTTTCATCAGCAAAATTGTTAAAATTCAGTAGAAATCTATAATGCTTAGAATGTGCCTTAAGTTTCAACGTTTGTACAAAATTCTTTAGCTAAAATAATAAATTAATCCTTTAATGGACAATGTTCTTCCTGATTCTGTGAAGACAATTGATCAAATCATTTGTTAGCTATGTTCAGTGCCTTCCATGTCAAACTTAGATAGAGACTGACCTGAATACTAAACCAGATTTTCCGGCCAGCCTCTATTCTGCCAGCACAGAAAGAGCTACAGATGACAGAATGGAGGAACACAGTGCCAAACTAATTTTTAAAGATAACTTAAAAATACATTTCTCATACAGATATATGACTAAATTTGCTGTTAGGGAAAAGCTGCCTGGTGTGGAATACTGCTGAAAATACAGTGTTTCCTCTGAAGCTAGACAGGATTGTAAACTGAAATGGAGATTTTTAGGGCAGTTCTGTACTCAAGGAGACTTTTCTCATAAATTCCATTCACTTTCCCAGTGTCATCTTCTCAACTTCTTTATTACATCAATGTCATTTTTGATGGGACTTTATTGTTTTTTCTGGAGGATCTGAGCAGAAATGAAAAACAATGTCTACAAGGATGTTTATTTCACAGTTAATGCTATTCCGCTGTTTACTTCATATCACTCTGGAAATGTAAAAAGACCTTGCAGCAGGATTATATTACATACTCAGTACTAAGTCACTTCAAACTGTAACAGCAAATGCAGGAGTCAAGATCTAAACTATACCAATTTCCATACAATAGCCTCTTACTTATTTGTGAGAGTGTTTTGTTCATAACAAATTACAAAGAATAGCAATTTTGTACATTATTTACAGGGTATAGGAGCACACACAGACCTACTAACCTCTCATCCTAAAATTAACACAACACTCCTATGGATTGTGCAAAAGTTACTTAAATCCAGGCAGGTTTTTTTCCAGAGATATGTCTCCAAGCAGTGATCCAGGAATTTCTTAATGTCATAATTTTAACAGACATTTAATTCACAGTCAGTACTTATTTTCACAATTGTTATACAGTTAAACTTTGTATCTTTTTCACCTACATAAAAAGGAATGCCACCAAAACTTTCTGTAATCACAGAGAAATTGTCTGGGTGGAAATTCTGTGGTCATCAGGTGTCACAAGATGCAGCCATGCTCTACGGGCAGAGTCCATTAAGGTCCCCAGAACCCTTTTTCAGCAAACCCTGGGACACCAGTTACTGTCCAATACCACAATAAAACTAAATCCTTCTGGCAAGAGACCAAAGGACAAAGCCAGTTTGAGTTCCACCTTTCTCCAAAACACCCACCATGTCACCCACTTATTGCACAAACATGTTGGGGAAATCTTCTGAACCTTTACTGAAGCTCTGACCCTTCTGAGGGGACGACGTCTGCCATGTAGCACATAAAAGTCTGACCAAAGAGCTAAAATTAGTGAATCTCTCCACATGCAAGTGATTTGGATGCAAAAGCCTCAGGTAAAGAAAATGTTTTCAGCATATTTGTGGAGATTGGTATCAAGGCTTTCACAGCATGCCTTTCCATGAGAAATTACAATCAGGGAAATATTTGATCCAGCTTCATACAATGGCCATTTATTTGTCATGGTAGGGGCAAATGGTAGGCCCTGGCACAAACCCAGACAGACACTAAGGTGTCTAGACATGGACTCCCTCTCCCTCCTCCTTCCTGCAGAAAGCCAGGGTAACACGGGAAAAGGAACAAAGAGGACGGGACCATGCATGTCTGGTAAACAACCCTGTATCTGGGGTAAGGGCATGTGTTCTGGCCACAGCCTGGCAGAACCCCTTCTTATTGGGTAGCTATGTGCTGGTTTCAGTGCCCTATTGGCCCAATCGATCTTGGAAAAGATTTATATACAGGCTGATTTCTACTTGCCTGTGCCTTGCTCGAGCCTTGTGCTTGCCTTGCTCAGCCTTATTCATGCCTTATGTGCTTGAACCTGCTTGGACCTTGTCTGGTTTGGAGTTGCCTCAAGTTGCATAGCCTCGAGTTGCCTGGCCCAGTGCCTGGAATAAAGCCATGAGCCTACACACTGCAAGCCACAAGAGAAGCCATGAGCCTACACACTGCAAGCCACAAGAGAAGCCATGAGCTTAGGAGTTGGAGCTGAGCCTGCTTCCCTTTGCGATGAGGATTTTTGCCATGCCTCAGTTTCCCCAGGACAAAGCAAGCGCCTGTCCCGATAGCGTTGTTAACAGCTTGCCATCTTCTGAAGCCAAACCAGACACTGAAGACTGCGTGGCATTCCTGCCAGCAACCTGCTGTGCCTGGTGCATGAGCACCCTAAAGCCTCTAATACACAGCAGCAGCATTCCCTATCTGGGTACAACCAGTTGTGAGTAATTCATTGCCTCTTTGGCATAATGGCTC
The DNA here is from genome assembly GCF_026170545.1 of Melanerpes formicivorus. Taxonomy (NCBI): domain Eukaryota; kingdom Metazoa; phylum Chordata; class Aves; order Piciformes; family Picidae; genus Melanerpes; species Melanerpes formicivorus. Next base: position 147,276 of record NW_027142551.1, on the reverse strand, counting down.
TTGTTGAGTCTCTCCCCTCACCCCCTGTGTGGTTGAGCACCATTTCCCTCCCGGGATATTCTCTTTCTGTTAAATTCCACCCGGTTTGCCTAAAATTGTTAAATTGCTATAGTTGCCCAAATACTGTACAGTCCCATTGTACGAGGGCCACGAAGATGGTCAGAGGGCTGGAGCACCTCTCCTATGAGTACAGACTGAAAGAGTTGGGGCTGTTCAATCTGGAGAAAAGAAGGCTCTAAGGTGACCTTCTTGTAGCCTTCCAGTATCTGAAGGGGGCCTATAGGAAGGCTGGGGAGGGACTTCTCAGGATCTCAGGTAGTTATAGGACTAGGGGGAATGGAATGAAGCTGGAGGTGGGGAGATTCAGGCTGGATGTGAGGAAGACGTTCTTCACCATGAGAGTGGTGAAGCACTGGAGTGGGTTGTCCAGGGAGGTGGTTGAGGCCCCATCCCTGGAGGTGTTTATGACCAGGCTGGATGAGGCTCTGTCCAGCCTGATCTAGTGTAAGGTGTCCCTGCCCATGGCAGGGGGGTTGGAACTAGATGATCCTTGTGGTCCCTTCCAACCCTGACTGATACTATGATTCTATAAATATATTCTAACCATACATTGAACCTTTTGATACATTTTGGCAATTTTCATGTTAATTAAATGTTATTAATATTTTGATTAATATTGCCATATCATTTATAAATAAAGGAAATATTATATCCTTTCAACATTATTTTAATAGTGTAGTATGCAGAAAAGATACAACTAGTAGTAATGTACTTGCAAATATGTTAAATTAGCTGGTTCTCAGATTATAACAGTAATTCACAGCATGACAGAATTAAAATCTTTTCAGCTATAAAAATGAGGCAATAACATATCTCTCGTTAGGAATGCTCTCTTCCTCTACTTAGGAAAGCCTCTTTCCCTGACAAGATTTCCATGAATAGTTTTCCATTTCTCTGTCTCAAGAGTTGAATGTCAGTCAGCCAGATGAACAAAAAAATTCTCAGAACTGCATATATAAATACACAAAGACAGAGCAAATTACAAATTTCATAAGCCTACCAACTTGACACAAGAGAAGTCAATGCAGTGGGAGAGGCAAATTTATTTGGTCACTCCTAGAGAACAGGAACTGTTTACAATGAGACAGCATAAATTTTATTTATTTCCACCCCCACATTTGGGGGCATTTTCTGTAAAAAAAAGCAGCTGAGCAGTAAAGCCCAGAAAACCAAGACATTTGTAGTCCAAAAAGAAAAGGCAAGCTCTTGGTGTCTGTGCTCCGATGCTGAACATCTGCTGTTTTCACTATTAGTGTGAAGAACTGCTAGGCAAATTTGGCTCCAAAAGTCCTTTTTTTTCTAAGGGATAGAAAAAACCCTTCAGTTAGAAGACTCCCCTTCAAGACAAGAGCACTGTGTGGCTCTTATTCTGTCTCAGGAGTGGCTTTGTTCAGTGGATGAGCAGACTAAGGCTCAAGTAGAGGAGCTCAGGCTATAAGGAACACCCATAAATGGGAGAGACCTGTAAGAGAGAATATCGAGAAACCAACATAACTAGTGAGGTAAGATGAGACACTGTGCCATGAGGACTAGCAGGTTCCCAGTACCCGTCAGCAAAATATAGACAAACTAAACAAGGGATGGGTGCACAGCATCAAGAATTGAATCACCCTTTCTAGAGTGACAACTGGCCCATCAGACATGATTTTCTGAGGTAGGCAATGAACAGGGAGTAGTGCAAACATAAAGAGAAGCAAACCTCCAAGTCTTCTGTGTTCTGTCTTGTGTGATTTTGTAATTGATACTTGGGGTTTTTACAACCTTACAGCAGGAGACCAATGTTTTCTTCAGAATGGAGGTGTCCTCAAGTTCACAGTGGGGTCAGGTTTGACATCTAGGACAACAGCAGTAGCCACCAAAAACATAGTAGCAGCAGCAAAACAGAAGAGGGGTAAAATGGGTGTAGGACCCTAGAGATGTAGGGAGAGGTTTTAGGGGAATGACAAGAGGGAACTTGGCATTGGAAAGATGGTGCAGGTGGGAATGGGAGAGAAAATAGGGAATAGAAGTACCTGGAAGGGGTCTACAATAGATAAGGCTGGTTCTGTGTGTGCCTCACATGGAAAGTATTAGGGTCATTGTACAGACTATGAATAGATTGGTGCTATAATCAATGGGGAACTCCAACTTCCAACAGATGGAAGTATTGGGAGGCTCTGGGTCTGGTGTGGGGGCCTCTAAACTGTACATAAGGGCTCAGCATGGGGAGGGACAGGAAGGACTCCAAGGGAAGATTTTTGGGAATCTCATCTAAGCTTAGGTGCAGCCAACACCTCCTTCTGTTACTCCAACCTGCCACTCCAGCCCACCACTCCAGCCCCCTTGCTACACCAGGGGGCAAGGGTGAAGTACTTTACTCCTCTAAAGAACTCTCCACTTTGTGTTTTAGTTCTGTGGAGGGCTGATGCGATGGGCTCTGAGCTTGTGATCAAGGCTGTCTGGCAAAAGTGAGGAATTTTTTTATTGCAGAAGTCCAAGAAGGTGATTCAGACACAATTGTCATGCCCACATCAACACACTGTTCAGCACCCTGGAATTAATTTAATGCAGCTAAGATTGGAATTGTACAAAGTTAAGTTGCAGGCCTTTAGGTTTCATTGTGGAGTCTATGCGTAGTCTCTTACTTTCTTACCTTACCTCTAGTCTGTGGCAGCATGATTAATGAATAATACTAGGGGCCTGCACCAAAACACTTGGACTTGACATTCCAACACAATGAAAACTTACAGATCTCATTCAGTCTGAACTGTGACTATTTATATGCTCTGAAAATTGACACCCCCCTCCTCAAGAGCATCTCCAATTAGGGACACTTGAAAACATTTGCTCCACATCAGCCTTCCGAAACTGAGAGAGACCAGTGGCCAGCAGATATCAATCAACCTGAGCTAAATTGTGATTAGGACTATTACATGATAGAATAAGATTTAAAGAGAGAAAGCAGATTCCTCAGACATCAGTTAAAGAACAAACAAACAAAAAAACCCCACAGCACTTAATAATGCACTTTTTGCCGCATGCACCAAACAATTAATCTTGCAAACTTAGCAGCTTGTGTTAAACTGAAGCAGTCACAGCTGACCTTCCTCAGTCATTCTGATGAGTCTATATTAGTTGTCCCCATTATATAAAGACAATCACAAAATGTAGAACAATAGCCTTATAAGGGTTCATAAAAATTGAAGGCATATCCTCTATGCCACTCAGTCAGGGACAAGTTATTCCCAGTGCTGCAGACACATATCTGTGCCAAAGTCAACTTTTTTTTTTTGTCCTGGGCCTACAAAGGGAGCTTGCAGATTGCTCTAGGAGCAACAACTGCCAGAAAGCTACTCATGTTTCCCCATTCACTGTGACCCCTTTATCCTCTCTTAATTAGTGTAGTACAGAATAGGAAAGGCATTTATACAAGTAGCTACTGTAAACTACAATTTATTTTTGTTTACTGGTATTCTGTTATTACTCTGGTATACATGTCCTATGCCAAAAGAATTCTCTGACTCATACACAATTTCCATTTCAGCAAGTTCCTCATTACTAATTGGGATTATTAGGGAGGGACTTGGAACAAAGACCCCTCAATTTTCCATCCCCCAGATTCTCCTCCTGCATGATTGTCCAGGTTGTTTCCACATCACTGATTTCCAGTACAAAGCACAGAGCACTGTCACACATGATTGAAACAAGCTAATACCTTCAATTTTCAAGGGCGATATGGAGCAGAGAATCAATTATCAAGAAAGAAATGAGATCTTAGGTGCTTAAGTCATACAGGTCTGCTAGGGGTCACCAGAACTGCAGTTTCTCATGTATCTTCAGAAGAAGAAATAAGAGGTCTTATTCAAAATAGTAATGAGTTGCTGCATATTGCATTTGGAATTCCAGATGCCTGTTAGAAAACCTGATAGCCGACAGTCAGAGTTCCTATTTGGTATTCATGAAAAGCAGCTGTTCCTAAAATATCTAGTTAACTCAAGACCGTCAAGCTTATTTTTGGTCATTGCTGGGTCAACTAGCATTTCTTCCTCCTCTCACAATCCTACACATCCCTTTTCACAAACAAAACCTCAGGGTCCAAAACCCAAACGGCTCTCATCAAACTTTATGTTACTTAAATATTGTTTTATTAGTTTTGTTTTCTCCCAATCCCACATACAGACTTAAATCAAGATCTAAGCGTTGGTTTTGGTCTTGGTTTAATGGTCAAAATCTCACAATCTGAATAGAAAAATAGTGCCATTCTGAATCCCCTTGAATGGGATTTTCTCCTCTAGCTTTATTTTAGAGGTGAAAGTAGCTTTCAGAGGCTAAAACACTTTAAATGAGAATTTTGGAATTTTTAAGAAAACTTTGGACAGTCAGTCTTCTACTGTTCATTCTGTTGATCTGATCTTCATTTGAAGGGCATAAAAAAAGGTAGACCATATTTGTCAATTTTGTCTGCTTTGCCATAGAGCTTAACCAAGATACTTCACTACATACTCCTGGCATCCTTCTAAGCAATTCAAATACCACACACAAAACACTCCAAAGCTTTGATGTTGCACACTGCACCTGTTAGCTTCTAGATTCTGCACCACAACCACACATAAATGTAGTTACAGTGCAATGCTTCACATTTCTCCAAGATAATCCAAGAGCAAGTACAATCACTTGACCAAACATTAGTTCTATTTTCACTACTAAATGATGATAAAGAAGTTAATATACAAACTATTTGGCATATAAAAAAAAACACCATTATTGGTTTTGGATCCGAAAGTCAAAGATGCCCTATGAAACTTACAAAGTAGCACACAAGTAAAGCACTACATTTCACAGTAAGCAAAAAACAACAACCCACAAACAAACAAACAAACAAAAAACCCCACACAAAACAAAACCAACTCAAAACCTTGAAGACACTGGAAGTCTCCACAGTGTGCTCCTTTCATCTTCCATGGAATACACATGCTGCTGACCTGTTAAATTCTGCCTGAGTTCTCTATCGCAAAGCAATCCCAATATATACAAGCAAAATCTCAGCTGTACTGGGCAGTCATACATAGCTCCTGAATTTGGTAGCTCTGGGATCATGGCTTGGTATCAGGCCTCCACCTTCAACTGGGAAATTATGCCTCATACTATGCAGTCAGGCAACTTCTGTTTACAAACTGTACCTGTGAATATAATATTAATGCAGAGTGCATAAACCACATAGGTGTGTAGTATCCACAGGCACATACAGAGTCAGAGAAAAGGCAACACCATTACCCAGACCTATAAGTTACATGGAAAGGATATGTACATAATTCCTGCCCCATGCAGGAAGTACAGGTGAGTAAGGTAATATCAGCAAGGTAATTTGTATTCTTAATGAAAGGTGCACATATTCAGAAACACATTTGGCAAGTCAATCCATAAAATGACCTGGTATTTTGATGATAAATATCTCAAATGCTGGGTCATTTTTTGAAGTAGCAGCTCCCTCTAAGCAAAGTCTTTTCACAGAATGTCATACATGTTCACAGTCTCATAGGTAGCTTAGCTCACCAGTTTCCACGAGTGTGGGGCGGTGGGGAAAGAGGGAACATTATGTTGTGCAATGCAGTATTTGTAGCCAAGCAAATACAAAACACATTTGACAGCTAACTACAGGGAGATACTGCTGCTGCTGTCAAGTCTGTCTTGAAACATCTGCCTAAATAAGGGATTTAGAGTTTATTTCAACTGCTTACTGAAGTCCATAGGACACTTTTTATTATTACTTGCTCAGAGCACTCGAGTTCATGCACAAGAAGTAGAAGCAGGTTGATTAGATCAAATTACAGCACACCACTATGAAGTGGTCCTTAACACACACCTGCTTACTGCATCAGCATTGTTCTCAGGAGAAATACAAATCACAGCAGAGCCTCATAATACAGATGATATACAAGGCATTCTTACGGGCTTTATCAATAGGCCAACAGACTATGGTACAGTTTAAGACTTGAATTTCATGACTTTCACAGTTCAACTGTTTTTAAATAACATGTGCCTTCTGTTAGGTTGAACTTACTCAAAATGTGTCCAGACGGAAATCTGCAGCTGCGAAGGTTAAAAATGGAAAAGGGTGGAGAGAAGGTATTGGAATTGTGACTTCAGACGTGATGCTGAAACTGACTGACACCCACATTTCTGCTGCACTCTAGGGTTTCAGAAGGTGTACATACTTTAAACTAGCAGAAGTAATGCTGGTTTTAAAACTTTAGGAAACTATAGCACATACTTAAATACAGTGGTGCTTTTGAGCTCAAAGCAGATTTTTTTTGTTTCTTTTAGTTTGCTGTTTGGGTTTTGGGTTTTTTTTTGTTTGGTTTTGAGAGAGATTCTACATCTTGGGGAAAGGGGAAAAAGAATGACAGTTATGGGATTTGATATATTTTAAGACTTCTGGTCTTAAAATCTGTAGCCATTTTAATTCAACCTGGGAAAGATCACCTTTGAAAATAGTTTAACAGCAGGAATATAATTATTTTAAGTAACAATAAGTAAGTTTAATTAAACCGCACCTTAGCTTTGAAATATGAAGATAAGCAATGGGCCAACCTCCTCAACTCCCAAGTTTGCAGGCTAGGTCATTTTCTCTAAGCTTTCTGCAGCAGCTGGCCATCTGCTTAACTCCTCTCATTTAGCTGACACTAATTTCTAATCCGGATTTTCCCTTTTCATAAAGACATCGTTAAAAAAAACATAAATTGCTAGCAGTACTTCCATGTAAAGTCAGAATATGAAAATAAAGCACACAAATTGTACACACTTATATACGCATTATATTGTATACTTTAAAATTCCCAGGATTTGAATAGAACTTGTAGTGATTTTTAACATATGCCTCCACTGTCTCAGTCCCAGTTTTCCTCCATTCTGATTGAATAACTGAGCATTAACTGGCTCAGCCAGAGGGATGTAGGAGTGTATGACATGTAATTTGGGTGGATTTTGAATAGACAGTACTTTGGTTGCAAGGATAATTCTGCTTTCTCCAATTCTATCACCTCTGCAAGCCAGGCTTTGTGCCTTCAGACGAATAAATCTGATTCTTCACTTCGTCGGCTGCCTTCCAGACTGTGTGCTCTTCTGCACCTGTGGGCTGCAGCAGCATGTCCACCTGGGTCATCAGCTCTTTCCTTTAGGAGACTGTGGTCAGTATAGAAAGGAGTGGAGAGACAGCCTTTCTGAAATGGAGTTGTTGTTTCAGAATGAGTAATTGGCCATTGGAATGAGCTGCCCAGGGAGCTGGTGGAGTCACCATCACTGGGGGTATTTAAGAAGAGAGTGGATGAGGCACTTGGTGCCATGGTTTACTTGTTAGATGGTGTTGCGGGGATGGGTTGGACTTGTGATCTGGAAGGTCTTTTCCAACCTGGTTATTTCTATTCTATTCTATCTAAACAGCAGGAATACAAACCAACAACTAGTTTATGCATATACCTCTCTCATCCTGAAGTGTAACCCTCGAAAGATATATGAACCTGGAGAATATATGATATGAACATATGGTGATATATGAACAGGCAAGCAATTGCCTGAAAAACTTTACACCCTTAGAGAAAAGCCATAGGCAGGTCAGAATCAAAACTGACAATTTTGTTTAAAGCTTGTGCTTCTGAGAGCTTTTTAAGTAATTTCAGGAAGAGATCAGAAAATGAGGCAGGACAGGTGGAGTTAGAAAAAATATTTTTTTGAAGACTGATAGTCTGGAAAATTTTTGAAAGGTGTAGGGAAGGGGCATGGCTCATCATGACATTTTTGTTATTTTTTCCATTCTGCATGTTCTTTCATGGCCCTTTCTGACTGCAAAATACACTACTTGCTCAGTGTCTCAGAAAAATAAAAATCCTGTATCAACCACTCTCACAATTATTGAAAACATTTATTCCTATTTAAGAGCAGCAAAGAATTAATGGAAAATAGCAGTTTTAAGATGATACAGTGAAGGATGCTCAAGTTACAGAACAACAACCACAAAAAAAAAAAACACTCAACAAAAACAAACCCAGGTTTTTGTATCCTTTAGTTTTCCCCTGTACCCTGTATGAGTGAACTCATTCACTTCATATCTGACTCTGGAAATACTTTTCCTGTTGACACTGGACAGATATTAGAAATAGTTTTCGTTCCTGTAACTTACCCCTCTGCCCTTGCTGGCTTCCCTTTTCTCTCTCCTACTGCATCTGCTGTCTTCCAAAGTACATTAGAGTACAGAGGAATTTGGACATTTTCTTCAGCAAGTGTTTTCATAAAAGCAAATCAGAAACCAGCCCAAGTCCTTTTTCTTTTTTCTGGCCTCATATTCTTCCTTGATATGGACTGATACCAAAAGTAAATATTGATTCATTTGCCTCCCACTCTCCTATTGGTTAAATAGTTCCATTTTATTTTTTTAAATAGTGAAACAGACATTTTTTCTCTGTGTTTTATTACAGAGACTGAACTACTGCTCCATGCAGCCAGCCTCAGCTCTCCCCTCTTTTGTAGGCAGACCTCTTTATTTACATCTTTCCCCAGCCCAACCCTACATTGTCATTACCACACTGCAGTCCTGTAGGAACAAGCATATAAAATATATTGTTTTGATGAATCACCAGTGGAACTATTTCAAGAAAGATGAGTCACAGAAGACACGCGCGTGTGTGCGCGTGTGTGTGTGTGTGTGTGTGTGTGTGTGTGTGTTAAAAATCAGAGAGTACAATAGCTTGTATCAATACAATACCCAAGATTTTCAATACAGTTACCTGATTCCTATGGGACTTCTGTAAATTCCAGGCAACATGTCTAGTTACTGTAACTCATACTTCTACTGCTTCAAATCTGCTAATTTCCATTACCTTTCATATTTTTGTAGGAAGATAAACTATGTTATCAGCTTCCTCTGTCAAAAATCCAATAACTATCCCCAAATATATTTCACAAATATTTGCCTGCCCATTGACCCACAAATGAAATTTAGAGAGCTTTTTACACATCTGTATTTGATTTGAACCACCAGAGTAAGTCAATCCCCATAATCCCTTCTGATGTAAAGGCTTAAACTATATTAATTTTCCCAATACAGTACAATAAAAAGATGGTAAGTGTATTTAATAATACACCTCCTCACCTCTTTCATCCACAGAACAGCTAATATTTATAATCATTTTTACTAGATGAAGGACGTTCATTGAATTAGCTACTTTATGCAATCCTAGTTGCAAAGCAAGGGCAACCACAGAAAAGGATAAACTGTGCCTTTGATCCCAGGTGCAAGACCCTGGCTAGCAAGTATTCTCTATCAAGATGTTCTTCCGAAGTCATGCAGAAAGTGTGATCCAGCTTCTGAGGTGTCTGCTCTGTGGATCTCCTTATTCACCTCTTCTCACGCAGTTTCACTGAGCTTTATTCATCCCCCTGAGTTTAGGGACACATTCTCTGACTGCTTTGCTTTCCATATAGATAGTAGTTATGTTAGCAGTCCTTACTGTGCCACCTACGAACTCTGCGAAGAACCTCTTTTACTCGCCTGTTGTCTAAATGAATGGTGTTAGAATAGAATAGAATAGAATAGAATAGAATAGAATAGAATAGAATAGAATAGAATAGAATAGAATAGAATAGAATAGGACCAGGTTGGAAGAGACCTTCAAGATCATCACGTCCAACCTATCATCCAACACCACCTAATCAACTAACCTATGCAACCAAGCAACCTGTCAAGTCTCCTCCTGAACATCTCCAGTGATGGTGATTCCACCACCTCCCCGGGCAGCCCATTCCAGTGGGCAATCACTCTCTCTGTGTAAAACTTCCTCCTGACCTCCAGCCTGAACTTCCCCTGGCGCAGCCTGAGACTGTGTCCTCTTGTTCTGGTGCTGGCTGCCTGGGAGAAGAGACCAACCTCTGCCTGTCTACAACCCCCCTTCAAGTAGTTGTAGAGAGCAATAAGGTCACCCCTGAGTCTCCTCTTCTCCAGGCTAAGCAGCCCCAGCTCCCTCAGTCTCTCCTCATAGGGCTTGTGTTCCAAGCCCCTCACCAACTTTGTTGCCCTTCTCTGGACACGCTCCAGCAAGTCAACATCCTTCCTAAACTGAGGGGCCCAGAACTGGACACAGTACTCAAGGTGTGGCCTAACCAGTGCAGTGTACAGGGGCAGAATGACCTCCCTGCTCCTGCTGGCCACACTGTTCTTGATGCAGGCCAGGATGCCATTGGCCCTCTTGGCCGCCTGGGCACACTGCTGGCTCATGTTCAGCCTACCATCAACCCCCAGGTCCCTCTCTACCTGGCTGCTCTCCAGCCACTCTGACCCCAGCCTGTAGCACTGCATGGGGTTGTTGTGGCTGATGTGCAGAACCTGGCACTTGGATGTGTTCAATCTCATGCCGTTGGATTCTGCCCATCTGTCCAGCCTGTCGAGGTCTCTCTGCAAAGCCTCTCTACCCTCCAGCAGATCAACTCCTGTCCCCAGCTTGGTGTCATCAGCAAATTTACTGATGATCGACTCAACGCCCTCATCCAGATCATCGATAAAGATGTTAAAGAGGATGAGGCCCAGCACTGATCCCTGGGGGACTCCACTAGTGACTGGCCGCCAGCTGGATGTGGCACCATTCACCACCACTCTCTGGGCTCGGCCATCCAGCCAGTTCCTAAGCCATCGCAGTGTGCTCCCATCCAAGCCATGTTAAGCCAATCTCTGCCAGATTTTACCCAAGCCTTTGCTGAGCATACATTTGAAGTCTTCATGCTGTGGCACCACTGCCATGTAACACTGAGCAGCACAACATTTCCAATTTGCACTTTGAGGTATCATGAAAAGTTAAAGGCAACTGAAAGTTGACATAAACCCTCAGGCAAACCCCCAAACCTCCAGCCAAATTTTACTCACTTACTAAAAAAGAACTGAAATTTTCACATTCCTGAGATCACAGCATGCTTCAATGAAAATTTGTTTTGAGGTAAGGTGGTGTTTGCTTTGTTTAATTAGAGACGTTAACTTCATGCATTCTGAAGCTGCAATTTGCTTGCCTGGAAAGGGGGCAACAAAGCCAAGTTCGTCTCACACTACAGTTCATTAAGCATTTGCTATATTTGAGAATCAGAAATGTTCAGCACACCAAATGCTCACAGGTGAGGCACAGCTAAGCATCTCTGACAAAGACTATCCCAAATCTTTGCACACTATAAGTAAACTGATAAAAATCACTACTAAACCAAACATTTTAAAAAATTAAGTAGATACAGTGAGTTAAATTATGTCATCACTTTTGAGGAAGTATCTCCCATTAATCTTCCTCATCCATGGAGCAGACCAGGAGAGAGCTGAGATACCTCTTTTTCCATGACTGTTTACTCTTTTTCAGTGCCATGAAGCAGATAAAGAATTCAAAAGCACACTGAAGTCATTTCTCTCTCCAGTCTTGTGAATACACTTGTCCAGTGGTTCATAGTTTGACTTTGTTGTTTTGTCCTACTTCTCTTGCCCACATGAACTATCTGTATTTCCTTTCTGGTTGTTTGGTGGTTTGTTTTTTTTTTGCTATTGTTTTGGGTGGGCTGTGGGTGGTTGTTTTGGGTTTTTTTTTTTTTAGTTTTTATTTTATTTAATGGGGTTTTTTGTTTGTTTTATGTGTTTTGCTTTGATTTGATTTGCCTTCCCCCCCATCTAATTTGGTTCCTGATGCTGAAGATAACTTTATTCATTGTCTGGAATTGCTCTTGACCATTTCATTAAAGAGCTATTAACAAAGGATGAAAAGCAAGTCTAAATTTTCTATGTTGGCTACTGCTGCTCTGTGATGAGGAGCAATTCCTGCCACCCTAGATTCACTGCTAGCAGTGCAATATGAACCTTCAAAAGCCTTATTTAATTTGTGAGCCCAGACAGCAGTCACAAAGAACAAAAGTGTTATGATAGAGATCACCATCAGCATATGACTTGCCTTCAAAAGAGGATTGCTAATGAGCTGCTATCTACCCTGGACCCTCTGAAATAAAATTGTAATGCCTTTGAGCACTCAGGAGGGTTCAGGTGTTTATGGGGAGCTGCCTCAAGATGTGAAGCTCTCTCTCATAGTTTTCACACACCTTATGGTAAGCAGCTGTTTTTTCACCAGATCATGGTGAAGCCAGGCAGTAATAACACAGGAGAAAGGAAACAGAAGAAAATGAGAAACTGAGAAAACAACTCTGAAACAGTTTTAATGCATGCTAGGCAATTTTTTTCTGCTGCAGCTGCAGAATATTTCTGAGGCTCAACCCAAAACTGAACTTTCCAAATCAGAAATGGTGGCATTTAGGGGAAAAAACAAGACTGCAGTCTGAAGAGGTTAAGATTAAAAAATGAGATATTTATCATGAGATATTAATTTTATGATTCAATAAAATGTTGCCAAGGTATAGTTATCAGAAACAAAATAAGCTATGTAACTGACTTTTATGCTCTGCAATTAATTTCTCATGTTTGTATTAAACACTACTACTACATGCCGTATGATCAGCAGAAATATAACTGGATATAAAAACTGAACTGCTATCTTGGCTTGTTTCTATTAGATCTGAAGTGCACTTAGTAAAGTAGCAAAGGGATGCTTGATTCTGCTGTTCATAAATAAAAATGCTTGTTTTTTTCCAAAGCAGTAAACCTGTAAGTTTTCCTCCCCACACTGAATTCCTACAAGAATTGAAGGAAATGGTCACTGTTGATAATGCTTGGATAAACCTCTGGGAATAGCTGATGTAAACTAAGGCAACTTGCAGCAGCTGAACCTTCTCTGCAGAACACTCAGGTCATTTCAAAAAGCCCTTATCACTTATCACTTCCAGAAATGTCAGACAGCTCAAGTGGCAGTTCCACCTGACTGCTGTAGCTGGCACAGGTCTTCCATGCCCTTTGCATGCCAGATATTTGCCAAAGCATAGAAAAAAAACCGCCAAAACAAAAAGCTTGTTTACTAAACTGCTTGTACAGCTGTGTATTGGAACAGCCTCTGTGCAAGGAATCCATTGACTTGGGTGAGTTTTAACAAGTGAGACACAGGCTGCCTCCTCCCCATTTTTCACATGGCCATACTGTTTTTTTCAGTTAGCACACAAGATTCAGCCTGCTACTCAGGTGAATGCAAGTCAGTTTGCACACATGCACTAAGTATCCTGTGTCCTGTGTTACTTCAAGATGCTGCTTTTGTGGATCCTATATATACAGCAGCTGTTTGTCTGAGATCACCATTGTGATTTGCTGTATTTTTTAAACAGAGAGATGGCCAGCTGTAAAACATATTACAAAGATGGTAGTGACTGAGTATGCCAAGAATGGGATGAAGAATGGAAAAGAAAGTATAAGACTAGAGATGCACTTTGCAACATATTCTAATGGCACACTCCTTGCCTAAAGATTATTCTTTCTTTGAAAGCCCAAGTTCTTTGTCTGATCCACAGACTGCTGCCCTTTTCACATTTCCCAAATTATGTATTAAAATATGTCATTCTATTGTGGCAGTTTTGGACTGTGGTACTACTCATATATATCTCTATTGGAACCGACACGCTGGGAGGCAGATGCGTCATCACTGAAATTTCAACAGAAAAATGCTGCTTCTTGTTGAAGTTCTTCAAAAAAGGACAAGAGGGGGGGGAAAAACCCACAACACCACCATACAGTGGAAAACAACAGTTCATACTATTGATGAAAATATTATAAATGCATATTTGCCAAGCAAATCCCTGTATCCAGTGATTCGTGACAAGTATTACTGAGGAAAGATTTGCTTATAGTAAGATAGGGGAAAACGTAGAGACTTGCAGGTAGTATCTGACCATTTCAGAACTCAGATGTTCCCACACATATTTTAGAAGTGAGTTCATTTGATTTTTAATACTTGCAGTCATGCCTACAACTTCAAGCCAAGTGAAGAATCATTTTATCTACCAAAGGAAACTGTCAATAGGAATCACTGTCATTGTTTTCATTGCAACTTTTGCCACATGATCTAGTTGATTATTTTTCTTCAGGGTGGAAGGCATGAAAGTAGTCCATTATTTCCATTCTTTCCATGTGATCACCTAGGGTAATTCCACCATTGCACACTGATGAAGAAACCACAGCAGAGCACATGAGACTGGAATTAAAATATTCTTGGATGAAAAGCCTCAGTTGTAAAATGCATTGCCAGAAGGGATGATATCAAGTGAAACAACACCATCTCTAAAGCAAGCTATAAGGCTGTCTCAAGATGTTTTTTCATCATATTCTGAACTCAGTCCCCAGAAATGTCTCTCCACATAAGGATGGCAGAAGAGTGGAAGGCTCCATGCACACTTCATGAAGGCATGATTCATCAGCCAATTGCTTAGAGGCAAAATTTTGATACATGCTGCAAGAAACCTCTTGAACAATCAGAGGAGAGAAAGAACAGTGGGATCCAACACCTAAGACACAAATCCCTCATGTCAACCTCCCTTTTTTCAGCTGCTTTCAAAATTCAATCCTATTTACATTCAGATTACTGTTTTATTGCTACAATAAACTCTTCAGCTTAGTTTTCTACTATATTGCCTGAAAAGAAAGCTCAGGTGGTTTAAGACCAGTTTGTATGCCTACCGAAACAGGAGACACATAGGTCAAGAAAGGTTTCTGAAATTACCATTTCCAATCCCTTAGTTGTGTGGTATGACATCAAGCAGTGCATAGTCATGACTAGAGAAAGGCTTTGGGGCAGAGAGAGACACATAGTGTACTGTATCTTTTCAGTCTCATGACACAAAGGAATTTGTGAGAGTAGAAATTGTCCCTGAAAATATCTTTCACCCTCCCTTGCCTGACCTTACTGGTAGTAATGTGTATGGACAATAAGCTTACACGCCACACAGGCAACCTTGCTGGTTTAACATTGTGTGCTGCCATGCAAAAGGGACAGTTTTCCACCTACTAGATATAGGTAAGTCAGCAGTGGTGAATGCATAAAGGACCACATAGAAGGTAACAGAACAAGAAGATTAAGCAGAGAAGAAAGCCTGAGTTCAACAAATAAAATAGAAAAAATAGGATAAAGAAGTGGGTGGTGGTTAGAAGTAAGAGCTACAAGATGTGCAGAACATGAGTCTTTTTCCTCCTGAGAGTCAGCAAGCATTATTTAAGAGGCAGCTCATTCACTTTCCTAAAATAGTAAATTTTTTTTTTTGCAAAGAGCCAGTCACAACTAAAACACACACACTGCTGTTATTCATAAGCTTTTTAGAAGCCTTTGTCTGGACTTGCCTGATGATTATGATTTGTATGACAAATGCAGTGGTGTAACATCTGCATTTTTTTCCTAGTATGCAATAGGCTGTGCCATTAATAAAAAACATGTAAATAACACTACAAGATCACATATTGCTTTTCATAGTAGGACATATTTCTTATCTCCCACCTACCAAAGAGCAGATATATAAAGTCCAGCTGATACAATCAAACACAGGTTATATAACATTTTATAATATGATGTGGAAAGAAACAGATTTGCATTTCTCATAAACTGCTCAAATGAGCTGCATTTGGGCTATGGTCAGAGATATGCACCTTTGCTGCCCTGTCTGGACTCCTCAAACACTTCCAGCAGGCCTAGGGGAAACGGAGCTTCACTTCCTGTGTATCCCTAGAGCAACGGGTTTCCCTTGTACAGTCTTTAATAATGGCCTGTCACAACACACCCATGGACCTGCAGGGGTAGGAAAAAGCCAAACACATTAGTTGTGGCCCTTGTGGGGACACTGACATAGAAATTGCAAGACCTAGCCATGCTCAGTGTAGGCAGTAAAAATAAGCATAATGAATGAACATAAATTGCTTCAACAAAGACTAGTACAGGATATGTATTTAAGAAAGCAAAATATCACTCTGCCTTTAGGTGAGCACAGATACTAATCTCTACCTTGCTCCATCATAGAAGATGAACCAGCCCCAACTCACCTATTTCTAAGATAAACTTATTCATTCCCATTAAGAATTACAGCCTTTTAATCATTTACCACAACTGGAAATAGCCATAGTTGTCCCAAGAATAACATGAAACTCCATTAAGCTCTGCACAGGGGAACTCAATTATCCTTCAGGTTTGTCAGATAAATTTCTGAGCTGTGTACAGATTACCATGGACATTTGAAACAAATTGCTCCACTCCTCAAGGGGAAAATATATTTCTACCCTCTCTCAACTATTCTCTGAAAAGAAAATGAGGAAGAAATTACATTCTAACCTCAGGAGAGATTTTTGCTAAGCTAAGTCTAATGAAACTACTTTTGCCTCCTGCTGCTGCTAAGTGTTAATACATAGTTTGGGGACAACATCTTCCCTCCCAGAGTTGTATTGGTGTTTCATTGTTTAGATATCTATATGCTGGAGGCTATTTTTACTACATCCTGTCAACAGTGAGGGGACAAAACTGCCAGGAAGAGGATGCATTAGGTTTTTACATTTACTGGTGGTAAAATTAGCACCCACAACAGCTTAAAAGCTGACTTGCTGACACAGTTGTGCTGTGTATTACTGATTTGTTTTTCCACACTAATTTAGTTCATGCGATGCTGTAGAGCTCAAAGGAAGAGAATCACAGTGTGCTAGAAGTTTTGGGGAAGGTCTAGAAAAATCCAGCCCATACTGATTACAGATGCAAGCTCATTTAAAAGCAGCCCTGAATCACTTGCCTGGACTGCCCAGTGAACAACCGCACTGTAGCATGTAATCCCAGGAGAAAACTGATGGTCTGCAAACACATCATGCTCATATGCTCATCATGCTCATAACTCATTCTTCTCTCTTGCAGTAGGAAATGTTACTCAGCACCATGGTCCACTTTACTATCAGCTACTTGCTGACCTGTATCCAACTGGAAATGTACACATTATAAGCACAGAATAAACCTTTATGTAGAATTTAGAATAAACCAAACCAGGTTGGAAGAGACCTTCAAGATCACCGCGTCCAACCCATGAACCAATCCAACCCACCTAAACAACTAACCCATGCAACCAAGCACCCTGTCAAGTCTCCTCCTGAACACCTCCAATGACGGTGACTCCACCACCTCCTTGGGCAGCCCATTCCAACGGGCAATCACTCTTTCTGTATAAAACTTCTTCCTAACATCCAACCTGAACCTCCCCTGGCGCAGCCTGAGACTGTGTCCTCTTGTTCTGGTACTGGCTGCCTGGGAGAAGAGACCATCATCTGCCTGTCTACAACCTCTCTTCAGGTAGTTGTAGAGAGTGATAAGGTCACCCCTCAGTCTCCTCTTCTCCAGGCTCCCTCAGTCTTTCCTCATAGGACTTGTGTTCCAAACCCCTCACCAACTTCGTTGCCCTTCTCTGGACATACTCCAGCAAGTCAACATCTTTCCTAAACTGAGGGGCCCAGAACTGGACACAGTACTCGAGGTGTGGCCTAACCAGTGCAGTGTACAGGGGCAGAATGACCTCCCTGCTCCTGCTGGCCACACTGTTCCTGATGCAGCCCAGGATGCCATTGGCCCTTTTGGCTGCCTGGGCACACTGCAGGCTCATGTTCATCCTACCATCAACCAGCACCCCCAGGTCCCTCTCCACCTGGCTGCTCTCCAGCCACTCTGACCCCAGCCTGTAGCACTGCATGGGGTTGTTGTGGCCAATGTGCAGAACCCGGCACTTGGATGTGTTCAATCTCATGCCGTTGGATTCTGCCCATATGTCCAGCCTGTCGAGGTCGCTCTGCAGAGTCTCTTTACCCTCCAGCAGATCAACTTCTGCCCCCAGCTTGGTGTTGTCAGCAAATTTACTGATGACTGACTCGACCCCCTCATCCAGATCATCAATAAAGATGTTAAAAAGCACAGGGCCCAGCACTGATCCTTGGGGGACACCACTAGTGACTGGCTGCCAGCTGGATGTGGCACCATTCACCACCACTCTCTGGGCTCGGCCATCCAGCCAGTTCCTAACCCATCGCAGTGTGCTCCCGTCCAAGCCATGGGCTGACAGCTTGGCCAGGAGTTTGCTATGGGGGACGGTGTCAAAGGCCTTGCTGAGGTCCAGGTAGACTATATCCACAAGCCTCCCCACATCCACCAGGTGGGTCACCTGATCATAGAAGGAGATTAGGTTGGTCAGGCAGGACCTGCCCTTCCTAAATCCATCCTAAATCCACAGGACTGGGAGCATATTGCTATTGCTGTTTTATACACTTTGCATTACTGAACAGACACAACAGCAAGTAAAAAGCTCCCTTCAGATGAAAAAAAGCCTCAGAATGAATTTATAATGGTTAAGGCTTAAGCTTTAGCTTTCATTGTAGTATAAAGTATTACTTTTATGTTCCATGTTAAATGGAGTGTCAACAAGTAGTGCCAGCTTAGGTCTTGAAAATGTACGCTACAATTACATATTCAAGACCTAAATATTATGTCGAAGGCCTTGCTTAAACATACAATCAAAATAAGTGATATGAAAATACACTTGTAAAGCAAATAGAACTGTTTTTGAAAGGACTATCACTACTTTTCAGAGCTAAGGTGGAAATTTTAGAAAATTAAATAATTATTGAAGAGTTAAATGAGGGACTGGTTTTATACATGTCTTTAACACTCTGTAGAAAAAGAGCCACACAATTTTTTTTCTCACTAGTCTCATCCTCTACAGAAATTAAGACAGCATTTTTTGAAAAGCTGGCATAGGTAATACATTCTCAGTAGATAGTACCCTTGACAAATTAACATTTAAGTCTTTGGGCCTATTTTATTCAATAAAATTAACACAGCAGACTCTGACTGTAAAGAAAAACAACCCAAATCTCTTGGCTTAGATTCACTGTCCAAGCTTGTGGAATTGCAAAGTACATAAATCATTTTAAAAAGTAAAGTGCAAAGGAGATTTTAAAACTTATTAGTTTTGGTTTTTTCCTCTCTATTACAGAATAATAAAAGCATGATCTAGAAAAAATATATGGAGAATAACTTAGTAACCTAATGAGGTTCAACAAGAATAAGTGCAGAGTCCTGCATCTGGGAAGGAATAACAAATTGCACCAGTACAGGTTAGGAGGTGATCTGCTGGAGAGCAGCCCCGTGGAGAAGGACCTGGGAGTCCTGGTGGATAACAAGTTATCCATAGATCAGCAATGTGCCCTTGTGGCCAAGAAAGCCAATGGGATCCTGGGGTGCATTAAGAGGGGTGTGTCCAGCAGATCAAGGGAGATTCTCCTCCCCCTCTACTCTGCCCTGGTGAGACATCACCTGGAATATTGTGTCCAGTTCTGAGCTCCCCAGTTCAAGAGGGACAGGGATCTACTGGAGAGATTCCAATGGAGAGCTACCAGGATGATTAAGGGACTGAACAACATGCCCTGTGAGGAGAGGCTGAGAGCCCTCTGGCTTTTTACTCTGGAGAAGAGAAGACTGAGATGGGATTTAATAAACATTTATAAATATCTGAGGGCTGTTAAGAGGGAAGTTACAGGCTCTGCTCAGTTGCACCCTGTGGAAGGACAAGGGGTAATGGATATAAACTACATCACAGGAGGTTCCACCTCAACATGAGGAGGAACTTCTTCACTCTGAGGGTCACACAGCACCCAAACAGGCTGCCCAGAGGTTGTGGAGTCTCTCTGGAGACTTTCAAGACCCATCTGGATGTGTTCCTGTGCGACCTGTGCTAGATTCTATGGTCCTGCTCTGGCAGAAGGGTTGGACTTGGTGATCTTCGAAGGTCCCTTCCAAACCCTAATATTCTGTGATCCTATGAACATAATCCTAGTGATGTCCTCCAGATCATGATGATAGCACCTTGCATGTGCAGTAGGTGTTGTAAAGGGCAGACTTTCCTTTCAGTAAAGTACTTCAAATCTTAAATGGCAGATTTCTAGCAATGCTGAATGTGCTACAAAACAGTGAAATCTAAGTTGCAAAAGATGTTATTGAAAATGGGAAATAGAGTTCGCTGGGTTTATGTCACTAGGGTTTCGGGTTTGATCTATAACAGAAAGATTTTCTGGCCTAGCTTTGTTATTTGTAATCATGGGGGAAAAAAGTGCAGTCTGGTACACAGATGTAATGTTGACCCAACTTCTATTGGGTTTGTTTCCATCTTTCAGGGAGGTGGCTGTTTGGGGTGGGGTTTTGTTGTTGTTGTTGTTATTGTTTTGGTTTTGTTTTGCTTTGCTTTTTTGCATTCTCCTGTAATACCATGGGTGCTAGGTGCATGCTCTTTGCTGGACTTAGTTAAACTAAGAAAAGTAGAAGCCTGTAGATTATCTATCACTCACAGGATTTCCAGCCAAAAAGTGGAAGCATCAGAGGATTTAAGCTTTTCTCAGCTCAAACTCTGTATCTACAGCAGAAGTTATGGGCTGTGATTCATCAGAGTGCACTTCAATGAGGGTGGGGGAAGAAGATTTGTAGGGTACAAAACCACCTGGCAGGAACATCTACTGAAACAGCCAAAACAGGTGTGTTTTTTTCCCACACATCTCTCTCTCTATGCTTCTGAATAGAGTTTCTCAGCCTTGTGTTGATTGCTTGCTCACTCTCCACACCCTTGTTTCTCTGCATTTTACTTCACTGTGCCTCCCCTAAGTAAGCCTTCCTCCCTTACAGAAGCACTGCATCTTCACCAGTCCAAGTTTTGCTGAGTTTCCTCTCTCTCTGATATAGCCTCTCATCACCAGCCTTCTCATCACACCCCCTACTGACAAGATCCTCAGGGCATTATCAATGTTCACAAAGCACAGCCATGTCCTGTTCTTATTTAGGTGGTGGGTACCACTCCAGAACAGCTATAGTCATAGCAACGGCTCCTCAACTAAGCTCACTAGTCCTTTCAAATCTCTGGTGTAGTAAAACATCTTTAAAAAAAAAAAAAAAAAAAGAAAAAGAAAAAGTATTTGTAATTCTTCATTCCTCTCTTGCATCTCAGGAATGCCCAGGGCTCAGCACATGGACTAAAGGAGTCAAGGATGTAGTGACTGATTGTTCTCAGGTGGGGATAGGCTTGAAAGTCTGTGAAATAAACTGTTCAAAGCATGGGCAAAGTAGGAAAAGCACACAAATGTATACATGAATTTGTGTGCACGTGCCTGTACACATGCAGGAAGCACAGTAATTACAGGCAGAAGACTAGACTTCAGGCGATCTTAAAAGTAATCTTTGCAAATGTTTCTGCCATCAGAGAACTTAATGTTACCAAATTGTGTGTCTTTCTGTATGGGTTAAGGGAACATAGGAATATCCTAAGACTGAAACCTCACAAAATATCAAGATAAGTCCTTTATGATTACTTCCTGAAAAAACTGAAGCTTGATGTAGTTGGGTAAATCAGCTGAAAAGTACAAAGACCCTTGCTTCAGTCATGTAAAGGCAGGTGCATAAAAGATATAGTCTCATTAAAGATGACATGCCTTTCCACAATCAGATGAATATCAGACTTAGGCATCTGGTACTTTAAATCGAAAAATACTCTTACAGATACATTTGGTCTGTCAAAAATAAATTAACCATAAAATATTATTCTTCTAAACAAGTCAATGAAATATTTAAAAATAAAATAACTGAATTATTATAAAATCATCGAATTGTTCTGGTTAAAAAAAGACTTCCAATATCATTGAGTCCAGCCATTACCTACCAAATCTGGTGTAAAACCATGTCCCTTAGCACTACATCCATGTGTCATTTAACCACCTCCAGGGATGAGAATTCAACAATTTTCCTTAACAGCCTGTTCCAGTGTTTAATAACCCTTTCATTGAAAACATTTCTTCTAATATGCAACCTAAATGTCCCCTCGTGCAACTTCAGGATGCTTCTTCTCAACCTATCAGCTGTTACTAGGGAGAAGAGACCAATGCCCACTAAAACCTCCTTTCTGGTTTCCCTTCAGCCTCCTTTTCTCCAGACTAAGCAACCCCAGTTCCTTCAGTCACTCCTCAGAAGACCTGTTCTCCAGACCCTTCATCAGCTTCATTGCCTTTCTCTGGACACACTCCAGCAATTCAATGCCTTTCTTGGTGAGAGAGGCCCAAAACTGAGCACAGTACTCACAGTGAGCCTTCACCAGTGCTCAGTACAGGACAACAATCACTTTTTGGCCCATCTGGGCACACTGCTGGCTCATATTGAGCCAGCTGTCAAACAATACCCACAAGTCCTTATCTGCTGGGCAGCTTTCCATCCACTCTTCCCCAAGGCTGTAGTCTTGGGGTTGTGACCCAAGCACAGGACCGGGCACCCATACAAATAACCTGAGCCCATTGATCCAGCCTGTCCATGTCCTTCTGTAGAGCCTTGCTACCCTCAAGCAGATCAACACTCCTCCCAGCTTAGTGTCATCTGCAAACTTATTGAGGGTGCACTTGATCCCCTTATTCTCATTATTGATAAAGATATTAAGGAAAACTGGCCCCAGTACTAAGCCCTGGGTAACATGACTTGTGACGAGCCACCAACTGGATTAAACTCCTTTCAGTACCACTCTTTTGCATTGGCCAGCCAGACAGGTTTTTACCCAGAAAAATATCCACCCGTTCAAGCCATGAGCAGCCAGTTTCTCTAGGAAGATGCTGTGGAAGACAGTGTCAAATGCTTTATTAAAGTCCAGGTAGACAATATCCACACCCTCCCCCTCATACATTAGGCAGGTCACCTTGCTGTAGAGGGAGATTGGTTTCATCAAAAAAGACCTGCCCTTAATGAACCTAGGCTTATTGGGCCTGATCCCCTGGTTTCCCTGCATGTGCTGTGTATTGGCACTCAAAATGATCTGGTTCATGACCTTCCCTGGCACAGAAATCAGACTGACAAGTCTGTAGTTCACCATACCCTCCTTCTGGCCCTCTTTTCTACATGGATGTCACAATGGCTAACTTCCAGAGAGCTGGGACCTCCCCAGTTAGCCAGGACTGCTGGTAAATGATGGATGGTGTCTTGGCGAGCATCTGCGCCAGCTCTCTCAATCCTTTGTGCGTAAACCATCTGGCCCCATAGATTTGTGTACATCTAAGTCGTACAGCAGGTTGCTAACCATCATCTCTTGGATCATGGGGGTTCATTCTTACACCTCTTTCTCTCTCCCTCTAGATTTCCTTTAGGCTCTAACACCACCTGTCCAAGGACTCCTTCTCTTTATGCAGGCTGTTGCATTATATTCCTTCTCAGACAATGATGTTTTCCTGTCAATATACACATGCAGAAAAGGGTATTGTTGAATATGACTAGTCAGGAAAAGAAACAATGCAAACAGAACACAAATACTTTCAGGAGAGCCATTGGAATGAAAAGCTGTACAGGACTGGATAGAATTTCCTAAGATTAATCAGAAACAGAGATCTGAATATAAATCCATAAAACCCCTAAAGCATCTTGATCAAAGCCACGCAACACCTAAGCAGGAAAAGAAACAAAAGCAAGGAAATACATGCAGTTGGGTTTTTTATTGGGTTGGTTGGGTTTTCACACTGCTGCTTTTTTAAGTTTGCTTTATCTTACTTAGGGAAAACAATTAGGGTTTGAGACCTAGCTTGCTGAAACTACCAGAAAGAGCTGATTGTGAATCTGGAGTGCATACGTGATGAAAATTCCATGAAAGATTACTGCAGAGTTCAGTGTTGGTTGGTCCAGAAACACATAAAGTGTCTTTAGTGTAAGAGTAGCAAGCACAAAGCTGGTCCTCAAGAAGTTGGCTGCAGCGCTACTGAAATCAGGACAGAGAAGAATGTATAGGTCCATTATGGTGAGACAGTAAAGAACAACAATCCAGTGTCCATGTCACTCAGAGTGTCTGTCTGGTCAGAGGGATGATCTAAGACTCAGGGAACCATTAGAATTACACTGAAAAAACAGGGAGATTCCAGATTTTAGAATCTCAATAGAATTTTAGAGGCAAAAAATACAGAATATTGTGACTTCTGATGTTGCTCTCCTACACTTCAATGCTCAGCTCAAGTAAATTTAGGCTGCCAGGCTCACTTTGCTCTCCTTTACATGTTATGAAGGCATCAGTTTTGTGCTGGTCCAGAAGCTGGTAATATGATAGGTTGGACACAATGATCTTGAAGGTCTCTTCCAACCTGGTCTGGTCTATTCTATTCTATCCTATTCTATTCTATTCTATACACTTAAACAGAGGGAGTTAATTTTTTGGTGTAATTCTTCTTTGCAGTGTGAAGCCGAGAAGATTTACGTAGAACAGGTTGTCAATGCATTCTGCTACAAGTTGCATTTTGGAAGTGAGGAAGAAATACTGTATTATCAACCAGAACAATGCCCATCTGGCAATATGTTAAGTGTCATGACAAAATCAATACAAGCTTTCTACTGATTCAGATCTGATTACAATTCCAGGGGAAATAAAAAAAGAGCAATTTGAGTTGCTTTTCCTTTTGCTTTGAATTGTGTGGGCTTTATAGCCTTAAATTTAGGCTGTAGGGTTTATAGTGTTGTAAATATAAAAGGGCTACCAGGGTAAGCTGCTTGAATGGAAGATCTCTTTTATCCTAAATACCTACATTAATGCAAGCTAGGAGGCAATTTGTCATAAAATTCCCCAAATGGACAACTACACAAGTTTACTCCTTACCACAAGCTGAAATGGGTCAATGATTGGGTAGAAGCCTGATGGCTTTGCAAGACTTGAAGTATCTGAAACAATGAACCAAAGCTGGCAGCTGATTCTCTCTTTGGGGATTTTTGTTCAAAGTTCAGAAGAAAACCCAGATGGTGAAAACACAGAGGAAAAATAGGAACAAAAGTTGTCATGGAAAGCAAAATGGTAACATTTGATATTTCAATTTCACTATTTTTCAAGATATTGTAGATGCCATAGTAACTGTGCTCTAAAAACAGAGTACGGCACTGTGAAAATTATACTATATAGAGCTAAAAATCAGACAGACGTTCATGCTCAGTTGCAAGCAGAGCTGAGTCATAGGTATGAAACCCTCAACAATACATTCGGGAACCTGTGATGAAAGAGGAGGCTCTAGGAGTCTTTCCTGCTGCTCTGCCTGAAATAGAAACATTTCCAAGATATTTAAACTATGGAAAGCCAGAATGCAGAAGCATTTGAAGAGAAGTAGGTAAGGACTGGGGGGAAAGAGGGTGAGACGGAAACACACAACATTTCTGGGATATACAGTAAGCTCTGTATTTGAGATTTGCTTTGGAGCTATGACACCATTCCTCAGTCTTGGAGATGAGTGTCTCCTCTGAATCAGCACTTCCTCAAACAAAGCTTTGTTTTTATTGATGACTCCCAAGTTAACCCAGTAAACTGAGAGCACAAAGTACCAAAACACAGACAGTACTAGAAAAGCAAAAACACATGATTCCCATTGTCTGAGTCTAAAGCATCAATTAATGCTGAGTCAGATGAATGATAGGCTGAGGGAGAATGGAAAGCAGAACTGTTACCTTACAAGGGAAACATCCAAAAAGACAAAGTGAGAGTTTCAGTAGACACCAGGAGACAAGAGCTTGCTCTACTTGAAGCAGTTTTCACACGTGCAGAGCTCAGCATTTTGATGGTCCAGCTTGTAGGACTCCACATGCCAGTGCACAGCATGTTGAATTCTTCAACCATTATTTATGAGGAGGAAGAAAACTTGAGGACAAGGTACAGAACCATATCCCAAGAGGGCAGAAGAACTTAATTAATTCTCCTCAGTAACTGGAAAATGGAGAGTTTATGTGCCTCCCTGAGCAGATGATATGAAATTCCAGATAGTGACAGCCTTCTGATCACTGGAAAAAATAAATGCACACTTGTGTGCTATAGTCATACTCCATGGAGAGAGCTCTGTTCTTATTTCTTTCTCATGAAGTCATACCACCAAAGGGATTTAAGAAGCATGGTCAAAGGGGCAAACTTTCTCTTGGTTGTGTTGTTGTTATGATCGTAAGGAGGTTATTAATGTCCAGAGAAAGGCAACAAAGCTGGTGAGGGGTCTCGAGCACAAGCCCTATGAGGAGAGGCTGAGGGAGCTGGGGTTGCTTAGCCTGGAGAAGAGGAGGCTCAGAGGAGACCTTATTGCTGTCTACAACTACCTGAATGGAGGTTGTAGCCAGCTGAGGGTTGGTCTCTTCTCCCAGGCAACTACCAACAGAACAGGAGGACACAGTCTGAAGCTGCACCAGGGGAGGTTTAGGCTGGATGTTAGCAGGAAGTTCTTCACAGAAAGAGTGACTGGCCCTTAGAATGTGCTGCCCAGGGAGGTGGTGGAGTCACCATCACTGGAGGTGTTTAAGAAGAGCCTGGATGAGGCACTTGGTGCCATGGCTTAGTTGATTAGATGGTGTTGGGTGATGGGTTGGATTTGGTGATCTCGAAGGTCTTTTCCAACCTGGTTAATTCTATTCTAATATTCAATAGTTGAAATGATTAATAAAAATATTAATAGCTTTATTAATAAAAAAAAAATCCAGTGGAAAATATCAATAAAACCTATTTACTGGTTCAAAATATTTGGTTGTGGAACAGATATCCCACCAGCACAACCATGTAACAATTTAAACAATATGAGCAAAAATCCAGAAACAACAAACAGCAATTTAAACTGTAAAGAAAAAAGAGAGCATCAACAATATGCTGGAGATTGCCCACAAGGTGGGGCGGGGTGGGAACTAGAACTCTAGGGCAGCAGACCTTTAATAGATGCTTATAAAATTCAGATTTCGTAATTACACACTGATTGTGGTACCTTCTGGCACAAGTGGGAATGTAAATAAAACCAAAATGGCGTCAACCAGGTGAAAGCTGCAGGAGCACAGTTTCACTTTCTGTTGGCTTCTGCAGCTTGTCGCTAAGGCACATACAGGATTTATCTCCAATAGCTTCGTAGCTGAAGCTTTGTAGAAAAGAGGTTGCTGCTGACGCTTGCAGGACTTGTTGGCTTTGTAGCTTTGCCTATTTGGAGAGGTTCTTCAGCTGCAATCTTCACAGCGGTGCTCATTGCTTCTTCCAATAAAACAAAACTGTCCCGGTGACTCTCAGCTCTTCTTGGGTTTCATCTCTAAGCCTGGCAAGACGTGTCCGTTCTGCTCCTAGGCTTTACAATGCTATACAGTGAGGGGTCTTGCAGTCTTGTCTGGGTAAACTGAAGCACCACTCAGATTCCAAGCAAAGCATGTGACCTCTCCCAGAGCTTGGAGAATTGCAAGGCAAGGCACTGGCTCTTTGGGCCAGTACTTACAGATTTCCCGAGATGGCCAATGATAACAAAGATTAATAGATAAAACCCTGACACTTCAATCTAGAATGAGTTTTCTCCAAACGTGGCCAAAGGCACATACACCTGGCCCACCTGGACATGTTCAGACAAGCCTGGGCAACATGGACATTTTCCTGAAAAACCAGACCTTCTGGCTCCTGCCCCATTGCCTGATTCAGAGCATTTTTGAGGTTTTTTGTCCCTTTAGGACAGTTGTGTACAGTATGCTGAATGTTTTGTAAGCCCCCATGTAGCCAAGGATGGGTTATAATTGCCATGGCTTTGCATGTGGAAAACAAGAACAGATGAGCACAAAAGTGACAAAGAAAAACCCCTAAAGTGATCAATGAAAGAAGTGGTCAAGAGGGGAATCAAAATCTATTTTTCATAAATAGGGGTCTTAAAAAAAAAACCAAAACACCCCTGGTTTTGGAATGACCCAGTTGCCTGCATCAGAAAATATTATTTCCTCTTAATCTACTCATTTGACATGCATTATAAGAAAGAAGGAAACATTAAATCAGAAAATTAAGACTTTACTCACAACTCCAGGAAAAAAACTTCCCTACACAGAAAGATGTCCAAGAGCAACTCCTTCCATCATAAATGTCTGCCTGTTACAGCATTTCTTTCAAATAGAAACATTATGAAAGAAGCCAGGAAATAAATTTTAATAAGCCTGTTACAGAAGGAGAAAACACTTTTAAACCAAACAGGGGAAGAACAAGTAGTTTGCACCATTCACATAATTATCTTTTCCTAAGTGAACAATATGATTAGAGGCAGTTACACTCTTTCATGAAGGAATATCAACTTTCAAAAGTAAAGTAAATTTTATACTGATTTTTGAGGAGAAACCAAACCACAACTGGAATAAAATCAGTGTCTTTTGGCAGATAATCGCTATAGGTAGTCTATGCTTTTGAAGTGAGAGTCCTCAGAAACATTAATGGTATTTCTTCTAAGGTCCCACCTGTGTTTTCATGTCTGAGAACAGAGAGAATTTTCTTTCTTAAATTACAAAAATCTCTGTTGTTGAGAAGGCATTTAGAAATTCACTCCATATGATCAGGCAAAAGATGCCATCAGATGCTTTTTTCAGCGCATGGCCTATAGCATCAATGATATTAACAGCTGTAGGAAGGGAAAATAGATCATCTGGATGATCTGCTGGAACAGAAGGAAGTAGGTATAGTAAGTTCCACTGGCCACCATCCTTACCAGTATTGCTGCTTGATATATTATAATGTGAAATTAAATTTTTGGCAAAAAATGTGGAAAAAAATAAATAGTGGAGATGCATTTGAAGTATTCTTTCAGTTAGGGTTCTTCAGTTCTGCAAATGTTAAAAAATTGTAATCACAGAGGAAAATACTCTTAGTTCTAGGTCATGAGAAACTGTTGTTTTCTCCCGCTCTGGTAAGACCAGTGAATTTCTTGATCTCATATCTGTTTTCAGTTCTCATGGTACGCATGATTGTCTTTTTTTTTTTTTTTTGACCTGAGCTAATGCCTCCAAAGCTCTGTCCTGAACCCCAAAACATGACCTAACCCAGACAATGGGTTAAGCACCTGTGAATGTGCTAACCTGGACACTTCCTGGGGTCCAGATAAACATGTAGCATGGATAATTAACTTTGTGACACAGCTGTGAACTGTGTGTCCCTGGCTATGTTGGATATGCCCCATCCTATAGGTCCAGTTATCGGATTTCTGCGTTACCGAAGAGCATTAATTGTCTTGGGACAGTATTTAAACCAGCCAAGATGGTAGGCAGCTTGCCTTGTTCTCACCCAGGCAGCAAGAAACAAGTGCTGCCAGACTAACAGCCAAAGAGCCTGCCCTAGCAGACCGACCACAGCTGGGCCTTGCACTTGGACCAAGGCAGAAAGGGGAAGGGTCCAAGAGAACTGAATCCCAGAAGAGCCACAGAAAGACTACAGCCTGGTGACAGAGCACGTAAGAGAGAGAGGCCCCTAGCCCCCTCCGAGACAAGAGCCGCTCAAATTATTGTCACAGCATCTGGGAAGATACCGGACAGAGGAGCAAGTCGTGAGTCCCTGGCTAATCTGCTACGGAATCCCATTTGTGGCAAAAATCACAGATTGCAGCACCTTCATTTCCCACTTCAATTGCTGTATTAGAAATTCTTAGATCTGTGCTTAAATCGTTTAACTGTCTTCATATGTGAAGACACTCACAACCAAATAACAGAACCTGTAAATATACTTTGTAAATAAGTTATGGTGATGTTTGAAGATACCACCACCAGGAAATATTAAATATAGAAAAATATATATTTTATTACAAGCTGTTGTTCTTGTGACATAAACACTTGAGCTAGCCAACAAATTAAGGATAATGTGTATTACAAGTTTGGGTTTTGTTGTGTTGTTTGGTTTGTTGTTTTTTGTTTTGTTTTTTTCCCAAAGCAGTGTATTTTCTGTTGTATAATTGCTAAAATTTGTCCATGGACAAAGGAGTTTTCAATAGTGAAAATTAAGCAGTTTTATTACTTCAGACTGGCAAGCATCATAAAGCCAGACAATTCTGCAATGCTGGAGATACCGAGAGGGATTAGATGATGCCTGCTTCAGTGGAGGCTTCCCTGCCTTTACACAGCTCAGCCCTTTTTCCTGTATAGATTCACACAGCACGCTTCCACCCACTTCTCAAGTGAGCTTGAATATGTGGTCCTCTTTTGGAAAGAGGAGTTGACAGAGCACAGAACTAAGATTAACTACCACACTTTTCTTTCTTCCTTTTGTGTCTATCTCACTGGTTGCTACATATAAAGGAGAAAGTAACTCCCAAAGGTATAAGACTGGAAACCAAGGACAGATGTATCACCTTCTCCAGAAAGGCATATATTCTTTCAAATTAAGGTGCTGCAACGTGTTTGAAATCAGCCATAAAATGCCAACACTTTATAATTACTTCCCATTACTGTTATATGAAAACCATTCACATTTTGAAAATGTCTTGGTTTAGCTATCTTGACAATACTAATTTAATGAAATGTTAAGTAGTTCATTTCAGAGGAAAAATTAGTGATTTTACTTGCCAGGTAAAAGGTTCAAGTGAAATGTCATTAAAGCCTTCTGAAGTATGTGCTATTCAACATCTCAACACATTTAGAAATTAAAAATTCAAATTCAGTTGTTTTGAACTGTGTCATGGAAATAATCCATGTTTTCTGATTATAGTTTAGTAATAATTGCAATAAATAATATATAAGAATAAAATAGATACTGTGCAGACTAGCATCAGAGTTTAAGATATTTAGACAGATAACTTTAAAATTAATGCAATTAGAACATTTAATTGCTGTTCCAGGCATTATCTTGTCACAGATAGAGACAGGCTCATATAGGAAATACTGACGTGGTGACAGGCTGATACAGAAGTTAAAGGCAAAGGTATCTCCTACAGTCACATGATTGGTCCAATAGTTGTCTTCAATGTGGAAGAAGAGAAGACAAAGTTGAACTGCTGCAAGGTTTTCTTTGTTACTCACTACAACAGATATTTCCATCAAAAGAACAAACTCTTTCCCCTGATCAAAACCCTGCAAATGTATGCCCAGCCCTGTTACTTGTTTGTCAGGAAAATTGCCTGTATATACAAATATTATGGGGGTTTTCTTTTGTACCATTTATCAGTGCTGGACACTTTACATATAAATTACATGGCAGAGTTAGTCATCCATTCAAACGTGGGACCAACATACTGACTTCTGGGACACTCAGGGTTGACAAATGCCAGCAACATGGCCTGTTTCTCAAGAACATTTCCACTCCAGAGGTTTAATTCCAAAATACCTTGTATAAGAAATAGATCTTTTAAATGAATAGGGTTGAACTTTTTCAAACATTTTTTAGCATTTTTCAACAATTATCACTGCTTCACAGTTTATTCACTCTACTGCATACGGCCTGTGCTGTACTGCTATCTGAAGGACTTACTGGATTCCTTTTTTCCTAGGGACATGGTGATGTACTGCATATGGAATACACCTTTGTGTTAACTTGTATATGAAAATGCCTAAGTCTCAATCTTGTAAACAATCATAAAAAGGCTCAGAAATTCAGGCACGGAGTTTGATTTTCTTTGTAATTCTTAAGGCCAACCTCTAATATCCCTCTGGAACAGAAATGGCATCTTTTTTACTATGCTTGAATATCATTTCATTATTTGTAGTAGGAACAGCAGCCTGTATTATATTCTGTAATTTTAAAACTAGATTTCCATTTAACAGAAAAAAAACCCAAAAAGGTCTAATCACAGCACTTTTCTCTTTGTTGATTTCTGCAGAGGTTCAGGAAAAAGGCACAACATACAATCCCAGACTCTGAATGTATATATTCACATAAAGCATATTCCACATTTAAGCAAAACGAAACAAGCCCCTCTTTTTCTGCTTACCACGATTCTCAACTCACCACTGCTTTATACTCATCATGGGCAGTGGGAACTGACACCACCCAGCACTCAGACACCCCTCAAGAAGCACCATGTTACAGCACTGAGATGACATTGCCCCGTTGGGTGTTACAAGAGGGTACCGCAAATTTGTCTGAAGAGTGTTATGAGAATAAGCAAGGCTGACTAGCCTCTGTTCAACAACTGGTAAAGGTAAATTTTTCGAGAAAAATCACAGACTTGATTCCCTCCCTTACAAAGCCTTCAGTTTACTCATAATGACTCTTGAAAAGAACCATTTATTGCCTTCTGCAAGTCACACACAGATCTGAATTTGGCCCTGCAGGAAAGAGGCATGATACCCTTTAATTACATATGGAGTTTTATGAACTTGTTTGTTTAGGTTTCATAAGGTAAGTGGGATTTAGCTGATTATTGTCATTACTTATTGTCTGGAAGCACACTAGCAGCCTATCTCTCTCCTTCTTGCCTGCTACACAATGCCTATTAATACACCATAACCTGAGCAAAAGGTCCTTATTGGGAACATCAGTCTTGTCTTTTGTGTTCTCAATGGTTTACACTTGCAGTATCCCTAACTCCTGATACTCAGTTAGAAGAGGACTCTATGCTTCTACTCCATCTCACAGTTAAAGCATCACTGCTGAAATACTGATATTAGCAGCACAAAGCAGTGAGAGAGATTTCACAGCTGAACGGTGGCTGCTTTCTTCAAAGTCTTCCAAAGCCATGCTGTGGTCACTCCACCATGCATGCACTTACCAAGAGAACCTGCATCCCAAACTGTCTGCCTTGAAGGCACTTCCCTGGGAATAAATGGTAGCTGTGCTGCAAGGACCTTGAATAGAATAGTTGCTTGCTTCCTTACACATCCTCAGTCAGGAAGCTATTTTCAAGACAGGTTCAGTGGTCCACTCATTCTTTTCCATTTCCTGATACTTTATTCTCCAGGAAGCAAAACTGTGCCCTGTAACCTGAGCGTAGAATTAATGTGCTGCTTCTCTGCAGTACTTCAGTCTTTCTTAACACGAAATACTTTTACAGAATTGCTCCACTTAAGTGCCATCAAGGGATGAAAAAGAACTTGAAAAACAGTTAAATAAACATGAAGAGGTTTTTTGTTCTTATTTTAGAAATATTTCCAGTTACCTGTGGGGACACAAATGCAAAAAAGCTTACAGAAAAGGAATCCTCTCCTGAGACTAGGAGAAAGATTGATCAATTGAAAACTTTTGATAATAGGAATAGGTGCAGGACAGCTCAGACATCTGAGAACAGACTTTTTGTGCCACAGCCATTATGACCCACTATAAACATTATGACTCGAAACTTAGAATAAAAGTACCTGGTTTTCACTTGCATAAAGCAAAGTTACTCTTAAATTCCTGCTAAGCAGGGACTTGGCTGCTCACAGTTCCCAACCAGCCCACTAGGCTCCTGAAACACTTGCATACATGCTTCAGGCTCAGTGAACGAGAGCATTACCTGGCCCACAGACAAAGTAGAGGGGCATTTGCCTCCCCATGTTTTATTCATTTCATCAGTTGTTCATGAGCATGTTCAAACATGTGCTCACCATACCACAATGTCATCACGAGTCACATAAGGTATGCATGTGTGTGTCACATCAGGTGATGAGGACCCATCTCACAACTAAATGAAGACCTCTTCTATTACATGAGGATATCAGGCCCCTGCTATATGCCCAAACCTGCACGTTCCCTGGCTATGTGACCATATGTGACCATGCATTTTTACCCCTCATCAACAGGACCCTTATCTCCTGTAATCCACTTCAGTGCTAACAATGCTTAATGCTGCTAAGTGTGAATTGAAGACACTATATAATAGCCAAGGGCTAACTTGAGCAATAAGCTTAGGTGTAGGGTCAGTATGAAAGTATGACTATAAGACAATCACCTTTCCCCCTTAAATAGTGTGCAGCCCAAGAGCCCTGTGGTTTGATCTCTCCTGCACAGCAGCTGGCTGCGCTCCAGGATCTCCCCTTGAGCAAGGGTGCCTGCCCATGACATTCCTGTAGGTTGAGAGATTCCTTGCTGCAACAGATTCTTGGTGAATGACCAATAACATGCTAATACTTTGAACGTTAATTGTGCACAGAACCTTTTAACATAAATTGTTGTTTCATTCTATCCTCCATGCAGTAACCAATCCAGTGTACCTTGCCAGCCAATTTTTTTAAAAGCTGCATTTACTGTTTCAAACTTTGTTGAAACACTGTTTTATACCAATAAATATATTGTTACTTCTCTCTTTTGAGTGAAGTGTGTAACTCCATCCATGACATCACAGCCTATGTTTAGTCATGACGTGTGTCTGACATCAGAGCCCATGGCTACGGTCCATCAGGTCTGGACTGGATCACACAGAATCACCATGATTGGGAGAGATCTTTAAGATAATCAAGTCCAACTATTATCTAACTCTACCAAGGCCACTACTACATCATAGCCTAGAGCACCATATCTAGATTGCTTTTGCCAACTACCATCAGATCAAGGCATCATGCAGGCATGTAGATGGTGAAAATGAAGCACAAAACCAATTTAGATTGTTCTTGGATGGGGTCCTTTGAAATTAAAGTGATTCTTAGAAGGGACCATTAGCATCTCAGAGAAAGAAAGATTTTTCCCTAACAATGTTGGTGTGACCAACGCAGGTTCTTGCTCCTGAAAGCCCCTACATTTCAGAAAAGAAGAAAGCTACTTTTCCCCACTTTACAGCAAAGACTGAGAAAAGGGGACCTGAAAGGCTTTCAAATGCATCACCCTGCTGCAAAGAAAAAGAAACAATCTCTTTTTCATAGTCCAATGAGCAGGGCAAGATGACACAGAGGCTTAAACTGCCATAAGAAAAACTTTTGTTAGACATTAGAAAACCTCAGATGCTAAGGATAATGTTGCAAAATATACCTCCTGGGGGAGGTTATGGGCATCTACCACTGGAGACCTTTAAGAAAAGGTTAGAGAAACATCTTTGTTTGATGGAATAGCTTAGATATCCAAATTAAGGGTTTTTTTTTTTATCATTTCCAGCTCTATTTTAATACGGTTTTTCTGTGCACAAGTCATCTCTGCATCTACCTGCTTCATTTCCCCTTTCTGCAGCTTAGCAGTTATTTGAGGCTTATGGGACAGAGCACCGAGCAGGTCTAAGGCACAAGAAACTGTTCATTTGGGATAAAAGCAGAAGTATTTGGGGAGTGATTTCTTTATTATGAATGTGGACACATGTGAAAAAGCTCTCTTAACACCAAAACAATGTAAGTAGGTAGAATTCTATCAAACAATCATCATAATTTTCATTCTACAAATGGGGAATAAAGGGCACAAAGTTTTGAACCCTCTGTAATGACATAGCAAGTTATCAAATTGAGCCTGTAAACTAGACTTCCTTGATTCTCTAGTGACCAGTCTGATGGACTACACATTCCTGCTGCTCTTCATCCCCATCCCTACTCCTTCCCACCAGCAAGCTAGGCAAGACTACCATTAATTGCAGCATTTCCTCTTAAAAGTCTTGCCTGCAACCAGGGTAAGTCAGACAAAAATAGCATCTGTAACTTCTGCTGTAATAAGAAATAAGAAACAGTCATGAGGTCTGTGGTGACAGGTTGGACTTGATGATCTTTGAGGTTTCTTCCAGCCTTGGTAGTACTGTGATACTGTGAAAATATATCACAAAGATGATCACTACCAAGGGGGGAAAAAAGCCGCCCTAAAGCTGCCTCAGAACTTGCACCTTGCAGAACTGATCTTGGGCTATTAATACTCATCTCCATCTTTTAACTTGCCTCTTTCAGTCTCACCTTTGATAGAAAGAATACATTCTTCTACCAAATGATTATCTGTCAAAAAGCAACCAAACAACAAAAAAAGACAGAATAAAAGACACGTTACCGATAAAGAACAGAATTGCTCTTTATACAAGAGCAGCAGAGTTCACAAGCATTTGAAAGTGAAACTCTGCTCCAGCCCACTGTGAAAAATGATCAGTCTAGCTCAGCATTTGCTGGCCATTTTCCTCAGGCTGCTGCAACATAAGCCTATAGGAAATCAGACTTAAAGCCCAAGATTACAATCAAAAGTCTCTCCCTTAACTAAGTATTATAAAGCCAACGTCAGTGGTTCTGCACTGTTCCTTACCAGACTGTATAAGCTTGTTTCCATTGCATACATGCCACTGCTAGAACTCCAGGAGGATTTATCTATACTTGAATCGCCCACAGGAGGTCCTGCTGCTCACAACTGACAATGCTGTGACACACCAGGCTCCTATTTAATTTTGAATTAATTTGCAAGATGTCTGCTAGGCTTTAAGCACTATACATAGAGCAAACAGAATTTGGATTCACAATTTTAACAGTAGGGCTAAACAAGATTAAACGAATCAAGTAAGAGTAACAAATTAAAAATACATCAGGAATGGAAAAGTTAGAAACATCTCCCAAAAGAATCAAGGGCAATGTTTTCATTGGTCATTTTTCACAAAACAAACCAACCAACCAACCCCAACTAAACACCAAACAAAACCCAAAACAACAACAACACACACAAAACCCCACCCAACCAACAAAACAAAAAACCCAGACAACAAAGAAACAACAACCACCAAAAAACCCAACAAGAACGGCTTCTGCATCACAGGAATAAATATAATCAGATTATCTGTATGTTTAGGTATTTCCTAGCTTATTCAAGAAGTGCATTTAACTTTTGGTTTATAAATCAAAGGATACTGCTTATTACCATAAGATGCATTGAATCAGGGCTCCGGTCTAGCAGATCCACACTGTGCACACTTTCTTGAGCACAAGCCCTAAGAGGAGAGGCTGAGGGAGCTGGGATTGTTTAGCCTGGAGAAAAGGAGGATCAGGGGAGACCTTATTGCTGTCTACAACTACCTGAAGGGTGGTTGTAGCCAGGAGGGGGGTTGGTCTCTTCTCCCAGGCAATCAGCACCAGAACAAGATGACACAGTCTCAAGCTGCACCAGGGGAAGTTTAGGCTCGAGATAAGGAGAAAGTTCTTCACCGAGAGAGTTGTTAGCCATTGAAATGTGCTGCCCAGGGAGGTGGTGGAGTCACCATCCCCGGAGGTGTTCAAGAGGGGATTGGACGTGGCATTTGGTGCCATGGTTTAGTAGTCATGAGGTCTTGGGTGACAGGCTGGACTTGATGATCTTTCAGGTCTTTTCCAACCTTATTGATTCTATGATTCTCCTGACAGTTTCAGGTTCTTGTTCAAAACACTCAGCAGGAACCACAAAGCAAGTCTTTCTCTGGGATGCATACATGCAGTTCCCGTTGACTTCACTGGTTTTAAGCTGACTTCAATAAGAATTCTATGTGCACGCACAAAGGCAAAACTTGGCTCTGAACATTTAATGGAATTACATCACCCTTATAAATGAAGAGCAATTCAGGCCATACTGAAAAATAATATAAATTGAAAACCCCAAAGTGTAGCCAAATATCAACCACATCTTTCCCAAACAATAAGAACACCACACATTTTAGGCAAGATGAAACAAAATCCCATAAATATCTTATTTATCTGTTTTTATTCTGCCTCCTTTAGCAGAACAAAGTGTGAAACCCAGCTGTCTGTGTAAAGCAACGATCCTGCCTCAGAGCAGTGATACTGGTATATGAAACAAAGGTCAGTTCACAAGCTGTGATTTGTCAAGTCATTTTCTGCTTCTATATCTATGCCCTGTAAGTTACGAAGCTCATTCCGAGTGAGTTTAAAGCAAAGAAAATACCACAGTAGAAAAAGTAGCTAATCATATGATCGTAGTAACTCATACTATATTCTTTTGAATCTACTTTAATAGGGGCATTTTAGACATATTCAAATGCTTGAATCTAGGAGTATCTGTCTTCAAACTTTCAATCTTCCTTCCCATCCAGCCAAAAGAACACCACAACAGAAATCTCACAGGACCTCGGAACCCTTCCGCATGGCATCTAGCAACACTTAACTTCTGCACAGTGCACTTAGCTAATGCCCACTAAACAAAGTGATGCCGTATGCGTTTTCTCCAAATTTCTTTTACTTTTACCCATTTCATGATGCAATAACCTGTGCCTTTTTGCTGCCCCCTTAAAAAAAAAAATATCCTATTAGAATGAAGAGTATTCTAATGCCTACAAATACAACTACCAGCAGGCTTCCCTGCACTTTCTGTTTGGCTGACAAGCGCTCATTAGCCGGCAATTACAAATTTATACGCACAAGTACAGAGGGTACTTGATGTTCATGTTTGGTTTTTTTCTCTAACTGGGAACATCTCTGATGATTTTCATACTTAAACAGCAGAACAGATTTTATCAATCATTTTTCTTTCTGGTTGGAACAACCCCTATTCCATGTTGCACTATAATACTGAGTCAATTTGCATAAAGTTGGTCATTACTGCCAAGGGAGGAAAGAGGGAAATGGACAAAATACTTTGAACTTAGAAGTGTGAAGGTTACATATCAGGCTGCTTCTTGAAGCAAATTATGTCAAAGCAAGAAAAAAAAATAATTTCACAGACACTGAAAAATCCCAGTAAATGTGATATAATACTGATGATCAAAGGGATTGTAAAGACTTTTTTTTGATGACATAAATGTCTGGCCTGTTACAAATACTATATCCCACTGATCATTCATGCTAGATTAGGTAGTGAGTTAAATTAGTGTGGTAGAATCAGTTTCTCTCAACTATTATACTCTCAAATGAATATTTAGGAGGTCTGGTGGGGTTCTGTTGTCTCAAAATCACCTCATCTCTGAAGTGTGCTCTGATATTGGCAACTGATGAAGACACTCATCTTTCTCAGAACTCCATCATACAACTCCAGATCTACTTTCTGTTGGCTCTGGTGGAGCACAAGCTTAGTGAAATTAAAGTGTGTTACAAGGAACATTTATTTCAGTTTACGATTTGCAATTCTGGGGTCAAAATAGTCCTAGAGGGCCAGAGTTGTTGCAAGGAGGGATCCTGGAGAACTTTTATCAGTTTGCTTTACATGTACAGCATGACTTATCAATGAGTAAAATTAGGTATATGATCATTCTCCAAGAAAGCTGATTTTAAAAAAAAAAAAAAAAGGAAGAAACAAAAGCCAAACCAAAAAACCACACCAGTCAAACCCTCTCTGCTTTTCTGCATGTCCTGTTTTAAGCGATGGCACATGAAGAACTTTGCATACAGAGAATTAACTGCTACTTTAAATAGGACACTAAGGGAGTAACATTTTGAAATGTATTCATACAGCGTGAGACTAATCCTCCTCCTGGGAATACTGGTGTAAATCAGAGTACCTCCTCGAGGTCAGCTGAAGTACAACAGTGCAAAATATATGTGAGGCAGGGGGGAATCAAGCCCCATCTACCTGTTTTTTAATGCAGAGGTTGCAGATCATCTGCAATGATAAAGTGAACCACATAAACATAACTGAAATCTATTAAATTGATCTCACATCC
The DNA here is from genome assembly GCF_026170545.1 of Melanerpes formicivorus. Lineage (NCBI taxonomy): Eukaryota > Metazoa > Chordata > Aves > Piciformes > Picidae > Melanerpes > Melanerpes formicivorus. Next base: position 108,074 of record NW_027142551.1, on the reverse strand, counting down.
TGCCGACTATTCATAGCTCCGAATGCATGGCTGAAGAACAATGGTTTGAGGAAGGGAGGCAGAAATCCTGGTTCTAACAATTCACACATTTTATCTCACACATTTATTCCTCCAACTTGAACTGCCTTCATCTCCTCACACTGCTAAATCACTTAGGTTTAATTTGACGTTTTTGCCCCACTACTGAAGAACAACTTCTATAGCAAAATAAAACCAATCCAGCCCTCCCCCCTTCCTCCCCAAATGAAAAGAGGATGCACGGAAAATGCAAAAATTTGTGCAAGCATGAGAGCCTAAAGACAAACCAAAAAATCCCTAACATGATACATAAAATGCACTAGTCAAATTATTGATTATTTGGGAAACTGGCACTGAGAAAGAATGATATGTTTATAGAGGAGAAGGGCTAAAATATGATGCTATTTCAAAGTATGGTGCATTTATACTAAGTGGAACTGTAATTATTTCCTGTAACTTCTTGATGTCCTGAACCAGCTTCCTCTTCCACTGCCTTGCTGATAAAAGGATCCCTCGCAATACACTGAATATATTATGCAATGTATTGACTACTACAGAGAAAAAACCCTGAATTACACTGAAACAAAGAACGTCAGGTGCGAACATCACTACCACCAGGGAAAGATCACTTTTATTTATCGTGACACTAAGCACAGGAGATCTCTTCTTAGATCTCTGATACCAGCACCTAACGGTATTTGCTACCTTTAACAAAGTTAAGGGAAATTTTACCTCAAATCTACTTAGGCTCGAGCTCTTTGACCGAGACTTCTTTCGGAGATAGACTGAGAAGAACCGACGCACTGTGAACTTCTTCATGTTCATGTCCATTGCCCTGTCCCAGCTGCGGCGCAGAGCACGAAGGGGCTGCGGCGCTGCCGGAGAAAGCTAGCGCATCCTGGTTACCCCCTATTTTATATCCACAAGCAGGAGATTCTCCAAAGTGTCTGCTTCTGTTCATCAAGCCAGGCAGAGCTAGACCTGCAAGAGGTACAATGCTGGAACCATAGGAGCCTGCTGCTTGCAGCTGAGAGCGTTACACTCCCTCCCGCTTCCCAGTGTTTACATTTCGGTGCGGAGAGCAGAACTCCCTCTCCGCTCCCTCTCCCCCTCGCCTTAGGTCCTACTACATCCAATCAGATGCGCTTCGGCTGCATGCATAATCAGCTCCGTCGGATGACAGCTTTTGTGTCCCAGGCATAGCAGGTTTGAGATAAATATGAGATGTGTCTATTGCTTTGCACTCCCTCTCCTCTCAGTCAGGCTCTTTCAATTTCCTGGTTTCCGAATCACATGGGGAACAGGCACATGCTGCACTTCTGTTTTTAGCTCAGAATTTCGGTGCGGCTATAATTACTGAGGGCTACAGCGGTCAGATCTGAGAAGAAATAAGCTCCCGCATGAGACTCTCCTGGGAGAAAGCTGAAAGACGCCATGAACCCCACTGCCAGATAAGTGGTGTCTAAACCTCATTTTATTCTGGGGAGCATGAGAAATAACATTGCTGCTCCCCTAAAATCCAAAAGCTTAAAATCCTGTTCATAAATTACCCAGCCACTTCACATTAAAATGCCAAAGGGCTGCACAGCTCTGAAAATAGAAAGCACAAGCTAGATGATAAGTCTTATTATTCTTATTGTACTAGAGCAGGGAGCTACAGCCCTTCTAAGACGTTAAATATGTACATCTATTTACAGACTGCAGTTCTGAGCTGCTCACTATACTGCACACATGCAGACCTCCAGCTGCACCCCACCTCCCCAGCATAATCACACTTTTCAGCTTTTCTTAAAAAAATAATGAATCTCAGTGTGATCCGGAGATTTCCATGCCTGCCACATGCAGCTCAGGCTCCTTATTCTTGGCAGCTTTTCCTCTCTGACTACCAAGGAGCCCCCCAGACATGCCTTTCTCCTATAACCTCATATAGAAAGCGAATTACTCTGATGACTTATTAGTGACTTATATAAATAAAACCAGGCAGAGCTGACACCCTTACAGCCTGAGAAGAGTCTTGGAGGTTAACTGGCAATATATCTGCAGTCAATATGCTCTACGAGAGAGATGCATTTTGCTTTAATTACATCTGGACTCTACTATGAACTATGTTGGCTGGTCATGCCTGTCACTACCTGCTTTGTTTGAAGATTCTCTGTCCCTCTCCTCTCCCTAAAGCTCACTACAGTCTATAGGTACCTGGAAAAGCATTTTAAAATAATAAAAATAAAACAAATTTTAAAAGACATTTAGAGTCTCGTTATAAAGGAGGCCAGACTGCAAATGCTACCATTAGTGCTAGGCTCTGTAATTACTCTTACAGCCTCTAACTCTTCAATGCCTGGACCACTGCTGTCTCCCTCAGCCTAAGATAAGTGTAGCACACTGTCAGTCTGCCTTATCCCTTTCTCTTCACAGTGCCTCCTGATTGCCTGATTGCAACAGAAGGGTATCTTCTGAGGTTGTTTTCAAAGTACTGCCCTAGCATAAGTCATACCAAGACTAAGAATCCTTTGCCACTGCAGTTTTGTTGGTTCCTGGCTAAAGATCCTGGAACAGCCACAACTGTCCCAGCAAAAACTAAAGGTATCTATAGGTACCCCAAAGCCCTTTCTACTAGCAAAATAACCAACAGGTAAAAAGGTAATTTGGTTGGTATAACTGTCAATGTAAAAATAATTTGCTGATGCAGCCTATCCAAGCCTTTTCAGGACCTTGCAGCAGTAAAATCATACTAGCACAAAGGCATTCACCTGATTATCTTGATTAATTTGCCTTCCCTCCCTCCTTCCCCATCCTCACCTGCCCAGCTATGGAGCCCAACTGTTGCTCCTCCTTCTTCCTATGCCTTACCTACAGTCTGGCAAAGAAGTGTCCTGGCATGAGTAAGGCCAGGGTTGGCTTTGTGCTGACAAAGGCTTTTGGCAGCCATGTACATTCCTACTTGTGTAAGCAGTTTGATCTTTAAATAGAAATCAGACAAGTACAGGGTAGCTCCTTGAACCCTTCCTATCTCAGATACACCAAAACCTCAGCTGGACACTGATATCTTTATTAATACAAAGGAGGTGGTAATTTCTACAATTTTGAATACACAGCAGGTATATATTCAGCTCCATGTAATAATGCACAGTATGTGAGTGTCTTTTGCTACATTTACTTGTAGATTTATTACAGCCTTCCCACCCCATTATGCACATTGTGTTTTCACATACAAGGACATGCAGTCACCATTAAATGCACCTGCTCTGTAATAAAACTCCTAAAAGATTTCACAGGCTATGACTTAGTACCTGTTAGGTATGCTTATTACATGCAGAATTTTGTTCTTTATTAAAACGAAACCAACCAAAACCAAACCAATCAAAACCAACCCAACCACAAACAAACAACAAAATAAAAAACCCAGTTGCATTCACATGCTTTGCTTTCAAAAGTTACGGAACTTCACTTTGCTGCAGAAAAACAAAGGACAAGAAGCTTCAAAAATATTAACTCGAACCTGTAACTATTCATATAATACCCAATTTCCCAATGACTAACAAGAAGGTGCTCTAACAAAACAAAATTTTGACTCAAGGAAAAAAAATAAGGTTGAATTGGAATATTCATAATTGTATTTATAAACATACAACTGTCAGATTAACCTACAATGTTAAGAATTCATTGCACTTAAAAATTCATGGCTGTAAATTATTTATTAGCTGCCCTCTGAGCAATTTGAACTGCTGAGGATCTTGATGGATAAAGAAATCCACCAGAGATTAGGAAATACTTCACTGAAAGGGTTACCAAACATTGGAGTGGTCTGCCCAGGGCAGTGGTGGAGTCACCATCCCTGGGATTTTCAAGCAACGTGTGGACCTGACACTTAGGGACATGGTTTAGTGTTTGCCCTTCAGTGATGGGTGATCTTCGAGGGAGTGGGTCATCTTCAAGGTCTCTCCCAACCAGATATATTCTGTGATTTTTATTCTGAAATGTCTCTGTTTAAGATAAGAATAAACAACAAAGCTGGTGGAAGTGGCATATGATGCATTTGCATCAACCAGTAATACTCCGTAATCTGAATTATACTTTTAGAACCAGACTCATATTGGCTGTAAAACAAAATAAATAATACAAGACCAGGGCTGCTTCTGCTTCCAGTGAAGTTAACAGCAAAATAAGGTTTAAGTAAATTGGAAAAGGACTTTAAAAAAAAAAACCCAATAAAAAAAAGTAAATCAGAATTCAAGAAAAAAATCTCTAACAGAAACCACTTAAAATTAGATATTACACAACTGCAGTTTCAACTTTTGAAAGATAAGTATAGAATTCCCAACTAATATCCAAATAAAGCCAAAGCTCCTTTCTTCATGTGTATGGGTGGACCATACCAAGGACAGCAAAGAAATGGAAGAACCCAGACTTAGGGAATTCACACAGGGCAGTGAAGCAGCTTGCATAGAACCCAACAGAGAAGGATGCTAATGGCCAATGCTGTATGAATCATCAACTTCTAAGGAAATAAAATAACTTAATTGTTCACATGAAAGAATGCACAAGTTCAAGACATCTACCACAAAAAAATGGGCTGGAAAATGAAATTATTTAAATAAACTTTTTGTTACTGTATTAAACCATACATCAGGCCCTGTTTCCAAAATCAGCCTTCTTGCTTTTACATGCAAATCAACAACTTCTACACAAAACTAGAATGATTCTGTTACTTCAGCAAATGTAGAGAACACTGTAAAGGTGAAAACATAGTATCTTCTTTGCAAATACAATTTATATTACCTATCCTTCCTCATTAATTTAATCTGAAAACCAGAAAAAAAATCCAGAGATAAGACAGCATCAGAGGCACAGGCACCATAGACAGAAAAAATAAGATTAGCAGAACACAGCATCAGAAAAAGGGAAAATGAGACTCCTGCAACAGAGGCCCAAGAGACAATGCTACATAAAAGGTGAATTACACAATGCCATTTGTGCTCTCATTAAAGAAAATCAGGAGCAAGAACAGATGTTTCCAAGATACACCAATAAGCAGAATATGAAACAACATTTTCCTCCAGGTGATTAGATAGCACATGACTCTTTCAGTGGTTGCTATTTCCTGATTTTGAATGCTGGACACATTTCCATATGGCTTTTTGTTTCCTTAGTGAATGAGTAAAAAGGTTCTTTTTCACACTGATTTTTTTTAAATTAAATACAAAACAAAACAAATAGATCACCAAGGTAGGCTTTGCTTAGAGAAATGCTTGGGCTTTGATCTCATTAGATTGCTCTACCAGTGTGGGTCCCAGCCTTTCCAACTGCTGTACCTAGTTAAATACCATGCCACTTACTTGACTGGAGTTTTCTCTCTCTTAAAAAAAGTATGCACTGCCCTGTCAGCGCTGTAGAAGACGTGCATCATCTTGCCATCTCAGACATGCTCCTCACCAGCAATGATAAGTGATCAGATAGGTTGGCTGGATAGGCACATAAGGGAACAGGCCAGAAAGAAAGCGGTTATTTTCCCCTCTTCTTATCTCCTCCTGCACCTATCAGCATATCATGAACTTCAGTAATTTTCAACTCTTTCCATATACAAACTATGAAAATCTTCCGATGGAGGTGAGGGCCCCTTCAGCCATGTTGCAAATTAAAATCACTGCTCACGAGGGAGAAGAAAGCAAAATATTAGATTGTGTCTAACCACATCCAATGAACTGGTAAGATGCAGACTCCTTGGCCACAGTTTTCTCTTCTCTAAGGACCAACTTAACAGACCTACAGTATCTTTGATCTTCTAGTCTCAAGGCTTTGAGAGTCTGACCAAAGACAGAGGATCTCTTACACCCACATAACTTTAATTCCATAATTGCTACAGCATTGCAATTATATGAAAAGTGACTATTATATATACAAGTGCAGTGACCACAGGAGAGGCACACTTCATTTGAAAAAACTAGTTTTGCTCAATATAGTGATGTTCCAATTAGTAGATTCCATTCAACAGCTCCAAGTGTTCTTAAGACTGGACATAAAAACAAACTATTCATAGATTTGAAACAAATATTTTGCATCTAAGTAATTAGATGAGAAGTCTTCTGTACCTTTCTACTTCAGTAAATGAGGTTTTTTTAACAATTACTTGGTGAAATTGAGAGGGCATACTATCTCTGTGTGTGTCATGCTGGTGCAGAAGAGGTCTCTTCCTGCAGTTGCCTGTAACTCTGCTTCCTCAATCCATCCTAAACACCCACTACTCACATGATGATAGAAAAGTGTTACTTCCAGAGATATCAAATGGGGAGTGCTATGAGAACATATGGCTTGTTCTTATTTGTGCAAGGAGAACTGGGACTGCTGTAAAAATCATAGCTCCAGGACATGATAACAAGATCTGATTGAGTTTTCAGCAGATGACAGACATTTTTATTCTTACAAAAGTGTCTTGTGTTAGTTCTTGAGCATCAGATTAACAAGCATCACAACTGTTGAATTGACTGATCCCATATGTGCTTTACTACTTATGTACTCAGATGAACCCTCAACAGCATCACTGGCCACATACATGTCAGCTGGCTGTGGGATACTTTTAGGATAGAGATCAGGTCATCCAGCAGTCTGCATTGAAAACAGGTCAGGATGTGTCAGCTTCTGTTTACTTTTTTGGGGTTTGGGGTTTTTTTTTTGGTTGATGCCACCAAGAGTTTTGCTTTCTAGGCTGACACTCTAAACTGGTCTTGCAGGATTGTGATGTTTTAGACAGAAGTACAAGGCAAAGAACTCAGCACACTGATCTCTTCAATGTTGTGTAAGCTTCTGTTTCAACAGAGTTGAAAGAGTTTGCAGAAGATACAATTCTGCTTTCCTGCCTTTGGATAATAAGCAGAAAATTATACTGTTTCCCTAGAATGGACTAGAAGTTTTCTAGAAAGAAGGATACTACTCAGCAACTGAAGTATGAACAATCTTACTGTATTAATATTTATGAATATCTACATTGAGTGAACATTATAGAGTACAGAATTGGATGGAAGTGTTTCATTATGTACAGCTTATGTTTACTGTGACTCAAGTTATCCATGAACAACACTAAAAAAGAATGCATCCATTGGAAATCTGCTTATAGGCAAATTTATCTTGATAGTTCTGAAAGGTATTATACACCTAACAGGAGAAATAGTATGTAGAATGTTTACTGAAACCTTTGTTTTTACTTCTAATAATCATCAACAGGCTGAATTGACACTAAACTAAGTAGAAAAGATAGACCACTGATTGACCTCAAAATCCCAACAAAGCTAAGTGTAGAATGGGGCTTGAAAATGTTTGTCCAAGAACATATCAATTTTAGGTAAAATCTTTTCCTTCCATTAGTTCACAAAACTGCACACCAAGGTAGAAAAGCAAACCAGGTAGACCAAAAGCCTCATATTTAGCTGAGTTGACTGATATGAGACTATTTTGTATGACCTTGAAGAACCTCAAACTCTCTGTGTCTAGCTCCAGGGCATGTACAAAACTCAGATACATCCTGATCCTCTGTTAGAATGGGGGTGCAGATTGCATTTTGTTTTTCTTATTCTTTCATACTGGCACCTTGTGCCTACTGAAGAATATATGTGTATTTTTAGACAGAAAGGAGACAGAGTGCACTCCAGTGACATTCATGATTTTGACAAGTGGGTGTGTGAACTCAGGACCCTAAAGGAATGTACCTGTTGTTTAGTCTGCAATTTAATCATGCCCGTTTCAAATCTTTTACAAAATGGGTCTGGAGCACTCAGCCACTGTGTGAGAGTTCTTTCAGAGTAAACACAATGATTGTAATTATGTGCTTATAATCCAAATTTCAGTGTAAGTCTGGAACATATTTGATAGTTTTGTTTACAGAAACAGATTAACTGTGAGGAAGGTCAAAAAAGAATAAACATGCAAATTTACCTTGGTAGCATTCCATCTAGCAGGGCAAATGACATATGGGATAGTTTTGGTGTATCATATCCTAACACTCACTGAAAATCAGGCTTAAGGTTTTATGAACACCCAGTGCATGTTGGACACCACCAAAGGGTGATTCATAAATACAAAAAATCAGTAGTTACTCTTGAAGTATTATTCTTATAGCCTTCTATGAGGGCATGATTGGATGGATAGATGAGGGGAGGGCAGGGGATGTTGCCTACTTTGACTTCAGCAAGGCTTTGAACATCATCTCCCACACCATACTCTCACAAGGTAAGCTTAGGAAGTGTGGGTTACATGAATGGACAGTGGGGTGGATTGAAAACTGGCTGAAAGGGTTATGATCAGTGTCACAATGTTTAGTTGGAGGTCAATAACAAGTGTTGTTCCCCAGGGGTGGGTACTGGGTTCAGTCCTGTTCAATGCATTCATCAATGACCTGGATGAAGGGATAGAGTGTACCCCCATCAAGTTTGTTGATGATATAAAACTGGGAGGGCTAGCTGACACACCAGAAGGCTGCACTGCCATGCATTGTGACCTAGAGAGTTGTGCAGAGACTAACTTTATGAAGTTAGGGAGGCAAGCATAGGGTACTGCACCTAGGGAAGAACGACTCCATACACGAGTTAGGGGGTGACCTGCTAGAAAGCAGCATTGTGGAAAAAGACCTGGGAGTCCTGGTGGATAACAACATGGTCATGAGCCGGCAATGTGCCATTGTGTCCAGGAAGGTCAGTGGTATCCTGGGATGCATCAAGAAGAGTATGGTAAACAGGTTGATGGAAGTTATCCTTTGCCTCTACTCTTCCTTGGTGAGGCCTTATCTGGAGTATTGTGCCCAGTTCCACACTCCCCAGTTCACAAACAGCAAACTGCTTGATTGGGTGCAGCAGGAGGCTGTGAAGATGATTAGGGGAATAGGATATCTCTCTTCTGAAGAAAGGCTGAGGGACTTGGAGATTTTTAGTTGAGAGAAGACTGAGGGAGATCTTACAAATGCTTATAAATACTTAAAGGGTGGGTGTCAGGAGGATGGGGACAGTCTTTATTTCAGTGATGCCCTATGACAGGACAAGAGGTTATGGGCACAAACTTGAACACCTATCTAAACATGAGGAGGAACTTCTTACTTTGAGGGTGGTAGAGCACTATAGCAATCTGCCCAGAGAAATGATGGAGTCTCCATTTCTGGAGTAATTAAAATATCTCCCGGATGCTATCCTGTGCAACCTGCTCTAAGTGAAACAGCTCTGACAAGGGGGTTGGACTGGGTGGTCTCCAGAAATCCCTCTCAACCTCTTTCATTCTGTGTGGTATTTTGAGTGTTGGCTTCTATCTTTGTTGGCCTTGTTTTATTTCTTTTTGGACAAATTTTGAAGGACTGCTTTAAATTACTGTAATAACAGTACTTAACTCCAGATTATAGGCAAAGCTCTCCCTACCTAAGTTCTTTAAATAGAAGCTGAAGAAACAAGCAGAGGAAAAAAATATATCTGAAGTGTTGTGATACACCCCCTCTTTCTGTCTCTAATACAGCTACATAAAAAGTGTGAAACTGAAAAATGGTCATGCAGAACCATTTTAAACTTTAAAAAAGTTAGTTATATTCCATCTGATATTTATAAAACCACACAATGATTTCTTAATTCACCTAGAACAATATAACCTAATGTCCCATTTTACTACTACCAAACTGAAAATAATATTAAACTCCATTTCCATTCACTGTATGTAGTAAAGTTAAAGATATTTGCATCAGGACTTCATAACAGCAGAAACTGAGACATATGTGGAAATTACTATGCTAGCATCTACTCTAAAGCATCATGAAGTAATAAAATCTGAGTTTTCAGAGCTACTTTGAACACATCCACATGGCCTGAGCTCCACGTGTATAATCTCACAGCAGTGTTTGATTGTAGAAGTGTGTGTAGACAGCTCACTTGGGATCAAAACAAAGTGGTGTCTGTCCCATAGTTGTTCAAAGACACAGAGATGAACCTTTACAATGAGGATGGAAAGGTCCTTGAGAAACCCCCAGGGATAAGTGTCATGGTTCAGTGAAAGCATCTTAGGTAAAGGCAAGAGAGACAAGACAAAAAAATGTCTCCTCTGGTTTAGGACTGATTGCTGTTACAGGGCTGGAGCCCACTACTGTTTTCATGTTTTCTATATGTAAGATGAAATGTTCCTTTTTTTGAATTCAGCCACATAAAGTGTCACCTCTTAGCTATAGCGTCACTTATATCACCTAAGCCATCAGGCATCAGGAAGTACATGATGTTCTTTCTGCATGAAAGTGTTCCTGCCCTTACTGGAGATGAGACTTCCTGACTGAAGCTTCAACAAATATCTGGAATAAAACTAACCATTATTGTATATGTCTTCCTACTCATCCATCAAGCTTGTTAAGTTAGTTCTGAAGAGCACATATAAAATACACAACATCCAAATGTTTGATCAACCTAGTAGCAATCTAGCAGATAGAGAAATGCCAACTCATCTCAGTAAGTCAGTTAAAGCCTTTGACCTCTTTCAGTAAATTTAGTATATCCTTTCAAATCTTGAAATAATCCAATAATTCAGCATGACGTCTAGATAGAAATAAGCAATACTGTCTACACATAAGACAAGCACTTATGAAACAAGAGTCTAATTCCCACATATACAATGGCAAATTGCCAGGTTTTGTCTGTTTTTAATCAAGTAGACATTAAAATATACAGTTAATTCTACCATAATGTAAGTTATACCATTTAATAAGAGTGCAAGTGCTTATTCAGAGCCTTAGATATATTGACTAAAATCTTGCAGAGCTTCTGCTATCCTTCTCACTACAGTGTGTGGCACAGCACACACTTTGTGGCCAAGTGAAACTCTACTGTCATACAGTGACTGATACTCAAACAAACTGAAATATGTTTCACAAAACCCACAATTTTTAATGTTATTACTTCATCGGCAATCTAATGTTTAACATTTTTTGAACAATGAGGACTCCTACAGAAACCACCTACATCACAAATTGTCCATCTTGGATTCATAAAGCATAGAGTGTGTGATTCACACATTCACTCAAATATGACTCCTTTGTCTGAATATGTTACTAGGACATGGTTTTGCATTTGATCTCTCCCTCTGCTGCTGTCTGATGTGCAATCTTGTCATGCAAAGTGATCTGGGACAGAACATCTATTAAGAGAATGGCAAAGATTGAGATTGTTCTTTTGCTTCAGTTCCTAAAGGAGAAAACAGATGGATATCTCAGATATGAGGGACAAATAATGCAATTACTACAAACTTGTTACAAGATTTCTCTTGCTTCCATTACAGACTTTTAACATCTTCCAAAGAACTTTTCAAGGGGAACTTGCTATGATCAGGCAACCCAGAAAAAGCACTCAAGCAAGGTCATCAAAAGACACTGCAGAGCCTTGCAGCTGTACATCTTAGGGACTCAAAATGGCTTTATTTATCTATTTATTTTACTATGTTCTTAACATTTACAATATCTTCTTTTGTTTCTTCCTTTACTCCATCATTCTCTCCTCATCTTTTCTCTCACTTCCTATTCCTCAGATCTTCTTTTCTCTTTTTACTTTCATTTCTCATTAAAGCTGAACTAATAATTTAAAAACTTCGAAACTTTAGCTTGAAGGAAGGAGAATTTCTTTCTGATGCTTGATTTTTAGGGACTATATTATGGTACATCTCTGGAACTCAAGTTCAAAAACTCAAGATACATGAGGGAGAAAGAATCAGAAAAGGACATTCAGAGGGCTGTACCTGTCATGCAGCAACACTCAGGGTCATAAAAAATAGATAAAGAGAAACTTTTAACAGCATGACTGATTTTTGCATTATTGGACAACTGCTAGCAGACTTGACTTTGAAGCATCTTGATTTCTGGAGTCAAGACAATATATGAGAAGCATCAGATTTCATTGCAGTGGGTTTCTTTGGCCCAGTTAACCTGCTGCATGACTTGGGATCAATCACAGAATCACAGAATCACCAAGGTTGGAAGAGACCTGAAAGATCATCAAGTCCAACCTGTCACCACAGACACCATGACTAGACCATGGCACCAAATGCCACGTCCAATCCTCTCTTGAACACCTCCGGGGATGGTGACTCCACCACCTCCCTGGGCAGCCCATTCCAATGATGAATGACTCGCTCGGTGAAGAACTTTCTCCTCACCTCTAGCCTAAACTTCCCCTGGTACAGCTTGAGACTGTGTCCTCTTGTTCTGGTGCTGGTTGCTTGAAAGAAGAGACCAACTCCTTCCTGGCTACAACCACCTTTCAGGTAGTTGTAGACAGCAATAAGGTCTCCCCTGAGCCTCCTCTTCTCCAGGCTAAACAATCCCAGCTCCCTCAGCCTCTCCTCATAGGGCTTGTGCTCAAGGCCTCTCCCCAGCCTCCTTGCCCTTCTCTGGACATGTTCAAAAGTCTCAATGTCCTTCCTAAACTGAGGGCACAGAACTGGACACAGTACTCAAGGTGTGGCCTAACCAATGCAGAGTACAGGGGCACAATGACTTCCCTGCTCCTGCTGGCCACACTATTCCTAATGCAGGCCAGGATGCCATTGGCCTTCTTGGCCACCTGGGCACACTGCTGGCTCATGTTCAGCCTGCTGTCAATCAGCACCCCCAGGTCCTTCTCTGTTTGGCAGCTCTCCAGCCACTCCGACCCCAGCCTGTAGCTCTGCATGGGGTTGCTGTGGCCAATGTGCAGCACCCGGCACTTGGACTTGTTGATGTTTTGGAGGGTTTTGTTTGATTTTTTTTTTGTTTGATTTTTTGTTTATTTCCCAGGTTAAGTGGAGTGTCTGTTTCTTTAAAATGTTCTTTCAACAGGTATGAGGTCAAGCAGTACTTAGAAAACAAGAGGCATGGGGATGAAACTAACTTTTGAAAAAATGATTGACAGGATAAAAGCAAATCATGCACTTACTAGCCTTTTTGGCTATAGACCTTTCACATTCTTCTCTGCCTCAGTACCTTTTATCAGAGAGTTCCAAATAATGTGCATTCACAGACACATGGGAAATAAGAAGTCGTGCAGGACAAAGAAAAGTTCAAAGAAAAGTTCATTATGCTGCAAATTTGGAAAATAAATTAAGAAAAAGGAGGTTTCTTAATAATGTTGGTTCTTGTTCTGTGGAGCTGCAGTCACGCATTCTAATCATACAGCGTTAAACCATTTTCATCCAACTGTGTATCTTTCAGAGACTCAGTTACAAGGCAAAGGATTTCAAGAGACAGGGAGGGAAAGAAAGGAACAATTTAGAAGGCAAGCATTACAGCAGATAAGCTGTGTCCCTTTTCTTCCTTCACTGCTCCCTCAGGACAGGAGCACACTTCATAATCCTGCAGTGAAGTCATTAGTTAATTGTGTTATGACTCCAGAGAAGTATTCTGACCCTTTCTATACAACTGAATTCTTCTATTAGGTCTTGAAGTTTATGGAGTATTAAGAAAGAGTGTTTGTTTGGGTTTGGGCAGTTTTGCTTTGGTTTGTTTTGTTTGTGTCTTTGTTGTTTTTTCTTTTTTGTTCATTTGGTTGGTTGTTGGTGCTTTGTTTTGTTTTGTTTTTATTTTAATAATTTTTTTTTTATATTTTACTGCCTCTTGGAGTCATCAGTGATCAAAATTCACCTTGTCCATGTGCCCTGATGTTGCATTTGATCCTTTGATAAATAAGCACTTATTATAAGCATAACATTAACTTGGAATGTATTCATGCTTGCTTTCATGACAACTTCAACATTGCTGTGAGAAATTTCTCCCCCTGAACCACTAATGCAAAATCTGAATTTTACACTATACTTGATTTGCATTTTGTTTGGATAATTCATGAGGATTTTGGGTTTTTTTTTAAGTAAATAAGGAATCTATGCAATCGTGGGATAAGTACTACCATTTAGCATGTCTTAGATAGATAGTTCTTAAATCACTTTTAAAACTTTGAAGTTTTAGAGCCTGTGTTGTGGCTCAGTAGAGCACACTGATTTGGCAATGTTTTAAACTCAGTACTTCCAAAACAAGTTCACAGCTTGACAGGCAAAAAAAGACATTCTCAAAATGTCCTTCAAAACATAAAACAACTTTTGAGAACATTTCTTAAATGGATTGCACATTCTTGCCTACCATGCAGTATTCTGCATTATTTTACCATAGCAGAATGTAATAGAAAGCATGTAAACATGAGTGGAAAAGGACCTCTGCCGGTCCCTAGCCCAGTCTTTTGCTCAAAGTAGGACCATCGTCAGCACTAGATCAGGTTAGCTATGAATTTTTCCAGCTAAGTCTTGAACGTCTGCAGATGAAGACTCCAGAGTCTTGCTGAATAACCTGCTCCAGTTCTACTCTGCATTCTAGCTAATCTCTAACTTTTTCTGATCTTCAACCTGAGGTTTCCTTTCTGACACTTGTAACTGCTGGCCACAATTGTTTCATCTACTGGCCATCCTTCATGTAGATGAAAATTGCTCATACATTGCTACTTATCATCTTTAATAACTTATGCAAACCCATGTTCCTTAGCTTCTCCTTGCAAATAATGTGCTCTAGAATCTGGTCAATTTGGGTAGCTCTTTCCAGTTTTTTCAACAACCCTCATGAGTCAGGTCTCCCCAAAATGTATAGTATAAGATACATTTATTAAAAAGAAGCAACTGTGACTCACAACTATTCATAGATTTAAAAAAATATGTATTTTCACAGCACTTGTTAATAGCAAGGATATGTGTGTTGCAAATAGAATAATGAAATAACAAAATGGCATTGCCTGTATTTTAATAAGAATTGCTTTAATATATGGAAACCTCAGAAGTTTAAGTCACATTTAAACTGAAAATTTCAAAGTTAAATCATTGTGCTTCTTTCTCTGCAATTATCATTAAAACAAGTCAAATGTTCAGATTTACATTACTTTATCATTTCTCATTTAAAAGTTAGTAAGTCCATTAATTTTACAAAGGCATTTAACTAGTTGTATCTTTTACATTCATTTGAATACGTTTTCCACCAGACTGCTTGTTTCTTGCAGAAGTAAAGCAGCCCAAATCTTTCTTATCTCCAAGTACCTCAGTATTAGAACTGAAGCATACACTGCTATAACTACTAGCAATAGCAACACTGCTTTCTCCATGCAACTTTGCTGTATTGAAACAGGTTGCGCTGAACCAGAAATTATGTTTATCAACCTCTACACATTCAAGATAAGACATAAGTTGTGGGAAAACTACCTGTGTTATTTAGTGTTCAAGGATACACCAGACTTCTTGTACTGATCAAATTAAAGTTCTTTACAACTCAGCACAAAGTACCTTTAATTGACTGATGATTAACATTAAAGAAAAAAAAAAGACAATTTACCTAGCCGCTTACATAATACCCACTGGCATTTATTCTTGAGCAATAATATGGGATTACCTTTCTTTTTTTTGTTCAGTTTGAAAACAGTTTTCAAATAAGTTGCCCTTCAGTAATTTCTCAATGCAACAGATGCTTGCTGCTAACCTCCTCTGACAGCAAGCTCCATGTGTTTCCTTAAGTTAGATGTGAACTTAGGGCCTTTTGATGAGAATTTTATTATAGTTATGTGATTATAATAGTGAAATGGTAAAATAGTTGTTTACTGTGATTGTGAAGGCACTGTAGTTCAGCTGGATAATACCAATCACTTAACTAAGTCCTGGTACATCTCTGGACATTTACTTAACTCCTTTCTATAGTTATTTTCTCTGAGACTATGATTTCAGGTAATGTATATTGTGTATTAGGCATTTATACTACAGATTGTGTGATTTCTTTATCCTCCTGCACTCCCTTACTAAACATCTTATCTTTTCAACTGTTGGTGTGCACAGATCAGATATAGTCACTGTCACTTATAGTTTCTGTTTCTATTCTTAAGCACATACCAGGCCTCTCATCAGCAAAATGCCATGTGTCAAACTGGTTAAAAGAAGAACATGAAATTAATGGAATGTTCCTATTTCAGTTTTCCCATTTGAAAATACTTTTTTGGTTGCTTTCTATTATGGAACCACATTAGCATTGTTCTAGTTACCTTCATCACCCAAAATATATTTGATAAACTACCAAAAATTAGCCTCTCAAGTCTCAGTGAAGAAGCTGGCCTCTTCTTCACTGCCCTCCCACCCTGGACTTATCTGCTGCATGGGAAGCCATGGGAAGACACCAGCAAACAATAATCCCTTTATGAGACACAAGGAGGGAAAAGGAAGAAAAGGTGTCTGAAAAATTCAGTTGCCCAGCAACACTTGTGAACCATAGTATGAAGATGTAGCAAATATGGATTAGAAAATACAAAAGCACCATATTTACACGTATCTGATGACAGCAGATACCAAATGGCTCACAGTTGAGTATGCAGCTGCCCTAAACCTTCAGTGACCGAAGTGTCTAAACCCCATACAATCAGACTGCGTAGAAACTCCATGTCAGCTCTGATTTCCAGATATTTCAGGGAAGCTGAATGTCATTCTTGGGGAGCTTGGGGGAAAACTCTATGGCTTTGGCAACTTTGCTTTTTAGAGTTCTTTGGCAGGCAAACACCATAAATAGCTTTTTCATAATATTAAAAATATTTCAGATAATGAAAATCTAATAGATTTTGGCTTAGAGGATTGCAAAGAATAGCCTGTCATTGTTCAGACAGTCCTGTAATAGAGCATCTTCTTAATTAGAGATGATTCACAGATGACTTGTAATAGATTCTCATAGTTCTGAATAGTGACGATATTTTCGTATTGAGCTCTTATCTACTCAGAAGTAATAAAGCTTTAACTTTAATTAAAAGAAAGCTCCTTTATTTTTAAGCCTGTAGATCCAAGCAACACTGAAATATAGAAATATATAGCATGTCTTTCACTAAGTTTCAGTACTTAGAGCTCTGCACTTTATGGTTTGATTTTATAATACTTGCTACCAAAAGGCATCTATTTCGGGGCACCCAAATAGTAACTGTTTATGCAAATGCAATATTGCTACCACTTTAAATGGAGAAACAGGCAATGAGGTGGCAGACTGTTTGCTCAAGGCCTCTCAGTGAGTCTGTGATAGAGAACAGAATGGGGTCCATCTTAAATACAGGGTCACCCCTTATAACTCCATGCCTCATCACATACTACCATTTGCTTTACTTAGTGGGCATCCATGACGGTCATGGTCATTACAATGGTACAGTTTAAGACCATAACACTCCATTGCTACTGATAGAGTGGTTCTCTGTCTCTTTGCCTCTTTCTTTTCCTTAACACTTTCTCTTGCCTTTTGCCAGGGAGCCTGGAATGGATTGATACAAGGAACAGAGGAGGTGCTTATACACATGAATTTTCTGCTCATTTAACTCCTGAACTGGTGCCTGAGAGGTTCAATGAGCTTCAGTAGCTGAGGAAAAGGTAATGATAGGAGCATGGAAGAGAAGAAAGGCAGGTCTGTGCCCCTCCAGGACAACTAACCATGAGATGGGCTTAGCTGCAATGCCCAAGAGGACCTTACCTGCCATGGTAAATTCATTTTATCTGGCACTGAGTGAAGATATGGAATAACTTCAGCTGCCTTTAGCTTTATGTCTTCTGTGTTTGTTTGGTTGTTTATTTGTGGGTTTTTTTGCGGGTTTTTTTGCATATATTTTACTTGTAGCCAGGTTCTCTCTTTATGCTGAATTGAGAATAGTTGCTCTGAGCACTCATGAGGACGTAGTTTTCGCTTTAGTGCTGTTGTACATCTACGCTAAACTTTGTAGCACCATGACAAGCCAGCTTCTACAGCCAGCAAGCATGCAGGGGAGCCACATGGCTACTGGCATTAACTGCCACTGGCTCCATGGCCCTGGTGATTGTAGTATGGACTTGGGGTAGGAAGGCTGAGGCTACCACAGTTCTGCCTGGGATTCCCCATGGTAAGTAAGAGCATGTGTTAAAGTGTCTGCATACTGAAGCTCAGATCACTTCCACAATTTGATGTGGATGTGCTGTGCTTCCACAGAACACACACACAAAGAGACACACTTTGAAACATGACATGAAGTGACATTAATTATTTCATTCCAAACACTTGATAAGAAGCTATTGATTTCTTAATTGGCGCAGTTAGAGACACAACACTTCCTCTCCAGTTTTTGAAAAGCAGGAATGACAGAAAACCTGCATCCAGCAATGACATTATACTTTCTGAAAGGTCACCATAAAATTCCATAAAATTTGCCATTAAATGGATCTGGATTCAATATTATGAATTATGAAAACAGTAAAACAGTAATGCTATAACTCATAAAAAGCCCAAAGAGAGAAATCCTCAAACCAATTCACTCTCAGTTTCCACATACAGTAGATAACACCAAGAACCAACCAACCAATTGTCACTTGCAGATTTACATCTCCAATTAAATTAAACATTATGAAAACAGAGTACGTGTAACACAAATGTAAAGGTTTAGCCTTTTTACTTTTCATTCAGGACTCATGATAAGTATATACATGCATATTTCCCTTTAATTCAATCAAGGGAAACACATGCAAGCAGTGTTTTGGTCAGGAAGGGATTACTCATCTGCAAGATGAGCACATCATCCAGTGTTCCCAGGATCAAGACTGTTTTTACAGCCAGAAAAGACATGTTCTATATATAAGCATTAAGTGCATATTAGGTGCTTGACTAATATAAAAATATCAGTGCAAAAATCAATAATTATAACAACTTGAAGAACTAAAACATTTTGTAAAATGTAGAAACAGATAATCAAAGACAGTGCTGAAAGTCACAGATAAAGAAATCAGAACATTTAGTTATTTCAAATGTGGGAAAACAACAGATTAATAACTACTTACTCCAACAACTTGCATTACCTACAGCTAGCTTCATTGCATATCTAATACTATGATGTTAAATACAACAGCCTGAACTTATCTCTTCTTTTTTTCTTCATTCAGTGAATAGCTGTTGATTATACTTTCAAATGCTTTATGGTCTTATTAATTGATCTGAGTTTTAACAGATCCCAGTCACAGAACTGTACAACCAACTGACTATAATTCAAGGAAGTTTACGATAATGAAAGCATGCCCATTCGAAATAAGCTGTACTTTAATTTCAAGTATACCTGGGCTCAATAAACAGAAAAATTATTACAGTATTTTTCCTTTATCAAAGAAAGCTTCTGTTATACTTTCAGCTGAAGACTTTGCTTCTTGAGGGAAAAGTTTAAGTGTCAAAAAAAAGAAAATAATCACAAACCCCACAAATCACTGTCTTTATACACTGTCCTTTAAAATGTATTATTTTTTTCTAATAGGTGTTTCCACAAAAAAGCTTTTTATATAAAATAAAACTGGCAATTCAGATTTATTCCAAACCTTCCTCCAAAACCACTCAATCTGTTTTAGGTGCAATAAGCTTGCATGTTAGTGCCAATAAGTGCCCTCCCATTATAAGTCTATAAAAATCTTAAGTATAGATAAAGTTCCAAAATGTTGCTTTTTCTCCCCAAATCTTTATGTTACAAAAGAATAATGAAGAATAATAATGCTACCATAACAGGGACATTACAAATAAATACTTCTATTGTCTGATAATGCACTAAAAAATTATCTATGTTGCTACTTTTGTCATCTTGCACAGGCTCATGATACTTCCTAGGGAACTTTCTTAAAAGCATAGCCCTTAAAGGCTGAGCAGTTAAAAGGGCTTAGGTTTGAAAAAGGTCAAAGGCTTTTGTCTTGCTTTTTATAAGTCATACATACTATCTCTCATGTCTGGAGAATGAGATACAATGGTTACAATTTTAAAACTTATTTTGCTTACAATTTTGTTTCAAACTCTGTTTTGAGAAACCCTATCCTACTTTTATCCATATTATCTGTTCCAAAATATTTCCCAGGTCTGGGTAGGATACTGTTCATGTACTTTGTAATGAGCCTTCCCACAGCACTCATTAAACAACAGACAACATGACACACATCTACAACAACTCATTACTTTTCTGTGATTGTAAGCACAAATTTTTGCAACCCATCAGCACCTTCCTTTCCCCATGCATAATTATTGCAGGGAAATCCAGGGAAAGCTGGATTTCAGTGGGGCTTTCATTCTCTATCATAGAATCATTCAGGTTGGAGAAGACCCTTGAGACCATTGGGTCCAACTGTCAACCCTGCTCTACCAAGTTCACCACTAAACCATATCATTAAGTGCCACATATAACCAACCTTTAAAAATTACCAGGGATGGTGACTCAACCACGTCCCTATGCAACCTGTTCCAATGCTTGACTACTCTTTCACTGAAAATCTTTTTCCTAATATCTAGCCTAAACCTACCCTGGTGCAGCTTGAGGCTGTTCGCTCTGGTTCTATCACTAATTACCTGTGAGAAGAGACCAGCACCTACATCTCTATATTGTCCTTTCAGGTAGTTTTAGAGGATCATAAGGTCTCCCTTCAGCCTCCTCTTCCTCAGATTGAACGATCCCAGTTCCCTCAGCCACTCATTGTCAGACTTATTCACCATGCCCTTCACCAGCTTAGTTGCTCTTCATTGCACCTTCTCTGGCAACTCAGTGTCTTTCTTGTATTGAGGTGCCCAAACTGAACACAGTACTCAAGGTGTGGTCTCACCAATGCAGAATACAGGGGGATGATCACTTCCCTACAACTCCTGGACACACCATTTCTGACACAGGCCAGGATGCCATTGGCTTTCTTTGCCACCTGTGCACACTGCTGCCTCATATTCAGCCACTCATCAATTAGAACCCCCAGGTCACTCTCTGCCAGACAAATTTCCACTCACAGTTCCCCAAGTGTGTAATGTTGCATGGGGTTATTGTGGCACAGGTGTGTGATCTGGAACTTGGCCTTGTTGAAGCACATACCGTTTACTTGGCTCATTGATCCAATCTGTCTAAGTCTCTCTGTAGATCCTTTGTACCCTCAAGCAGATCAACACCCCCCTAAGTTGGTGTTATCTGCAAATTTACTAATGGTGCACTCTAACTTCTCATCAAGATCATTGATAAAGATGTTAAACAGAAGTGGTCCTAATACAAAGCCCTGAGGAACACCACTTAACTCCACTGACCAACACTCTTTGGCCCTGGACATCCAGCCAGTGCTTCATCCAGCAGAGTGTATGCTTATCCAAGCCATGAGCAGACAGATTTTTCATGAGAATCCCATGGGAAACTCTCAGTCTTTAATAAGTCTTTAAGAAGTCCAGGCAGACAACATCTTGTCCTGGTTTGAGGCCAGGCAGATCCTCTCTTGCCCTTGACAGGGGCAAAAGAATGACACTCACACAAATGGGTTGCAGAAGTGATGGAAAGTTTAAATGGAAAAGCAATTAATGTTTTAGAGAAGCTACAAGCACGGTGACAAAAGAAACCCAAAGCATGCAGAGTCCCCCAGAGCACACCCAAAAGCCTCCCAAACACTTCCCTTCTTCCCACCTGAGGGTATACCAAAACTCCCAGAGCTCTTTCTTCCCCCCTCCCCCACTAGGCTGGTCTCAGCTGGCCAGGTCTGAGACTGCCCTCCCTCCACCCCTTCTCCTCCTGGCATTAGGCCTAGCCAGGCCTTGAGACCTTGACACCATTACCCAATAGGGAGCATCTCCCACGGGAGCAGAGAGGGAAGAAAGAGGAAGAGAAAGACTTTGCAGATGGATTTATAGGGCGCAGGATATTTTGGGTATGAAGTACACGATTTCCTGTGTCCACCCACTGAGCTGGACCCTCAGGCCACAGGAGGTATAGCTTGTGTGGCAGCGACAGGAGGCACCCAGCCTAACTGCCACACACACAAAGTGTCCTTCATCCATTAGGCATGTCACCTTGTCACAGAGGGAGAGCAGGTTTGTCAAACAGGACTTGCCTTTCATACACCCATGGTGACTGGCCCTTATCCCCTGGTTGTCCTGTGATTGTCTTTTCCGTGACCTTCCCTGGCACTGAGGTCAGACTGACAGGTCAATAGCTCCCCAGATCCTACTGTCAGCCTTTCTTGTGGGTTGTTGTCACATCTGGTACCCTCCAGTCCCTTGGGACCTCCCACATAGCCAGGACCTCAGGGAAATAATGGAAAGTGGCTTGGTGAGCACATATACCAACTCTTTTAGTACTCTCGGGTGCATCTCAGTGGTGTAGCAGGTCAATGACCACCTCCTCTTTAATTATGATGACCTCATTCTGCTTCTCCTCCCAGTCTCCCAGCTTATGGGGCTGGATGTCCAGGGAACATCTAGTTCTGCTGCTAAAGACTGGGGTAAAGTAGGCAACCTTTTCCTCATCCTTTGTCACCACGTTTCTTCCTTCATGGAAGGAAGATGGATAGAGATTCTTCCTAGTCCTCCTTTTGTTGTTAATGTATTTATAGAAACATTTTTTATTGTCCTTAACAGTTGTAACTAGGTTGAGTTCTATCTGGGCTTTGGGTCCCTTAATTTTCTCCCTGCATAGCTTCATTACATCTTTATAGTCCTCATGAGAGGTCTGCCCTTTCTTCCAAAGGCCATAATATGCACCTTTTGTTCTTGAGGTCCACCAAAAGCTCCCTATTCAGCCAGACCCGATGCCTTCCCCGCTGTCTCATTTTTCAGCACATGGGGACAGCCTACTCCTGCACATTTAAGACTCAAAGTATGTCCAGATTTCCTGGACTCCTATACCCTTCAGGACTGCCTCCCAAGGGACTTTGTGGGTCTCCTAATAGGCCAAAGTCTGTCCAACAGAAGTCCAAAGCGGCAGTTTTACTGACCCCACCCCCTTACTTCCCCAGGGATTGAAAACAACCATTTCATGATTGCTATGCCCTAGCTGCCTCCAACCTCTTCTTCCTCCACAAGTTCTTGTTCACAAGAAGCAGGCCCAGGAGGGCACCTTACCATCTGTGTCACACACCTTTTCTTCCTTGCCTATCCCTTCTTGAAAGTTGGTAGCCATTGATTGCATCATTCCAGTTGTGTGAGTCATCCCACCAGGTTTCTGTGATGGCTCCTATATGATAGTTTTCCTGTTGCACAGTGGCCTCCATCTCCTTCTGTTTATTGCCCATGCTGTGTACATTTGCTATAGATGCACTTCAGCTGGACTAACAGTCCTGCCACCTTTCAGGGAGAAGAAGCGCTAATTCCTACCTGAGCATTTTCAGCCACTTCTACAGGTTCTAGCCTCTCAGTGATCCTAGTGTTTTTGCTGCCTGATGGGTCACCATGCTCTACAGCCACTGAGACGGCAGCCTGAAAGACCGTATCAGTACACTGCCCCACGAGCACCAGAATGCCATGTTCAGGCTCCATTGTGTGAAAGACCTTATTCCTATTGTCTTCACAGAGGTCTCTATTTTGTTGTAAAGGATTCATGTTACTAAAGATTCCACCTTTAGCAGGAATTTCTGCCCAGTGGTATTGACCTGAAGGGAAGTTGTAGACAGGCAGATGTTGGTCTCTTCTCCCAGGCAGCCAGTACCAGAACAAGAGGACACAGTCTCAGGCTGCGCCAGGGGAGGTTTAGGTTGGATGTTAGGAAGAAGTTCTATACAGGGAGAGTGATTGCCCAGGGTGGAGTCACCATCATTGGTGGTGTTCAGGAGGAGACTTGATGGGGTACTTGGTGCCATGGTTGTTGATTAGGTGGGTTGGATTGGTTGATGGGTTGGACGCGGTGATCTTGAAGGTCTCTTCCAACCTGGTTTATTCTATGTATTCTATGTATATGTCAGATCTCAAGTACATGCAGCCACATTTGGTCCAACAGCAACAACTTAATGTGCAAAATAGACATGTTCTAATTGAACAAGAGAATTAAACAGAATCCAGGCTAAAGAGAGGTTAGTTCTGAATTTCAGACCAGATGACTAGTAAGCACATAATTAAAGGAAGAATTACTCATTAGAATGGGCGTGCTTTTGGTGTTTTGTTTTTATACATCTGGCATATGGCTGCCATGCTTCTTGTTTGGGTGATATTGTTAAAAAGATTTTCACAAGATAAATTCCTAAATGCTGCTGCTTTCATTTTTCATTAACACTAATTGGCACGATATAGAAATCAGAATGCTACTGAAATCTGTGAGGCTGAATGAATCAAAAGCATGCACAAGCAGGATTATATTTTGCTCTCCAAGTACACTGCCAGACAATAGATTTGTGCTAAGTAGATACCTTTATGAACTTTCCACTTGAAATCAAAATCAGACAGTGCATTGGAGGGCCATTCACTGAACATGAATCAGCATACCAGCAAAGGGACTGGGGAAGCAGTCATGTTGCTTGGTTTCTGAATGATCTACACATTTATGTTAATTTACTGTTACTGTTACTACGCAGATAGCCATGCACAATTCATCTCTTTCTCCTGCAATCCCAAAAGGTCTGCTCATCCAGAATCTGAACTAAAGCAATGTGACTTCTGTTTCAGGTTTTCATTGTCAAATAAAATCAGACTTTCAGTTAAAGCAGTGGTCTAATTCTGTATCCACAGCAGTTTCCCCTAAAAATTCCCTCCACTGGAATGACAATTCCTATTTGGAGCACTTTTATACGTTGGACTTGACGATCTCTGAGGTCTTTTCCAACCTTGTTGATTCTATGAGTCTATGACTTCTCCCTCTCCCTTCTAAACCAGAAAAATTTAGCCTATATTAGTCACTGGACTAGGCCTTGACAAAAGGTCATGAGAGAAGATGTGAACATGTGCCCAGGTCAGAAAGAAGGGCATAAGCTTGCAGCAACAGAAGAGGTATGGAAGGGTGCACAGTAAATTACACTTGTCTTCAGAAACCAGAGCTCTCCTGGAAATTAATGCAGCCAGCAAGTCACTGTGAAGAGGCTCTAGCGTCCTTAAAGTATTTGCATGAAAAAAAAAAAAAAAAAAAAAAAGGAAAAAAAAAAGAAACGAATCAACGCAGAAAGCAAATAGCATAAGTTTTACTCCACGATGATTAGTTCAGACATCCTCAAATACTTTTTGGTATCCTTTTATTAGATGGGTAATCCTAACAAGGATTCGCACCCACTCAGTAGGTCAAAACGGTTTCTTCTCAGTGCCATGATTTTTAGGAGGCACACAGCGGCTTAGTCACTTGGACTTAGTGTAAAGAAGCATTCAGCTTATCTTCATTATTGATTTTATTCTCCTGCTCATTTCAGGCATCTTGGTGAGGGAAGAGCAGCCAAGAGTAGGAAGGGTTGGAGAGAGAGGAAGAACTAACTGGAGAGATGTGTAACTCCAGCACTGCTGTAGTTTGTGCCACCGATTTCTGCTCCAGAACCAAATTGCAGATTTTATGTTTCATTTAAAAAAATATTAAAACAGAAATTAAAGAGAGTGAGGACTACAAATGCATTTACACAGAATATAAGGATGTTAACACTCAGATTTTCCTTTCTGTGAAATAAAACCTGAGAACCGGTTCCTGAGTATCTTTCTTATTGCGCTCTTTACTTTTGATCCTGCAACAATTTTGTAGTAAGGAAAAAAAATGTAAGTTTTGTTCCTACAGAATGACACAGATGACCTTGTAACACTTTGTAATAAAATGTATATTTTATATATTTTACTACTTAATATCTTGGGTAGTGGTATCTTCAGACACCACCATAACTTATTTACAAAGTATATTTACAGGTTCTGCTTGGTTGTGAGTGATACATTTCACGTATGAAAACAATTAAATGATTTAAGCACAGATCTAAGGATTTCCAATACAGCAATTCAAATGGGAAATGAAGGTGCTGTGATCTGTGGTTTCCCACAAATGGGATTCCATAGCAGATTAGCCAGGGACTCACAACTTGCTCCTCTGTCCGGTACCTTCCCAGATGCTGTGACAACAATTCGAGTTGCCCTTGGCTCATAGAGGGCAAGGGGGCCTCTCTCCTCTCATGCCCCATTCACGGTCTGGGTCTGGAGCTTGCCCTTTGCTCAGAGAGCTAGGGGCCTCTCTCTCTCTTGTGTGCTCTGTCACTGGGCTGTAGTCTTTCCATGGCTCTTCTGGGATTCAGTTCTCTTGGAGCTTTCACCTTTCTGCCTTGGTCCAGGTGCAAGGCCTGGATGTAGTTGCTGCCTGACAAGCTCTTTAGCTGCTATTCTGCCAGCGTTTGTCTCTTGTCTCTTTTGTGGTAAGAACAAGGCCCAGGTGTAGTTGGTCTGCTAGGCCAGGCCCTTCAGCTGCTACTCTGGCAGCATTTGGCTCTTACTCTCTGGTGAGAACAAGACAAGTTGCCTAACTTCTTGGCTGGTTTAAATACTGTCCCAAGACAATTAATGCCCTTTGGTAACAGAGAAACCTGATAACTGGACCTATAGGATGGGGCATATCCAAACATGGCCAGGGACACACACAGTTCACAGATGTGTGACAAAGTTAATTATACGTGCTACATGTTTATCTGGACCATCTGGATCCCAGAAAGTGTCAAGGTTTGCAAAGTCACAGGTGCTTACCAGGTTAATTACATGTGCTGCACATTTGCCTTGACTGTTGGACCCCAGGAAGTGTCCAGGTTAGCACATTCACAGGTGCTTAGCCCATTGCCTGGGCTAGGGCATGTTTTCAGGTTTGACCCTTCAGGACACACTTATGAAAGAGAGCAATATGTTCCATATAAATCTTTGCAGGACTGAGGCCTGTAATGATGTAATTTATTTCCAGTTCCCTAAAATAGTATGCAAATGACATAGCAGAATTATATACACGTCCTCTGAAATGCTAGTTGATGCTATTATAGAGATATTCAGAATCAAAATAGGTTTAGTACTCAGTTTCCTATCATCAGATCTCACAGACTTATGTGCAAATTTAGATGCACTGATTCCCCTTTCACTTTGATTTTCATACAGAAGGAATTTGCATGCAAAAGCAATGAGCTGCGTGATGTTCAGGGAAGTTAGTCTTTCAATGCCTTCATAAAATTCATTTAACACATCCATCACAGAGTGCATTTTAGCCCCTCCAAAGTTTAGCTCCTTCCCTAATCAAAGCTGCTTTACAGGTATTAGGCATGGTTATTCTTCAATTTATTCATTACCTATAGCTGAATAAATTCATGCTCTCATCTGAAGCCTATCCTCATTAAAATAACATAGGACAGGACATTATAATTAATAGAATCATTACCATTTAACTACAACCTCCCTTGACCTGCCCTATCAGCGGAAAGAGGCCTTAAAGTGGATTAAAGTGTGGTTTGCACTGACTTGTACCTCTTCTTTCATATCACTAGAAGGAGGGAAATGGGCCACAAGGAAAGAGATGTACTCCCAGTGCCTATGTAGACATAATTCTCTTTTCTATTTGACACCTAGAAATTAAAATGGACACTTTTACAACATTTGATCAGTTTTTCCATTACAGCTGTGACAGAACATTGGGTCTTGTGTTGGGCCAAGAAAAACTGAACTGCTTAGCTGCCATCTGTGACTCTGAAAATACCATCCTGCCTCTTTACCCTGCATGCTTTTGTATGTGGACATATAAACAAGTACTGTTTCAAACTGCTACAACTGGTTAATATCAACAGCAAGAGGCTACAATTTTAAAAGAGAATTTGTCTTTGAAAAAAATTATTAATTTTTAGTATCATCCTTAATTATTCAGAAATCCAATCGAGGATCCTCTCTGAGGAGTGTGGAGACTGCATAATATGCTTCTCAAAAGTTTCATCATATCAAAGAAAGGGAAAGCATATTAAAAAAAAAAAGTAAGAGACTCAAAACCTATGTTGATGATTAATTGAAGATATTTAAAAGAATAAAGACATGAATGGATACTATAGATCAATAGATTAACATCTATAGCAGGCACACCATAAAGGCAGGATTTTGTTTGAACAGAACAGTTTGAAGATATCCCCCATTCAGATAATGAATACTGGTAAAGATTGGCAGTATCTCTAAAACACTACAGTTGCTTTGTGTTTTAATCCAATGTATGTTTAAAAAATTGTACATTGATGAATTCATTATGATTTTGCTAGTTGACCTTTGCCTGGTTTTTTTTAAACCCCACATAACAGATATCACATGGAATGTAATTCCCACCACTGAATGAGATCTGTCACTTTGGGCTATGTTCTATATTGTGCTTAATAGCTATCCAAGTTAAAGTGATATAAGATGGTATAACTTATTCTGTTTTATTCATAGCAGTATGACATAATAATTGTTTCATAGTAATGAAAACTCTTGAAACAGTGACATGATACAGATTTATTATAATTTCTGTAGGGAATGGAAGATCATTTACTCTTCATCTTAAGCAATATATTAGTCACAAGTGGTGTTAATACAAATTATAAATAGTCCACTTTGTATTCATACAGGCTCACAGGCAAAACCAAACTAAAAAGAGAAAAAGAATACATTAACCAGTTGTGCGATAAACAGACTAAGGCCACACTTTCAAGAAACACTGAGTTTTGGGCTAAGTCCAAGCATAAAAAGCTTTGGTCACAACAAAGCCTTTGGGTACATGGTCAGCAGCAACTGGAAAACAAGAATTTGGTAGAATGATGTCTGCACTTGACTCTGCACATCCGTACCTATCTTTTTGAGTTGCAGATGAGATGTAAAGGTGAGACCCCAGGAAGGAGTACCAAAATATGGAAGACGTTTCTCTGATTTTAAACTCTCTTCATAGCTGCCCAGGATCCTGACAGACTCCTTATCATCTGCTTCTACAGAATCACAGAATATATCTGGTTAGAAGAGATTTCAAAGATCATCCAGTTCAACCCTTGACCCAGCAATGAAGGGTGAACACTAAACCATGTTTCTAAGCACCAAATCCACAAGCCACTTGAACCCCCCAAGGGATGGTGACTCCACCACTGCCCTGGGCAGGCCATTCCAATGTTTAATAACCCTTTCAGTGAAGAAATATTTCCTAATATCTAGTCTAAACCTCCTCTGGTCCAGCTTGTGTCCATTTCCTCTAGTCCTGTTGCTTGACACCAAGGAGAAGAGGCTGTGCCCCTCCTCACTCCAACCTCCCTTCAGGTAGTTGTAGAGCTCTCCCCTCAGCCTTCTCTTCTCTAGACTGAACAAAGCCATGTCCCTCAGCTGTTCCTCATAGGCTATGTGCTCCAGGCCCTTCACAAGCCTTATTGCCCTTCTTTGGACAAGATCCAGCTCCTCAATGTCCTTCCTATGGTAAGGGGGCCAGAACTGAACACAATACTTGAGGCGTGGCCTCACCAGTACTGAGTACAGCGGGAATGATCACATCTCTGTTCTTGCTGGCCGTAGTGTTTCTAATAGAAGCCAGCATGCCATTGACTTTCTTGGCCACCTGAACACACTGATGTCTCATGTTCAGCCCAGGTCCCATTTTTAGTGACACTAAACTCCAACAAGTTGTGTCAAAGCAGAGACATCCCCAAAGTACATGAAATGCAGAAAAAAAGGCTTGTATCACACTTCTGCCACTACCATGGCATATATGCAACACCCTGACTTCATCAAAATACACACCACAGCCTAATCCCCCTCTGAAGGGCTATGAGGGCAGGGAGCAGCAAATAACATAGGGCAAGGGGAAAGTACCACAATGGCCACAGTCCCCCACAGAGTGCCAGATCCCACATAAGCTCTCTCCCAGCTCTAGGCGGGAGGATGTGCTCCTCCTTATTCCAAAAATACCACCACATGCTGTGATTTGGTACCATACAAGGCCAAATGAAATTTTAATCTGACTTGACTTTCACCCAGAGATAGATTCAGATTAATCTTCCCTGATGGCAGGAACTCAATTGATGGTACTCCAGATAGATTTTATTATTTGTAGCCTTGTCATTTAATGACTGAATCAGAGGTGGCATGGCGGGGAGAATAAGGACCTCATTAACATCCATCAATATGTAGTATAAAATATGCTAGCTCTAAATCTATCATTTGTACCCCAACTCAGTTATGCCCCTTTAGTACTAGTCATATAATGAAAAGTACAGCAGTTTGGATATTTTGACAGAAAAAGAAATGAAGCAGTGAATTAAATTGGCAGTAGCAGCAATGCAGGGGCACTAAATGAGAAGGATGAGGAAGGAGATTGTGCTGCCTGCCCCACACAGTAATAATGATTAGAAACGATAATAAATTTGTCCAATAGCCAGTACTGGTTGGATGTACTTGTGGCCTCATGAAGATGACATCAGTGACCCACTCTGTAAGTCAGAAGGTAAGTAGGACCAGAAACTGCAGACACTGCTTCAGTTTGTTCATTGTTACCTTTTCTCTTCAAAGAAACTTGGAGAATAATAACCTCCTAATTTTAAAATATAAAAGTTTCTACTGAAAAGAAACTGTTACATGAGAATTTGGGATGTTCAACCCCCTGATCTGGAAGACAGGGACAGAGAGCAAAATAAACCCTCCATAATCCAGGAGGAAGCAGTTAGCAACCTGTTAGGCCACCTGGACACTCAAAAGTCTGTGGGACGGATGGGATCCACCCAAGAGTGCTGAGGGGGCTGGTGGAGAATTTTGTCACCAAGTTTGTAATTTTTCACCTGTCCTTGCTAAGAGGGGAGGTCTTAGCTGACTGGAGACTTGCCAGTTTGATGCCCATCTACAGGAAGGGTGGGAAGGAGAATCCAGGGAACTACAGATCTGTCAGCCTAAGCTCAGTACCTGGGAAGATTATGGAGAAGTTTGCCTTGAGTGCATTCACATGGCATGTGCAGGACATTTAAGGAATAGGGCCCAGCCAGCATGGGTTGACGAAGGGCAGGTCCTGCTTCACAGAAACATTCATGTTGGAAACGAGCCTCAGGATCACCAAGTCCAACCAATAACCCTACTCTACAAAGTTCACCCCTAAACCATATTCCCAAACACCACATTTTTATCACCTTTAAACACATCCAGGGTTGGTGACTCAACCACCTCCCTGGGCAGCGCATACCAGTGTCTGACCACTCTTTATGTGAAAAAAAATTTCCTAATGTCCAGTCTCAACCAACCCAGTCGTAGCTTGAGGCCTTTCTCTCTCATTCTATCACTAATTACCTGTGAGAAGAGACCAGCACCAGCCTCTCCACAATGTCCTCTCAGGTAGTTGTATACAGCAATGAGGTCTCCCCTCAGCCTCCTCTTTTTCAAACTAAACAGCCCTAGCACCCTCATTGCCCTCTTCTGCCCTCATTCCAGCACCTCCACATCTCTCTTGTATTGAGGTGCCCAAAACTGAACACAATACTCGAGGTGTGGCCTCACCAGAGCTGAGTACAAGGGGACAATCACCTCTCTAGTCCTTCTGGACACAGTATTTCTGATACAAGCCAGGATGTGATTTGCTTTCTTGGCCACCTGGGCACACCGCTGGCTCATATTCAATTGCTTGATGATTAGAAATCCCTTTCTGCTAGACAGCATTACAGCCACACTTCCCTAGGCATTGCTTGGGGTTTTTGTGACCCAAATGTAGGACCTGGCATTTGACCGTGTTGAAGTTCATCCCATTAACATTGGCCCATGGATCCAATCTATCCAAGTCCCTCTGTAGAGCCTCCCTACTCTCATGAAGATCAACACTCCCACCTAACTTGGTGTCATCTGCTTGATCAATCTGATCTGCTTCTATGACCAGGTGACCCACTTTGTGGGTAAGAGAAAGGCTGTGGATGTTGCCTACCTGGACTTTAGAAAAGCCTTTAATACTGTCTCCCACAGCACTCTCATGGAGAAGTTGACAGCTCATGGCTTAGACAGGTGTACTCTTCAATAGGTAAAAAAACTCACTGGTTCAACTGAGTCCAGAGGGTTGTGGTGAATGGAGTTAAATCCAGTTGGCAGACACTCACAAGTGGGATTACTCAGGACTCAGTTTCAGGACCAGTCTTATTTAATGTCTTTATCAATGATCTGGATGCGGATTTTGAGTGCACCCTCAGTAAATTTGCAGATTACACCGAACTGAGCTGGAGCATTGATCTGTTCAAAGGTAGGAATTTTTCTGCAAAGGGATCTGGACAGACTGGTTTCAAAAGCCAAGGTCAGTTGTATGAAGTCTTTTCTCCCAAGTAACCAGTGACAGGATGAGAGGAGATGGCCTCAAGTTGCGTCTGGGAAAGTTTAGATTGGAGACTAGGAATAATTTAGTTCCTGAAAGTGTGGTCAAGTAAGAGTGGTGGAGTCACTTGGATGTGTTCAAAGCACCTGGAGGTGTTAGAAAAAAAAAAAAAAGCAGACTTTGCACTTTGTGACATGGTCTAGTGAGCAGGGTAGTGTTGGATTGACAGCTGATTTGATGATCTTAGAGGTCTT
Organism: Melanerpes formicivorus; assembly: GCF_026170545.1. Classification (NCBI taxonomy): domain Eukaryota; kingdom Metazoa; phylum Chordata; class Aves; order Piciformes; family Picidae; genus Melanerpes; species Melanerpes formicivorus. The sequence goes on along the minus strand of NW_027142551.1, from coordinate 75,811 downwards.
TTTCAATGTTAATGTTCCTACACCTGTATTCCTATATTGATTCTATACTTATATTCTATGATTCTATACCTCATTACTTGCAAAAAGAAAATCTTCAGATGGTCAAAACCCAGACAGCACATATCATACACCTGGCAAAGCTTCAAAAATATTTTACAGGACAGAGATGCTGGATTCCACAGCATTCTGCAACCTTACTTGAAGTAAGACTAGCTACAGCTTGTAACAGGTTCCAGGGATCCAGAGCTTTGATGTGACTTAATTTGGGGTAATTTCTTCCCACTGTATGGGATTCAGCTTGTTCAGCAAACCCCACACAATCCCAGTGCTGACCAGCTGACCTTGCACTGTTAGTAGAAATATTGTTTAATCTGTATGAAGCTGTTCAAGGGCCAAAGACCACAAAACAAGAGTAGACTGTGTAATATGCAACCAGGACTTACAGTAAAATGCAGTATATACTATCCTAGAATGTAATACCAGCGAGGGCCTATAACTGAGTATCTTTAGCTGGTCAAAATGGAAAAGTATGATCATAGTATCAGTGTCATAGTATCAGTCAGGGTTGGAAGGGACCACAAGGATCATCTAGTTCCAACACCCCTGCCGTGGGCAGGGACACCCCACACTAGATCAGGCTGGACAGAGCCTCTTAAACACCTCCAGGGACAGGGCCTCAACCACCTCCCTGGACAACCCATTCCAGGGCTTCACCACTCTCATGGTGAAGAACTTCCTCCTCACATCCAGCCTGAATCTCCCCACCTCCAACTTCATTCCATTCCCCCTAGTCCTATCACTACTTGACACCCTGAGAAGTCCCTCCCCAGCCCTCCTGTAGGCCCCCTTCAGATACTGGAAGGCTACAATTAGGTCACCTTAGAGCCTTCTCTTCTCCAGACTGAACAGCCCCAACTCCTTCAGTCTGTCCTCATAGGAGAGGTGCTCCAGCCCTCTGATCATCCTCGTGGCCCTTCTCTGGACATGTTCCAGCACCTCCATATCCCTCTTGTAATAGGGGCTCCAGAACTGGATACAGTACTCCAGGTGGGGTCTCACCAGAGCTGAGTAGAGGGGGAGAATCACCTCTCTTGACCTGCTAGCCACACTTCTCCTGATGCAGCCCAGGATCTGATTGGCTTTCCAGGCTGCAAGTGCCCACTGAGAGCTCATGTTGAGATTCTCGTCCACCAGCACCCCCAAGTCTCTCTCCTCAGGGCTGCTTTCCAGCCAGTCACTGCCCAGCCTGGATTTGTGCCTGGGATTGCCTTGACCAAGATGAAGGACCCTGCACTTGGTCTTGTTGAACCTCATGAGGTTGGCTTGTGCCCACCTCTCCAGCCTGTCAAGGTCCCTCTGGATGGCCTCCCTTCCCTCCAGTGTGTCTGCTGCACCACACAGCTTGGTGTCATCAGCAAACTTGCTGAGGGTGCACTCAATGCCACTGTCCATGTGACCCACAAAGATGTTGAACAAGACAGGTCCCAGGACTGATCCCTGAGGGACTCTGCTTGTCACTGGCCTCCACTGGGACATGGAGCCATTGACAGCCACTCTTTGGGTGCGGCCATCAAGCCAGTTCCTTATCCCTCTAGTGGTCCACTCATCAATGATGTTAGCCGACAATATCTGACATCTGTAAATTTCATTCTGAGGCATAATCACACTGACTCCTCTGCACAGAAAGAGGAAATCAAGGTAGGACTTGACAACCGTAGGCCTGCCCACTCCTTATTGTTTCTAATACAATGAAAATAACATCTTAAACCAAAATTTGCCTCAAGGAGTATGATCGCTTCAATGAAAACAAACAATGAAGGAAATAACTGAAAGTCCTAATAAATATATACTGAAAAAGCATCTTAAAATCATCTCTCTGGAGAGTTTCCACTGACTTCCATAATGTGCATTATGGCATGAAGTGATTTCTCTATGTATTTACTTCCTCTGACACCGAGTCAAATTAAAAAAAAAAGAAAAAGGTCAGTCTAGAAGGCTCAGGTTGTGAACAACATTGCACACTGCAGTCAGAATTGAAGACTTGCTGCTTGGGAAGTGGGAAGATTAATTTTCTATCTGGGTCATATCGTGGTTCACAGCAATTACTCTATCCATAGTGACCCACAGATGACTGCACAGCATGCATTAGAACAAGCACTAATGGAAGAGGCCAACCCAGCTGAGAGCAGCTGGGAAAGCTTGCTGGTCCGGTGCATTGCATCTGAGTGGCAGAGTCCCAGCACAATTTGTGGAGCTTAGCAGTAAATACACAGTGTTCTGGCATGATACTTAATACAAAAGAAAAAGTGCTGCCTGCATTACAAACACAGTCTGCTCCCTCTGCCAGCTTATTTATTCATGAAACTGTAAATGAAGACAGGCATTAACAGAGTAAGCATGTTATTAAATAAGTTTTATTTTTGAATGTAGTAGCATTCAGAATGGAATTCACACTTACCTTCACAAATGTGGCTCTAGAGAGACAAAATGTGAATTTGACAAGAGGACTTTTTAATTTTTTTCCACTGAAAAAAGATTTATTTATTTTTTCAGGCTGAAAAAGAGTAAAGGAAATATTTTCTGAAACTTGCCTTACAATTTTAAAAAGCACAAAATACATCTCCCATAGCTGGTAATGTTGATGTACACATACATACATTTCATTATTTTACCTCTAAGTGATGTCTGTACACAAAGTCCATTTATAAACCCACTGTACAGATTAAATACAACATGATAAATACTTTGTCCTGGGCTTATTTGGAAAGCTGATTTTTTTTCAAGAATTTGTACTCTAAATTGACATGACAATAAGAGTCACAATTTACAGGACTAAACACTAAGACATTGATAATGAAAAGGCAGATTGCAAAATCTCTCAAGCTCTCCTTCTCCAGTTGACTGAGGTTAATAAACTTAGGGGTGCAAAAATTTTGCCAGTTTTCAGGGGAAAACAGTTTCCTTCAAAAAAGCCCCAAAGATAACACACACACACAAAATCCCACTCCAACCCAGCAACCCTTTGTTTACTTCAAGTCCCTCCACCCCTTCAAAACATCAATTTTCCTACTAGAATATTTGCTTATTCAGTTATACATCATTCTGGTAAAAAAAAAAAAAAACAAACAGACAACTCTAGCAAGCCAAATAATTAAAGCTTCTATTGCTCATTTAAGCAGAAATGATGCCAACTTAAAAATGACAGGACCAAAAACTAATCGATCTCCTAGATCAATACAAAACTCAGGTTATAGTCAGGCCATCATTTATTTCAGGTAGAATTTTGCTTGAGCTTTATTTATAAACCATTGTTTATTTCTGAACACAGAAGGAAAACTCTGAGAATACCAAATGGAAATTCATACAGTGCAAACATCAACTTGTTGGATTGTCCAGGTCATAAACTGACACAGAAGAAAAAAGAAGAGGTCTTCAAGTGTCTCCTTGCTCTCTGATGTGTGCAACACTCACACATGTCATTGGTATTGTGGAAAGCTAGATAGGTACTGTAGGAAGGAGGCTGGTGATAGTGAATGTTCATGTGTGAACAAGACCATTTGAATAGGTGAACAGGGATATTTTCTTTCTGGCTTGCTAAAATCAGTAAGACAATTTATCTTTATTACCAGTCTCCCAAAAAGCCCAAACAAAAAACACAAGGTGCACAGAGAAGTCTCCCTTCTATATTAATTCTGAAACTACATTCCCAGAAGGAAACAGAAGATGAGCAGTCTTTCTCAGTTTGTCTTTCCAAGCTGCTGTTCTTTTCTGCTTATCTTAATTACCTGCTTAAAGAACAGGACTTAGGTCAGGTGAACTTGTGATGTCACCAGGAATCAGGTGATGGCTGATGTAATTAGGTGAACCCAATTAACACAGGAGAAACAGGAATCTGGGTCACAGTTGTGGTAGATTAATGAATGTGCATCTCTGCAAGGTCATTTGCCAGAAACTGAATCTCAGCAGTTTGTTGCAATTTTATTGCTGCCCTGCTTTGCTCTGAAGCAAGGAGGTGAAAACATGCAATGCCAAGAAAGTAACTAAATGACTCCATTTGCTGATACATTTGAATATTTATGCTGTCTAATGGACTTCTTCAAAAATTAAACTGATGTTCATGTCCCATTTGGTAATTTATGACAGAAGCCTAGTGCACGATTAAAGATTTTCTTAGGACACGGCGCTATATCTTTAAAACACAGCATTCTTCTAAGCCATCATCCATTATGATGTCTTCTTATGCCACCAGTGGAACAAGATAACATGCCGGTTCAGTTTATATTTTTACGTTTTAGAGGTAAAATATAGTATTTATACCTAGCCTTTGCTGTTATCAGCTGTTCATCTTTACTTTTTCAGATTGGAAAAACAAATGGCTTGACTAGGAATGAAGTAATTTTTTCAACTTTGTATGTACTACAGCAGCTTGAAAAGTCTCAAAACTGTATTGCTCTACCCAGGGTGTACTATGTGTCCTACACAGGTGCAGGAGCTAAAGACCCAAAGATAACAGTCTGAAGAGCATCCGTAAATGGGAGATGAAAGCGAAATGTTTGCAGACCACACTTCAGAACAAGATCAGCACAGAGATGGTGCCCAGCTAAGCAGATGGTGTTCCCCCAGATCAGCCTGCATGGAGAACCTTCCATCTGCTAGCACGTTCAAAACAGGACTTCATAATAAACAACATTTTTAATACTCACTTAGAAATATTTATTTGATTCCATGTTAACATTGATGAACTCAAGCTATATAGCACCAAAAAGTACTCAGGAGGGACGGAAAGGATTAGCAGGAACTCCAGATTGCTTCTTTTGGTGTTCAAAGTCATAGCTATCACACAAACTAAAGAAATAAATGCAGTTATTAACAAGTCAAAATAATTCTGTTGCTCCTGTTTTCCTTAAAAGAAATGCTAGGTACCTAGACATACGTATTTACCAGGTATCTAGCTAATGTGTTTTGTTGTTTGTTTGTTTTTGGGAGGGGGTGGGTGTTTGGTTTTTAATAGGGAAGGTTTCTGCAGTTAGAATCACATCACAGAAAGCCAGTTCTTACATCTCCTGATCAATGCTTTCTCAGGACATAAATGAATCACACAAGGATGAAGACACAGACACAGATAATAGAGTCTGTGCCATAAGTCTAGAGCACAGAATACCTATAGCACTTTTTTTTTTTAACTGCAATTATTACTCTATATTAATGTTAACATATTAAAAATAAAATAAAATAAAATAAAATAAAATAAAATAAAATAAAATAAAATAAAATAAAATAAAATAAATATCCAAGCCCCAAAGAACAATACTATTTATTTCAGCCAATTTTCTGCAACATTGTTATGATGCATGGTGACATAGTAAGATTGTGCAATCTGAGGAGGGCTGGATGATGACTTCCTGGAGGGCAGCTTAAAGCATTTGTGGAAACACAACTATTCAGCCGTTTGGTAGCATCTGAGAAGAATATGTATCACCCTCTCCCAGCTGACTGAAAAAGCATCTCTAACTCAAGCATGAGCTGCTGTGCTTCAGGTCAAATTTTTGGGCAGACGCTATAAACTTCCTCATTTCTGCCCCTTCTCTGACTGCCATTACTCACCAAAACTGCCATCCTTGCTGCTGTCAAGAACCCACAGGGACATGTGTAGTGCAGCAAGACCATGCATACATTTTGCTTCCAGGCCAAGACAATACTCATCTGCTATTCCAAGGGCAAAATGCATCACACCAAATCAGATGAGATGAAAGTAATTTCATTTTACTTTTCTGTTTATTAGCAGAGAATTAAAAAACACTTAAACATGGAATTAATCAAAATATACACAAATGAGGATAAACTAATTGGGACAGCATGGCACTTCAGGATGTGATTTGATGGCCATGGTGGTGTTAGGCTGATGGTTGGACTCGATGATCTTAGAGGTCTTTTCCATTTTTATTTCCAGTTGCTAGCATTTGTTTGTTTGTGGGTTTTGTTTGTTTATTTTTCTGTGTGGGGTTGCACTTAATGTTGCTGGAATGCCATTAAGGAACAGTAGTAATTTCCTAAACCACCTGCCTTACACTAACACTATTTCCAAAACAATATCTTAAGGGACTCTTTAAATTTGTATCTCAGAGTCAATGCAATATTCATGGACTCCAGTATTTGTTTATGGCTCTTCCTATAGACAGTTCTGTCATTCCACTATCTCCACTATCTCCAGTATTCAGGAATGGGAAAACTTAGAATAAAATAAAAAAGCTTGTTGGGGAAGTCATCCATATTTGAACAAATGCTTTGTAAGTTGAAGCCTTTTTGTAAAACCTAGAAACACAGCACTTCACTTCATGAATATATTTATTTGCAGTTCAAAACAAGCAGCAGTTCAACTTTTCCCTTGCAAAATATTTTTCCTATATTGCCTTAGAGTCTGCAATATATAACACATGGAAGCAGATGAAACACCTGCTATATGGGGGAAAAGAAAATTGTAAAAATATACTCAGTGGTGAGAAAAAGCCACATAAGGAGGAGCACTGAAACAGAAGCAACCCTCACTGATGTCTAGATGTATGTTCAAAAAAGAGCAGCTGAGAACTCTTTTAGCAATAACCCTGGAGACATTTTGGAATTTCACTTAAGCACCTGCAACCATGGACTTCCTACAAAATTTTCAGATCTAGAGAATATCACTGTAAATATCAAGATGCATAGCATCTTTAAACACATCCAATTCCACTGAAACATGGATTATTCACAGTACAAAGTAATTAGCAGAAAAGGAAAAATGGGAGGGCCGAAGGACAAAGAAAATCAGGTCCACAGTAACCTAAGACTCAAAGTAGCTTTCTACAGATCCTCAGATATGCTCCTTTTCCCACACAGACAGAAATTATTTAGAAAGAGGGGGGAAACAAAAATGCATGTGCATTTATCTTAAATGATTTTGCAGCTGATTGGTCCTATTAGTACCAAATGGCAATGTTTCAGCTATGAATTTATAACTACAAGGGAGGGAAATGAATACTTCGCACCCAGAGAAAAGGGAAAGGACCAGCCTAAATCAGTTTAACAGAACAGAAAATAATTGCTATAAAATGTCAGCATTCACAAAATGGTGTCATGCAGGTTTGTACACTTAGTCTCATTTTAAGAAATCAGAAATAATTTGCTACTAAATGCATAAGCATCAAAGCTGACAAGTTTCTGTAATTATTTGTCTCCCTGTGAAGGCTGAGGAGCACAAGCTTACACCCAATTCAGGATATGCACTACGTTTCTTTGTCTGAGTACCATGTATCGCAGGTAATGGAAAGAAAAGGTAGACAGCAGATACTTGTGTACTATGAGAAACGTGGTAAACAATAGATGTGGTAAACACATTTACATATGGTAAAGTTTCTGTGAGCTATTGTCAAACACTGAAACACACAGTGGTCACTCAACTCATTGAACTCATGGAGAGAGTTCTCTTGCTGTATGGCCAGTTCAGAGGGGAAGTTGCTCTCTGATGGAAATTGAGATTTTTTTTTCAAGGGCCTAGTAATAAAATTGTATGGATGCCCTAACACTCATGCAACTTGAATTAGGTTGGGTGTGTTCTTCTACAGAGAAAATGACAAACTAAAGCACTTCTATTTCAAAAAACTTTATAGACAAGGTATCAATTCCCCTGAACTTTAACCACAGATGTTTGATTATTTTTGCTTAATAACTTAATAGTTAAAAGATTAAGTCTTGCCTAAACAAAAGGAAACCAGGCAAAATCTTCCCAGCTGCTTTATTTTTTTGCTTTGCCTCAGGGGATACATCTGAGGACAGACGGCAGCCAACACATGCCTCGAGTCATGCATCTTTACTTATACTAGGCCAAGGCAGTGAATGTGAATTACCAGCCAGTCACGTAAAATGTACCCAGAAGCTACCACCTGAGTTTATTTGATATAGATCAATCTACCAAAAAGAATGGGAATAATTGCCTTACTCTTGTATTCTAATATAGTCAACAGCTCCTAAGGGAAACCATACAAAGATAACTTTCAAGGTAGGCCCCAGCACAAACCCAGACAGTCCCTCATGTGTCTAGACATGGTCCCCATCTCTCCCCTCCTTCCTGCAGAAAGCCAGGGTAACACATGAAAAGGAGCCACGGGGACAGGACCATGCCTGTCTGGTAAACAACCCTGTATCTGGGGTAAGGGCACATATACTGGCCACTGTTCCTGCCTGACCAGGCCTATGTTTCTGCCTTTTATGGCCACAGCCTGGCAGAATCCATTCTCATTGGGTAGCCGTGTACTGCCTTTAGTTGCCCTATTGGCCCAATCAAATCTTGGGCAAGATTTATATACAGGCTGGTTTCTAGTTGCCTGTGCCTTACTCAAGACTTGCTTAGGCTTTGCCTTGCTTGAACCTACTTGGACCTGTCTGGCTTGAAGTCACCTCGAGTTGCATTGCCTCAAGAGCCCAGTCCAGAGCCATGAGCCTACCCACCACAAGCTACGAGAGAAGCCACAAGCCTTGGTCCTGGAGCTAAGCAAGCCTGCATCCCCTTGCAATCATGATTTTGCCGTGCCTCGGTTTCCCTAGGACAAAGCAAGCACCTGTCACGATAACATCATTTAACAGCCCACCATCTGCTGAAGCCAGACCAGGCATAGAAGACTGCATGGCATTCCTGCTGGCAACCTGCCATGCCTGGCACATGAGACCACCCCAAAGCCTCTAATACACAGCAGCAGCTCTCCCCACTTGGGTGGAATTAGCTGTGAGTAATTAATTCATTGCCTTTTTGGCTTAACAGTTCTTGTCGAGTCTCCTGCTGTATGATCAAGTACCATTTCACTCTTGGGGGTCTCTCTTTCTGATACTCCTCCCAGTTTGCATAAAGTTGTTAAAATTGTTATATTTGCCCAAATACTGTACATCCCAATGTAAATATATATTCTAACCGTACACCAAACCTATCTAATATGTTTGGGCAAATTTTGTAGTAATCAAAGGTTATTAATGTTTTATAAATATTTGCAATATACTTTATAAATGAAGGAACAATACATTCTTTTAACAATAACCAAACTTGCTTGGTGGCAGACCGAATGGTGCCAGTACTATAGTTGCCAAAAAGCTATGGTTAAGGGGTGGCATTGATGAACTTGGGGCTTCTAGAGAATAGCCTGAAAAACACCAGCAAGGAGTGCTAAAGCTTGGAGGTATAAGAGTGACTTGTTTAAGACAACTCATGAAAAAAATTACATACATTATCACAAATGCTGCACAGCACAAAGCAGTCTCATTTATTCTCTTTCTCTGACAACCTGTGGTTGTTCCTCATGCTCATTGTTCTAAATCATGAAATCTACCTCTGAAGATTACAAGGAATTGAATGCCAGGTTTTCCCTCTCAGTATCACATTTAGCAGCAATAAAGGTCTTGTTACTAGCACCGCTTAGTATTTTAAGAGAATGTGAAATATTCGCAAGTGAATATTGACCTATCTTACTTAGACTTCAAAGGGTATCTCTTAAGTGATGGAGGAGTAACTGTATCTAAAAAGCTCCAAATGCAAGGAGACAATAACTGAAAAGTCTTCAGAACAGTAAAACACAGTTTGCCCCAAAACCAGACTATCGTCTGCTACTGCTTGGAATATATGTTTATCCCTTATCCGTTTTCCTCTGGGAACGGGGTCTAATCTGTTACCTTAAGTGTATGACTGAATCAACATAAGACCAGAACAACTTGCAAAAATAAGGAAGTGCCATATATGTCAACAGCAGAGGAGAACCAAATGGAGTAATATGAAAGCTTTAGATGAAATGGAGGTACAGCTTAGTATCATAGTGTACCTTAGTTTGGTGATTAAAGACAAGGTAAAACTGAAAACTGATTTCACACTATTATTCTTTATACTTATGCATTTATATGTATACACCCATGTTAGTGTCGAAGGACATTTTGCTATGGAGACAACAAAATCTGCTAAAAATTCTTCAACTGTAAAAATGTCAGAGGTAAATGTCATTAATCCCACCTAACAGATGGTAACCCCTGAATACATCAGAGTACAGACTCTCTGATGACCATTGCCTGGTATCAAGTGTTTGGAAGCAGAAAAATTTGAAATTTAATGAAGAGCAACAACAAAGGCTTTGGAAGTAAAGGCCCTTCCTCGTTCTTGTCATTGTACAAACTAAGCAAATGTATGACTTTCTGAAAGAAAGGAAATTAACTAATTGGCAATTAGCAAAATTCTCTGTGGAACCTACGCTTCTCTGCAGGGCCAGGAGTACATGGATGAGAGTGTAATAGCACCAAAAAAAAAAAAAAAGGAAAGAAAAAACCTAATTAAATGTTCTATTTCATAATCTCTTACTCTAATTCTTTTACTCTTTTTGTGTATGACATTCTTAAAAGATTTAAACTTCAGTGGTTAACTTATAATCTTTTAATTTTTATTAAAACATTTCATTGTTCTCAGTGTTTGCCCTCTGTTGTTTCACCTTGATTTTAACTTGAAAATGTGCCTTTATTTTCTATTACATAATAGTAATTGAGCTAATAATACGGCGACACAGAAGTATTTTTCCTCCCTGAAGGATTCAATATGCACTGAATATCAAGACAGAAAATATTTTAATGGATTGCCACACAATTCAAAGTTAAGGCATTTTCAGGTTACACAGGGCAACACCTGAACAACAAAATAGATGGTAAAATGACTTGAAATGCATCAGGCAGAATACAGTCACCTATGGAGACAAAAGTCAGAGGGAAACTTATGTAGACAAGCATGTAAATTACCCAGGGTAAAATCTAAGTCATCACAGATTTACTTTTTCAGAGACAAATGGGTCTAATCCTGAGATAATATTTGCACACAGAAAGCAGGGGATTCAGCAGCAACACAGTGGGTCACAGGTGAAGCACAGTGGGGAAAGAATAAAGACTGGCACATTATTTTAAGTGATTTTTCCTGCCCCAACTGTACTCTGCCTGATGAGTCATAGAAATACCCTGAGCAAAACTAACAGGGAAAGAAGGGAGGAAGCAAAGAAGGGAGAAAGGGAGAGAACAGTATTGCACCACAGAGCTGTTGTAAAATCTTCACAGTTTTGAGACTGGTTGTAGGTGAGTAAAACAGGGAAATGTTTTTTGTGGGAAAGCTCTGTGAAGCTTCCACATAAATGAAAGTATTTAGGGCATGATTCTGATTTCCTACCTCTAAATCAGAAGCAACTCCACCAATGACACCCTTCTAAAACTTTTTCAAGAAGGTCTGTCATTGAGTTGAGATGCATGACCATAAGTGCACTAGAGAAAGGTGATTACCTGCTATCAGATTACAGTTTTACAGCTCCTACATGCTGTATGGTAACAGCTGATGCAAAATACCAAACCCATGCAGATAGTTGCTTCAGGTATTGCCTATCACAAGGAATCCACCATCAGTCTCTAGAAAGATGGTTGTGCAACAGATCTTGTACTCCCAATGAGGGCTTTCAGCTGCAGGTACAGTATGTGCCAATAACTTGCAGAACTGTGGAAAATTTGACAGGCCAAAATTAATGAACTAGAAAAGTGTTCTCTTTCCCTCCTTGACCTGCAAACTCTAGCTGTTTTTCTCTTTTGACTAGACTTCCTGCCTAGTCTGTGCTTCAAATATTGTGCTCAGAGGCCCACAAAGATCAGTGTTTTCTCTCAAACAGCAGCCTGTAGCAATTGCCCAAAAAGGAAGTCAAGCACATGGTACAAACATACCGATGTTTTCTAAATGTCTTACCAGCACTGGGCTGTTGGTCAGGGAATTCCTGAATCAAAAGTAATCTTTTCACTCAGTAGGCACTTATATATTCTTCTATCATTTGTCCAGCCCCATTTAAATCCGTATTAAGTATTAGCCTCTCATAGCAAAGAGTTCCTGTGGTGGGTTGGAGTTTCTCCCCAGCATTAACTTTGCCAGACCAACTGAGTTAGAAACAAATGAAAGCTGTATTTGCAAGCAAAAACTACACTCTACAATGGAATGCAATAGATAGGTAAAAAATATACAGTATTTATAATATTATACAGATATTTACAATTAGCAAACAACACAAAAACCCCTTGGTCAGAGACCAGGGAAGCCATTCCACTGCCCCCCCCAAGAGAGAGAGAAGCAGAGAGAAAGTAGTGGGTTATATTTAACTAAACAGCTCAGCCAAGGCCAGCCAACAAGCAGGTTAATCTCTCCTGAGCAAAGCAAAACAGCAGAGATCAGAAAAGAAGATAAAAATTTGTTTAGGTACAGACCCTCTTATTCTAGATATTTATCCAATGAATTTGTTTAGAATAATCTTTTGTTTTCCTGTTTACACCCAATAGTGATTTATTTACATTTTTCTACTTTTCTATTCAAAACCTGTAACTAAATTTTAAAGGCATGGCCTAGAAACCACCGCAGTTCCACAGCTTAATTACTCAGACGATAAAGAAATAGCTCATTTTGCAGCTTTAAAGAAGGTTCTCGCTAGTTTTATATTGTAGCCCTATGCTCTTGCATTAGCAGAGAAACCGGCCAGCCTCTACTCATCTTCAAGTACCATGATTCTGTAGCTTTCTAGCACACTTATCCCATCTATTTCCTTTTTGAGCTAGGAGTTCTTGATTATTTAGTTGCTCCTCATAGGGAAGTTCTTCCATATCTTTGATTTCCCTAATTATTATTCTTTCTACTGTTCTCATTTCTGTGCTATCCTTTCCTGAAATGTGGGAGGATTAGAGGTGGAAACAGTATTAAGACTTGGGTGCATCAAGAAACTCCACAATGGTATAAAGACACTTGTTTTCTTCTCTGCTTTGCTGTTATAATTTGTAACAGTCTGTTGCTTTTTACATAGCTACCACTGTTCAGACATTTCTGTGGAACTGTTATAACCCCAGAGTTTGTTTTCTCCCTGAATGGCAACAGTTAACCCAGGGCAAATCACTGCACATGTAACATGAAAGTTATTTTTCCCCCCCACACATCACCTTACATTAATCTGTCCTGAATGGCATCTGTCATTTTATTGTACATACAGTGTTGAGGTCCTGCTATTTTCTCGTAACAAGCCCTACTCTATGCTCTCGTAACAAGCCCATACTCTAACTATGCTTTGTGAAACCGTACCACTAAATCTGTTTCCCTTGTCTCTCCCTTTCCATATTATTTATAAATAGTACAGGTCCCAGGAGTAATTTCCCTACACTGAGAAAGCTTACTATTTAATTCACTGCTTTTCCTCATATTTTTGTTCTCCAAACATTTATTCCTTTTTTTGCTACCAAGTAGTTACTGAGCTTTCTTAGGAGCCTCTGACAGACATATCATATGGATCTCCCTCCATAATGGACTGACTTTCAGGCAAGCCAGGTTTCTGGATGCACTTAGGAACAACTCTTAACAACTAGAGAAATTAAGTACTTTTGTTGTTGTTGTAATGTGATCAAGTTGAATCTGCTGGACTATAATAATATTCATCCACAGATAAGGAGAAAGCATTCATGTCGATTTGCCACTCCAGTTTGTCTCTAGTGGAGATAATTTTGCAACATGAATTCCAGCAGCATCAAGAGGCTTTCAAAAGGCCAAAAGGGACATCAACAATGGACTGTACTGTATTACTATAGCCATTTTCTAAGAATTTGCATTCACCACTCCATGAACGTCTATGTAATACAAAAACATAAAGTTAAATGGACTAAGGACAATGTGTTTAGGATTAGTAAAAATAAAACACTTAGTAAACATGCATGTTTTTCAAAAGGCTTCCTTCTATGGGTGTACTAAATCTGTGTTGGGACCACCTGAGAGAAAATCCATAACAAGATGTTTCCCATCAATTTTTGTGTTTGTTTGGGGTTTTGTTTTGTTGTGATTTATGTTCATAGTATCATAGTAGTATCACAGTATCAGTCAGGGTTGGAAGGGACCACAGGGACACCCCACACTAGATCAGGCTGGACAGAGCCTCATCCAGCCTGGGCTTAAACACCTCCAGGGACGGGGCTTCAACCACCTCCCTGGACAACCCATTCCAGGGCTTCACCACTCTCATGGTGAAGAACTTCCTCCTCACATCCAGCCTGAATCTCCCCACCTCCAGCTTCATTCCATTCCCCCTAGTCCTATCACTCCCTGAGATCCTGAGAAGTCCCTCCCCAGCCTTCCTGTAGGCCCCCTTCAGATACTGGAAGGCTACAATTAGGTCACCTTAGAGCCTTCTCTTCTCCAGACTGAACAGCCCCAACTCCTTCAGTCTGTCCTCATAGGAGAGGTGCTCCAGCCCTCTGGTCATCCTTGTGGCCTTCTCTGGATCCGTTCCAGCACCTCCATATCCCTCTTGTAATAGGGGCTCCAGAACTGGACACAGTACTCCAGGTGGGGTCTCACCAGGGCTGAGTAGAGGGGGAAAATCACCTCCCTCGACCTGCTAGCCACACTTCTCTTGGTGCAGCCCAGGATCTGATTGGCTTTGTGGGCTGCAAGTGCACTTTGAGAGCTCATGTTGAGATTCTTGTCCACCAGCATCCCCAAGTCTCTGTCCTCAGTGCTGCTTTCCAGCCAGTCACTGCCCAGCCTGTATTTGTGCCTGGGGTTGCCTTGACCCAGATGCAGGACACTTCTCTTGGTCTTGTTGAACCTCATGAGGTTGGCTTGTGCCCAATCATTGGTAATCATTTGTTCCCATGTCCCCAGTGCAATTACACTACAGTAAGTGTATTTTCTATAAACAATATGCCAACACCACAGTATTGCAATGGTGTGGAGTTTTGCAGGTGAGCAAGATGGAAGAAGATACAGTTTGCTTCTCTAATGAAAAAATTCTCTGTGGAAGAAAAAGCCAAGACAAACATTTTAAAGACAAGTTTCTTTGGTCTCAAGGTAGCCAAAGGACAAACTGAAAGCCCTCAGTCTCAGTCAAATTTTGAGTATTCAAAACTGACCCACATACAGCCATATGAAAACAAAGGCACCCTCACTGCAGCTTGGCACTACGTATATCCAGGCCATGAGGATCAGCAGTTGAGGCTTGTCAGCTCTGGCAGCTGTTTCCAAAAACCAATTAATTGCTCCAAGATGGCTTAAGCTGATCTGTTACTGCAAATGGCTGCAGGGCCTTGAAAGCTGGGTGCACTCAGTATCCCCCACCACTGCAGGTGAACTGCTAGTGATAATGGTACACCTTTTGTACAAAAAATGAAATAAAGCCCCCTGTAATGCAGGCATAGCTCAGATGTGGTGGTGGGACACATATGAAATGGATAAAATACTGTTTTTCTCAGTAGTGTTAGAGTGCTCATTTTTACAGTTTTTCTGTCAGGCAGTGAACTAGGGAGAGCATTGGTATCTTGGCAGGTTGAAGTGACAGCAGTTACTTTATTTCCAAAATAGGTCTTTGTGTAAAATAACTAAGCATCCTTGCATGGACTTTAATGGGTGCTGGAACATAGCAATGCTTTGACCTTGCCTTGTCACCAGAACAGTGGTGGCTATCCTTGCAAATTCCTTGCAGAGAAATTGGATACTGAGTATCAGGCAGAAACAGAACTCAGTTTCCTTAGTGTGATATAAAGAGTCTTAAATCACTGGCAATGTTTTCAGGAAAAGCAAAGAACTGAATTTTTTTAATGACATGTGCGAATGGCAGTTGAACACACACCCTGGCACAACACTTTAAACTAACATTCAGTTATATGGCATGACTTAAATCTTTCCAGAACACCACTGAAGAAACAGATTTTGTTTCAAAATGCTTACCCATGGAATATTTAAGGAATTCACTTTACAAAACAGTTGGAATGCATTTGACCTTCACCAACACTTGAAACCTATTTACCTCATGATGACACAGCTGGTACCTCTGAAGTGGTACATATATTCTAAGTTCAAGTTGTCTTGGATTTTGTTATCAGAATATCTTTCTCACAGAAAGCTATGCAGCCTCCACAATGAAAATTCACAAGTCTACCCCTGTTTTCTTACAGCAAAATAGAAAGTAATATTGTAATTAATTTACAACTTTATATATTATTTCAGCCAATATTTTCACCTGCAAACAAGAATATAGAACATAGCAATAACCTTTGTATGGATAAACTGGAAATCAAGGATGAGAATCTCAAAAAATGGCTCTATGTTAACCATTCATAGCTGAAAGTCTGAAAGGATACTGAAGCATCTTGTGATAACTACAATTATTCTGTACTACAGCTAGAAAAGTAGAAAGACTTTTAAAAAAACCCACAATTCTGTTATTACTTTGGAAGCAGCAAGACAAAGAAAGAAAAAGGTTTGAGAAGAAGCTGGTAGAAAACAACAAAACCCACCACAACCAACCCAAAAATATCAAACCAAACCAAACGAAACCAAAAACCCCAACAACACCCAAAGAAACAAGCAAACAAAAAATTGAAAAAACCCTTAAGAGACAAAACATCTTGAGAGATGTAAATTGAAAGGCCCAAATCATTTCAAAAGAGACTAAACAGTCAATGGATGTTTTTATAAAGCATTATCAGCAGTTCTGCCCAACACAGAAGCAGAAACATTCTCAGTAAAGAATGAGTACAAAGAAAAAAACAAACCAACAAACAACACAGCAATTAAGATATGCCTATATTGTGAAACCTAAAAGATGGGCAAGATTTGGTAATAAAGACCTTCTGACAATCTGATATTGACTTAAAAGCTTCAAAGTGTCAAAAACCACAGAAGCAAGCAAATACAAAAAGGAAAAATTGGTTAGAGAGCACTTGTTAAACAAGTGGCAAATTCTCCATTAGTCATCTCTCATCCTTTTAAAAAGAACACGAAAAGTACAAAAGACACTAGTGCAACTGAAGAAAGATTCAGAACCAGCATTTGAGATGGTGGTGACATCATCAGCCTCAACATCTAGGAAAAATCCGTATTATTCTCAACAGCGAGTAGTGGGTACAAAAATGAGACGCAATTTCCTTCCTTCTGCAACCTGTCAAGAAGCAAGTCGGTCTCCAGACCAGAAAGCACCAGGAAGGTTTTAAGGCATCAGTGTCAAGTGTCTGGTCTTATTTTATAGAGCTAATGTAAACTGACAAGCATCATTCATGAAACATATTAGAGATTTCCAAAATGCTCTTGATAGCAATTGTGCTGCCAGAAAGTCCAATTGTTTGTAATGATAACTTGCGTAAAACCAGAAGGTATAACATTCCTGTTATTATTGACAATCATGACTGTGTGCAACAAAATTAGCTGCAGTGATCAACTGAGAATTTTCATGGAGAAATGGTACATTTGAAAGATATTCATTTCACTTCCCCAGTGGAAGAAACAGACCAATTATTAGGAGACACATCAAAACATGTTGGTCATTTTATTAACAGGGAAAGCAGAAAGTATGGCTAGTAATTATTCCAAATCCCACAGCAGACAGAGGCATATCAATAAATTTATACAATTTTATATTTTTAAGAAGCAGAATGTATGATGATCATTAAACTGTCCTAAAATTCACACAATGAAAGCCAAGGCAGGAAGTCATTTTTATGGAGGGGCAGGGCATACCAGATGCATGTAACAAAATGTATACATTTTTAGTTGCATTAAGTCTGTTCTCCATGCCTGGATCACAGTCACAGAACTCCACAGCAGCATTTGATAAAAGACATCAACTTATTCAAAAAGACCTCATGGGAGACCTCCAGAATCCCTTTAACAGAAATGCAGTATCAGATATTGTAGGCTGAGCACATGAACATAAACTATTAAAGCCTAACAAGGAGAATGACAGAAGTTGTTGGCACATGCTTTAGGAATGTTGATGATATGACTTTATTATCAATTGATAACCTGAAGTCTGAAGGAAAACAAAAAGGAGAGTTAGAACAGTAACATAGACTGAGAGGCACATCTTCATTTAATTGATTTTAAAACAAAATGATAGGCCATGACATTAAAGAAACAGTTTGGTCCTCTAACTGACCCAAGTGTGAAGTAGAATTAGCTCCCATCCAAAACTTCAAAATATCTCAAATGAGGATGTTGACACGAAGGACACAAGACAGCACAGAGTTAGAATAAAAACAAGAAAATTATTTGCCTTAAAACTGAATGCCAATCTACCTATGACACTGGACTTAGGCATTACTTCAGTGCTTCCAATTACTGAATGTCAAAAAGAGAAGATAAATTGAACAAGGTTTCTTCAGTAACATCTCTGAAAGCCAAAAAGAACAACTGCCAAAAAGACTGAAAAGAGGCTGCTGCAGAAGGAGCCATATACTGTTTCTCTACTGTGGTCAGAGGGCTGGCACAACATCACAGGGTTGCTTAGGTGAGAGAAAGAGTCCATTTAAGGATGATCCATTGGCACCAGGCAACACAATGAAATTTTCATTACGAATAACAAAAGCTCCAGGGCCAAAAGAGTTTGCAGTTAAGGACAACAATCACTTTGATTTGCAGAAGTACAATGCAACACATTGTAACAGAATCTTAACACTGCCTGATTGTGCCAGTTCCTTCACACATGTTATGGAGCAAAAGTAATCGCAGACAACTAAAGCAGCTAATGGAACAGATTATAGACAGATTCAGCAATTTAAAATAAGTACTGAACAGCTAATGCACAATTTTGCATGAGCAGGGTTGTATAATCTACCAAAGGCCAATACCAGCAATTACCAGAGGAGCACTTACCCTCTGATTTTATAAGGCACGACACAGATTATTTGGTGATATGCAAACGGTGAGCCTTCAGAGAGGACAAAAAGATTTTCTGTAAGTCATATTCTGCTCAAAATACTGTAAGGGGTGTAGCAATGTTGGCAATAAGCAGTGTGAGCAATCTGGCAGTATAGGCTTAGAGCCTGACATGGTGGTAGGCCATTCTCAGCATAAGCACAGAAGTAGCTAGCAATTTAGCAAAACAGTGCTATGCCTGTGCCATGTAACTAAAGCAGGACACTGGTAGCTATAAACACATAGAGTTATCTTGGAATAACAGGACACACACGGGCATCAACAACCTTGCGTGTTATTACTAGTTTAACCAATAATCAGTAATAGTGCGATGTGTGGTCACTCGTGAGGAACCAATGAAGCTATGCCAACGATGCTCTCCGAATCTATATAGGCTGTAAAGGTTCCCTTAATAAATATTCATCATCATCATCATTCATCATCATTCGGTACACACTATACTAGTACAATACTCGTACAATAAAGGAACAATACTAGATCATATTGGTCATCCATATTGATTCCGTTCTCTGTCATCTACAAAGGGGTTAATACAATTTGGAGATTAGGTTGTTACTGAGTGTGCTGTATACAGTCCCATGCCATTTTGGAGAGAAGCTCTCTATTCATTCCAAGGAACAAATATGTTCAAGAATTTGGGCAGCAGGAGCTACTCCACAATGTTTTGCCAATGCTCTTTACCAGTCCATCATGGTGACAGGAAACAGCCCATATCAGAAGTGTCTGTGACCTGTATGCAGATGGAGCCAGCAGTGATGCAGGCAGACAACATGTACTGTGCAAGGAGGAAGCATGTCATATCCTCATATCCTATGAAAGGCAAATAGGTTGCAACATTTGCTAGATACTCAAGTTTTATTTTCCCCAAAGAATTGCTGTAAAGTGTGTAGAATCTATTATAAACACAGTGCTAAGTCTGTTCCAGAACTCTGATGTCAGGAGAAAGAAAAATGTGTAAACACTCAAAGGAATATAGACAAAAATGCAGGCTACTACAAACATGTTCCCCATTGTCTGCTTTCCTTATCAGGAACAGGGGTGACTTCTATTGTGTCATCGCAAGTCATAATATTAACATATTACCATGATATGAACAAATTAATTGTTTCAGGAGTAATTTACTAATTTAATGGTAAATATACTTTTCTGTAAATTCTTGAGTTTCTTGTGTAATTATCCTTAGTAGAGCTATGTGAGAGAAAACTCCTCTGCTACAAAAGATTTTAAGGTCCTCTTTTTCTCTTGTTCTTCGTTCAGAGAAACCCCAAGCCACCTAAAAATTCTTATGAAAATCTAGACAAGCTGAAACAATCCACAATCTGTCCAGTCACAGCTTCACTGGAGATATGAGATGCCATGACTCAAATCTTAGGTCAGGCTAACTACTACCAGACAAATGAGTGGATATCCTACAGCCTAGGTGAGTGCACTAATTACCAGGCTTTCTGCTATTCTCAGGTGAGCTGCTCTCAATTATTCTACTGGAGTAACCTCATCTTGTATAACTAATTACACATTTACAGCACTATCACGGAGGTTTTTCTAAGCCCACTGGTTATGGGACTCCTCTCAAGTTGTGAAAGATCCAGATTCAATTAGTGTTTTAATTACTTACATAAAAGAGAATTGTTTTCACAAGAGAGGCTTAAATCGTAACATCCCCAAAATTGCCTCAAGGTTAAGACATTCATATAGGACATGAGTGACAATTTCAAGCTCTCAACCTGAACTACATAATAAGGCTTTTATATGTGACATTGTGCAAGTGCTCTGCCAGGGTAGGTGCTCCCACCTGGACACCAGAAACTTCCTCTGTTGAAAAGTGGTAAATTCTGATGTTGGGAGACTGTCCTAGATATAGTTGTAACTATAAAAATATATACATCCATATACATATGAACAGTAACATTCCCTAAATTCTTTTTTAGCATAAAGAGTAAGAAAAATATTCTTCACATCAAAAAACAATAGAAACAACAGAAACAACAAATATCCCAATAGCGTTCATGATTATTATTTCAGACACAGAAGCCTCATCCACAGTGGTTATATTTCAGCATGAAGGCCATGAAGACCATTCTTTCTATAAGCTATTGGAAGAGGAGTCTGGAACTCCTATTTGTTCAGAGCCTTGGTTTGTCAATTAATATTTGGGGTGTGGCCACATAAGTTAATTTATGTACTATATATGCACATATGTCTATAAAGTATATACACAAGTTTTCTGTTAATATGTGCACTGTACTTGGTGTTCTCAAACTGTTAAACTGCTAAACACTACAGGGTTATTCACAGCTTCTATACCTCACTCCACATACGGTATACAGACAAAGCTCAACCAACTCGTGCCTTAGAGACAAAATAACTGGAACTGAGCAACATTTTAGCCTGGAAATTTTCAGAATGTGAATCAGATAGTGTTTGCTATATGGGAATTTTGTAATTTTCCCTTAGGAAAATAAGAGTCAAAGATAATTTCAAAAAGTTTGTGAATCAAAATATTGGTATTCTTCTAAAGCACAATATTTCATTTTTAAGGTCTTCTATGAATGTCTCTGATACCTTGAATGTTCTAGGGACAAAAGCAATTATCGAAGCATTAGAATTTTCCCAGAGGACAGGACTTGCATCTGGCAACCACTTCAGTAGTTTCTCAAAGGGAAATTACTCTGGACACCTTGTGTCGATTTAATCAGTTCTGTGAAGCTCAACATTTTCAGTCTAAAGCTTCAACAAAAAACCCAAACCACTGCTATTCAATAACTTGCATAGCTGCCTCTGTTCCTAAGGAATCTATAAATGGAAGTGGTATTGGTACTCATGACTCATATACGTTGGCAGCGCTGTGTGGGCAGTCCAGCACAGCATGTTCTCACCCCAAGACTGATTTACCTGGCTAGAACCTGTTTTCATTTCTACTTACCTCCTTCTCAATAAAATTAATATTTGCATCTTGTCTCACAAAATAAAGATATGGATTCAAATAGCATTGATTTGATAGTCACATATTATAAAAATGTTATCTTTATTGAAGCTCCATAAACATAATAATAAAGAATGTTACCCTGATTCAGAAGCCCATGAAGTTTTATGAGTAATGTGGTGTGGTCATGACTTCACTGGATCTAATAGCCATCATGCTAATTCAGAAATTACTCCTCTGACCCTTTCACTAGCTCAAAGATTGACCATTCCCCTAATGTTTATTCAAATATTATTTTAATAAAGATTACATATTGTAGAATTTTATGCCTTCCTTTCTAATTTAGTGTCTGCTTCTCCACTTCACCTTCCCATTTCTAACAATACATTGAGCAAGCAACTCATCAATTTTTCTATCCCACATTACTTGTCCATTATTCTGTGGCAAGTAATCCTGTACAAGTAAGATTCACATTACAGGATTCCTCAGAAAGGAAGATAACTGTTTTGAATTCCTTTATTTGGCATGCATTTTTAATTGTTTCATTGCCCATTCTGCAGCTGGTGCTATAGGTGTTCATATTTATCTCAGAGCAATTAAACAAACAAACAAACAAACCACAAACCAAACCAACAAACCAAACCCCCCAAACAACAACAAAAGCCAAAAACCAACAAAAAATCCCAAACACAACAAAACAGCCAACATTATTTGGAATCCTGCAATATTGAAACTGTGTTAAGCAGTTCTTGAGCTTTTATCCCAAGTCCTCTCAGCAGTCACAGGGTAATGTCCATTCCTACCTCTGCTCACCTGTTGTCAAACATTTGCTGTCATTTGCAATCAAAGTAGTTCTGTTCAACTACTTGGCACTCACTCCCACATCCCTGTGAAGGTCCACAAGGCAAACAGCTTTACTTGAGCATCAGCAGAACCTTTGCAAAAGACTCTTCAAGGAAGGGAGTTGTGAAGACTTCTGCAAGGAAAACCCTCAAATACAGTCTGTGAATTAAAACATCCAGTCCCTGGCACACCAGTGTAAATGAGGGAGTACAGAGGAATGATCTAAGACTGACATTTGAACAAATGACACTACTCTCCTTGAAGAGCTTGGATTGGGGTGCATGATAAACACAGACTCCTTGCTACATCCATTCTGGAGGAAGCAAATATATTCACCATGCTCCTCCCAAAATAGCCACTTAATCTATCAAAATTTGCTAGATTAAACATCAGTTGATGGGGGGGAAACAAAAACCAAAACCCATCAAAAACCAGACTATGACCAATAAACCTGTATTTTCTGTAGAACAGGAAAAGCCTAACAAGACCAGTGAAAAGAACACAAAACCACACTCTGCTATTGCTGAGATGCAGTAGAAAACAGAAGATGAAAAATGTCTTCCTTGCAGAAGGGATATTGGTTAACCAGAGTTCCTGGCCTCGAACCTCTTCTGCTGACAATTTTGTACTGTCCATATTTTGAGTAGAGGAAATCCGGGATTTCACAGTAGTACCTTTGACATTGACTCAGAAAACAGGTGTGGGAATCTTCCCCCTGTATCCATGCTATTCCTCCTCTTTCCTCTCCATTGCAATTTCAGTCACTGAATGAACTGGGACACAGGGGATTTGCACCAATTTGAAAACAACTACCCCTCCAGCCCTGGAAAATCCCTATCCAGATACCCACAAACAAATTAACACAATCAAATTCCAGTAGGAGTGCAGATAGTGACAGGAAGAAAGAAGAAAGCTTTACAGAAATGATAACAAGAAAAAATGCCTTTCAGCAGTCATACGAACTTGAAAAGAGAAGGTTTGTCGTTTAATTGAGCTCTCAGGCATACGAGTGTCTTGAGAAATAAGAAGGATCCTATTGACTGAAGCTCCGACTGCTTCAGGGCATTTCCAGCTTTGAAGATGGAGGTGCATCTTCAACCTCAGGGGGACAAAACTGGTGAAACTGAAGTTCACTGTGAGTAAAAGACAGCACTAAATGTAGCAAGCTGCTTGCTCTGTCCACTTCTGCAGAGCCATGGTTTGTGCTGGAAGAAGGCTTTGGTTGTCATCATAAGTGGATGAAACAGATAAACTAGCTATAAACAGGCTAAATGGTATATTCAAAATGGGCATGGGACTGCCAAAGGTAGCTGATTCTGCTGTTTAATAGTTCCCCAGCCTTTCTGGTTATCCTGTGTCCTGTTGTACCATGAGCTGCTAAATAATACTCTCCCATAGTCCTGTGTTCTCATCAAATTCACATGCAGGTTGCATAAAGAAACAATTAATAAGTATTTGTCCCCAAAAGGAAGAATAACCAGTAATTATTGTACCTTCTTTACTTGGAGGAAAAATAGGTTATGGGTCGAAACCAGATTTTCAAGAGGCTTGAAACTCCTTGCCCTTTCATCAGTGACTTGCAAACAGTCTGCTACACGCTGACTGATAGCAAAAATCTGCTTTCACTCTCATACGCACTCTAGCTTCCAAGAAAAACTTATCTCATGTCTTTATTATGCTGAAGCTTTTTAGTAAGAGGCTGAATAGGAATAGATGGGGTGAGGGCAAGAGAACAAGAAGGCAAGAAAAATCTTTTAGCCCCAAACTAAACTATGCTAAAGATTTCCATCTACAGTAGAAAAATATTTGCCTCAAGAAAGTAATTTATTCAGCTGCTCAGGAAAAAGGCTCCAATGCTTTCTGATAATGCATTTTCGTAATGATATCAGTGAGTCAGAAGCATTCACAGAGCCACTGAGTACTTCAGGAGATTCCACCGGGAGTTGTGCTCAAATTTTTAACATTTCTTTACTACTGACAATCAAAAATAAATATCCACAAGGAAGTCTCCTTAAGTTTAACAGATTAGTCTTAGGAAAACCTGGCTGTTTTTATTGACAGACTATTTCTCAGAGAGCCCAAGTTTCAACTTGCCACTCTGCCAGATGAAGAAATCACTTAGGCATGCCTACGTGGGCTAATTCCAATGGGTTACATACTTCTTCCCACAGACCCTAACAAAAGAAACCATTACAAGTCTATAAAACAGGAGAAAATGCTCTGCAGTCCTAATGATTCACCCAATGAGAGCTTGGCTGTGACACCACTGTAAATAGCCTCTATTGTGAGAACTGAAGGATTTATTCTTGAGGTCTTCTGTGTAAACGCCTTTGACAATAACACCTCCAGCATCATGTAAAGTATTCTAGGACATGGAACAACATGAAAATGCTCAGTACCAGTTCTCTTGCATTTATTGGAAGAGATTTGCCAGTATGTAACTGATGACATCACAGACCAAGTTGTATCCACTTAGACCCTTTACCATGTACAACTCACTAGTGTAAAAGACTAGGAAAGTTAAAGATTCTGATGTCGTGCTAGGACCAGTTTAGCTTTTGTGCCTATTACATACTTAATTCATCCAACAGAATAAAGAGTCTTTTGGTATTCCTGCTCTTCAAAACTAGAAAAGCATGAAAAGCAGCACACTAACTTGTCTGATATACAGCAATGTGCCCCGGTGGACAAGAAGGCCAAGGGGATCTTGGGGAGTATTAAGGAGAGTGTGTCCAGCAGATCAAGGGAGGTTCTCCTCCCACCTCTACTCTGCCCTCATGAGACCTCACCTTAAGTAATGCATTCAGTTTTGGGCTCCCCAGTTTAAGAGGGTCAGGGATCTGCTGGAGAGGGTCCAGTGGAGGACAACGAGGATGATTATGGGACTGGAGCACATGCCTTACAAGGAGAGGCTGAGGGACCTGGGCCTTTTTACTTTGTAGAAGAGAAGACTTAGAGGGGATTTAATGAATGTTTATAAGTATCTGAGGGCTGGGTGTCAGGAGGGAGTGGACAGGTTTTTCTCACTTGCTCCCTGTGATAGGACATGGAGCAATGGATGTAAGCTGCAGCACAGGAGGTTCCACCTCAACACAAGGGGGAACTTCTTTACTGTAAGGGTCAGACCACTGAAAAAGGCTCCCCAGAGAGGTTGTGGAGTCTCCTTCTCTGGAGACTTTCAAGGCCCATCTGGATGCGTTCTTCTGTGACCTCAGCTAGATTGTATGGTTCTGCTCTGGCAGGGGGTTGGACTTGATGATCTTTTTGGGTCCCTTCCAACCCCTGGCATCCTGTAACCCTGAGATATTATTTGTGACAAAATACAACATATACTGCAAACAGCATAACTGTGTCCTATCTTCATGTTAAAAGTGTAGTACAACACAACATACAACACCGATCACTCACCAAACTCATGTGGCAAAGAGGGCCTGAAAAAAAGTTGATATACATGATTCATGACTCATCTCTGTCATACCTCCATATTGTTAAAAATGGTTTTTTTGTTGTTGTTTTTTTTTTTCATAAATATAATTCCTATATTAGTGTTAAACAAGTAGGCTAACTTTTTCCTCAGGCAAAATATACAGATAAAATTGTTAGACAAGAAAATACTGAATGAAATATGGTGTACACTAAAGCATCAACAAGCAGGTCCACTGCTGTTATAAGCAAGGTCTACAAATAATTTAAGAATGATGCTTCCTTTATGTGTCCTTATTTTCAGCCACATTTAACTTTAGCATGCACTGCCATGGGAAGTTTTCCTCCAACTTTCAAGGGATGTTTCAATTAAAAGAGTTCAGCTCGTTAACATTTTTTCCCCAGAATTCTTTCATTTTCATATCTCTGCCATAGTTTCCCCTTCTTCAAGCTGAAAAACAGCTCTTTTTATCTCATATAGGTGTTTTTCCTAAAGCACCCCAGATTCTCATGGCACACAGTATTACAAAAGCACCTGAAAGGCATGAACAACATGGTCTTCAGAGCAGGTAACTGTAAAATGTAGCAAGTTCAGCTCTTTAACCAGATGTTGAAAATGTCACTAATTATCTGAAGATTTTCAGTTTTGGTCAATGAATGAGGTACTTTTTAAAAGAAATTATGTAACTGTATAATTAAATACAGCATTAGACTACTTAATCACAAGCATTTAAAAATACAAGTTTGTCTTTTTAACTTTAACCTTGTCTCTAAGGGATATGGTTTAGTGTTGGCCCCTCAGTGCTGGGCCGAGTGTTGGACTGGATGATCTTTGAAGTCTCTTCCAACCAGATATATTCTGTGATTCTTCTTGTGGTATCTTCTGGAACTCAAATTGAATTTGGCAACATTTAAAATTGTAGTTTATTACTGCTGAGTTCATTTGAAGTTAGTCTCACTCTGCAGTTTGAAAGCAGGGGCAAAACATCTTCAGTCTTCTAAGCAATATTTGCTGGGATCTTTTCATTTTGTGGACAATTTTCCCTATTACTATTTTTGTAAGTGTAATTCTCCTGGAATAGGTTGAAGAGTGACTCCTACCTGGACTGTGGGAGGAGCTAGGTTGTTTCTCTCTGCATCAGGGGCTTCTCTGTCCAAGTGCTTTTAATAAGCATTTCTGTATACCTCTGCCTCTTTCCAGTGTAGGTCAAAACAAAATGTTAAAACCTGCTTGCATGCATGAGCAGAACACTTATTTACCATTGAGACCCACTGCAAAACCCTTTCTCTGTACTGCGAGAGAACTTCCAGGTGCCCTAACATAGCTGAGGCTATGGTAGGCACAGGCTCTTTTTACACACTATAAATGTCTGCTCAGGGTAGACATTCAAGGCTTCAATAGCCTTGTTCTCACTAAGTCTCTCAATGCTGCTTTATCACTTTATCATTTCATTGAATCACCAAAAACTGAATTGGGTAGACAAGGCTGAACAAAAATTACTACAAAAAGCCAAAATTAAAAGACATTGAAGACATATTTCACACACTGGGACTCTGACAGTTAAAGTCTACCAACTCTTCCTTACTACAGCAGAGTTCTGTGAAGAAATATGCTACAAATGGCTTTTGACTGCCTGCCAAAGCCTCAGTCATTCTGACATATGTGCAGCAAGACTACTGCTGACTCAGTGTCAATATAACCTATCTATGATCTTCCAAATCTTCCAAGTCACAGATTCACAGAATCACTATGGTTGTACAAGATCTTTAAGACCGTCAAGTCAAATCATTATCTAATTCTACCAGAGCCACTACTACATCATATCCTTGAGCACCATATCCAGACAGCTTTCAAATACATCCAGGGATGGTGATTCAACAGAGGCCAGTTCAGTGGGGAAGCTTCTCAGTGGGACAAACCCTCTCATCTGCCTTTTGTTTTTCACAGCAATCAAACAACCTTCTCCCTGACATGACAGATTTACTGAATGTTTGCCAAAACCTGACATTACTCAGATATGCTACACTGGCTGCAACTCAGGTGGCATACACAAGTTCTGCCTGTCTCTGTGGCTGGGCATCCGAGACAACACTGAGACATTATTTGAGCTCACCTCACCACAACTTGGAAATCAACCGCAAGATGCTAGAAACACAATTAAATGGCTGATCTGTCACCAATTTACACCCTTAAAAGGAACAAAATGATATACTAAGATGATGCAAAAATAATCCATAGTAAGTATTTTTTTTTAATTGAGGATCCTCTTAACTCATAAGTGGAACCACCTTGAGATCATTATTAAAGTTCCCAGATATTAAAATCCAGAAAAAAAAAATGGTTTCATTTGACCAGATCTACTGATCACACAAAAGGCTGTGATGATACTTGTCTGATTCATATGGATGCTGCACAGCTGAATTATGGCTTTTGAAGCTCAAATGCCACTATGCAAAGGAATAGAACAAAAACCCCCAAACAAAACATTTAAAATCCAGATTATATTACAACTCAGGTTTATTTTAAATGTAAATATAAATATATTTGACACTCCTCTGGAAACTTTATGATTTATATTGCACTAGAAATATTAAGACAAATAAAAATTTAGAAAATAAATTATTTCTGAGTGTATATCTACCGAATTCAGTGAAGCTGTACCAATGACAGATTCAGCCCAGAGCATTCAGAAGTTGAGATTGAGCAGTAATTTGAAATAAGTTTGAATGTAATTCAGACTGAATCAATTTGAAAGTCCTACTGTGAAACTTTCTACAGACTGGGGAAAACATGAGTTTCATTCTGATACCTTTGAAATAATTGTATTCTAGATTAAATTTCACTGATGTAAACACCACTATTTCTTATTTCTCCTCATCTAAGCAAGATCACAATCAATCTCCAAGTTCCTTGCCATCTGTTCTGAGACCCCTCAGTCAGTCAGCTCTTGCTCCCTGAAAAAATTGAAATCAGTTTGGTAAAAGGCTACTGACATGTTAATTTGTGAACTGATACAGGCTGTAATGAAAATCCTGAACTGGGACAAATGATAGCTAATGAGGCATTGTTATCCACATCTCATGCAGATTGGCTTCATCAAGTACTTACGTACTCAGGACATTTATTCAAGACTTAGAAAAAACACTGAAAAACAGCTTAATATATTTTCTCAATATAAGATGCACAAAGTTAAACTTCAATGTGTACAATCACATCAACTGTATCAGTCAGAATCTTGTAAAAATACTGAATTAGATCCACAAGTTATACCTATTTCCATACTTTTCAATTATTCATTTACAGCACAGTACATGGGTGAATGGCGGTAATCAGAAAAGCAATTTTAAATTAACATCCCCCCCTATTTTCTCATATCTCTTTGACATGACAGCTACGTATTTTAAGATATTCTGTGATTTAATTCCACAAAGATACAATATGAGATATAAGACTAATACAATTTTTAATACAGCTATATTCCTTCTGTTCTTTACAGGGAAAGGTACTGCATTTCAAGCATTTTCCCTGACAAGCACTAAGTCTGACTTATGGAAATTACAACTGATTTGTAGACTCCTCAACACTGACTACTCAGCTGACTGTGGCTACCTCATTTTCTCTCCTGCATACCAGAAAGGTGACATAAATATATTTCCTGGTCTTCTCCTGGACCTTAGAAGAGCACACAGATTGAAAAGAGCCTTAACTCACAGAAATGAAAATATTATTTCACAAGCACTTCCTCTTTTACTTGAAAATGAAGTCCCACCCCCCACTTGCCCTGGCAAACAGGAATTATTCAGGGGCTTTCCCTCAGCCAGATACAGTGGTTTCTAATTTAAGATAAAATTTTAATGTTCTTCTTATTGTGCAAAGTGAAAGACATGGCACCAAACTCTCCATCATAACAGAACTTCAGATAAAGATTAACTGGGCAAGGAGATCGCCCATTAGAACGTCACAGCATGTGCATAGCAGGCTCAAGAACAAGACAGTGGCTAATGCATCCAGCCTCCTTCTCCTTGCCACTCTTCACTTCCAGATGGTTGCAGCATATAGTCTTGCCTCTCCACTATTATAATATATTTTGTACAAGCACCTCAAAGACAAGATGAACAGAAGTGTCAAGGATGTGAAGAAAACCATATTGAAGGAAACAAGTTATTCCCCTGAAGAAATAAAAAGCTTTAGGCACCAGAAGGGGGGAAAAAAAAAAAACAAACCAAAAACAACACTAAAAGATTTTTTTTAAGCCTGTCTTCTGTTTCTGCCATGAGATTCATTCTGTAGCATACACAGCACCTGGTACGCTCTCAGGGCTTAAAAGAAAATGATGAATGTAAGAAACTATGTTGTTAAATTTCAGTTTGCTTCCTAGAGTGAAGACTTGTCTTCCGTGTTGCTTGTTTTGAAAAGCAACAAATAGCATGATCTATAGCACTTTTCTTTGGAGGCAATTGCCTAGGTTTACAAGCACTGCTGCCACAGAACTGTCAATGCTTATTTTTAAATTTTCTTAGCTTAATTGAATTTGCATTTCCTTCCTCAGAAAACCTGGGCTGCACCTCCTGTCTTTTACACATGCTAGAATGGAATCTGACAGGAGCCTTACATTCACAGAATCACAGAATTATTGAGACTGGAATAGACCTCTGAGATCATCACATCCGGCCTATGACCTAACACCACCACACTGACTAGCCCATGTCACTAAGTGCCACATCCAATCTTTCCTTAAACACCTCCAGGGACGGTGACTCCACCACCTCCCTAGGCAGTCCATTCCAGTGTCTAATTACCCTGGAACAAAAACATAACCTGTATGATTACTTAGCAAGGAGATTAATTTGAAGGGCTTAAACTAAGAAATAAAAGCTTGAAAAAAAACCTGTCTGATTGTTCTAGAATTAGGAGGGAAACCCCTGCCTAGAATAATGCTTATAACCCCATATGGCTATTGCATCACTATTAATAAAGCAGCACTGAAAAACATCAAAGGTAAATTGTGGTGGTTTTAAGCTATGTCTAAAATTTAGTTACAGATTTCAAGCAAAACTAGAAAAATATAAATAAATCACTACTGGGTGTGAAAAGGAAACAAACAATTATTCTAAACAAATTCATTGGGTAAATATCTGGAGTAAGATGAGCTGTACCATAACAATTCTTCCCTTTTCTCTTCTCTTCTGACATTGGCTGTTTTGCTTTGCTTGGGAGAGATAATCTGTGTGCTTTGGCTGGCCTTGGCTAAGTCTAACCCACTGCTGCTCTCTCTGCTCCTTTTTCCCTTGGGACAGAGGAGTAGGGAGGGACAGTGGAATAGCTTTCCTGGTTTCTTGACATGGGGAGTTTTCGTGTTGTTTGCTAATTGCAAATATCTGTATAACACTGTCACTACTGTATATTTTGTACATATTCATTGTATTCCATTGTAGAGTGTAGATTTGGCTTGTAAATAAAGCTTCATTTGCTTCTAACTGAGTTGGTCTGGCAAAGTTAATGATGGGGGGGGGGGGGGAACTTCAACCCACCACATGAATAGATTTAGAATTAAGCCATAGCTGATAGAAAGAATAGAATAGAATAGAATAGAATAGAATAGAATAGAATAGAATAGAATAGAATAGAATAGAATAGAATAGACCAGACCAGGTTGGAAGAGACCTTCAAGATCATCGCGTCCAACCTATCATCCAACACCGCCTAATCAACTAACCCATGCAACCAAGCACCCTGTCAAGTCTCCTCCTGAACACCTCCAGTGATGGCAACTCCACCACCTCCCTGGGATGATGTTGGGAGAAGGCAGGATAACTGTAATGGTATTCAGAATGGATTACGTTTCTACTAATTTGAGTATCTCTCAGACTACAGAATATTTAATGGGTATAATCAAAGAAAGAAAAAGCTTATGGCTTTCTTGATAAAGAGATTTCATTAGATAAAATAGAAAATATCAAAGGCAATGAGTTTATGTGTAGATGTTTTATTTCACTCTAGACCTCATGACTCTGTAATAACTGAAGAAAGGACACTCATCTGTCCCTACAATGTATGTGTGATCATGAACACAGAACTGATCACCCTGGAAATTTAAAAGCACAAGTAGTTTACCTGTGATCCTTCAAACAATTATGAACTTTTAAGACAAAGTTTTAGTAGGAATTAACACAATATGTTACTGCAATAGATGCTCTAGAAGCACCTCAGGTTATACTGATAAGATAATTAAATCCATCTAAATAGAACTATTTTATATTTCTTGCAAAGAGATTGTTAGATTTGTTCTTATCTGCACTGTGTAGTTTGCTATACATTCAAATTTCACTGAGTTGTAAAACTGTTCCATGTCATGTGCACAATTTAACCATAGTATCATGAGATATTTTGATACAAGCACATTTAAAGCCCTGTAACATTAAAAATCTTTGCACCTTACAAGCAGGGAGAAGGGAAGATATTTTCTGCATATTCCTCCTGAATTATTCCTAACCAGTTAGAGAGTACTTGCTTTTCAAATCAAACACAGTTCTCTGATAATGGAGAACACTACTGTGACTGCATCACCAAAATTACCTTAGTGACACAGCTAGATATGAAACTCTGACCATCTTCTCTCTGCACCTAAATCACTAATTTCAGTCCTAAACAGGGAATGGAATGCTCCTACTCATCTAGGTCATTACTAAAAGAAAAGGGGGTGGAGGGGGGAGAAGTCAAATAAACAGATATTCTTTCTCTGTGGTTCAGCACATGGCATTGGTCAAACTACCTACACTCTCCTAGCTATGCTGTCTTTTGGAAGGTGAGAACTGTCATTTTCCAAACCTAGACAGACCAGTGCAGTGTAACTGCATTTCTTCCTCCAGCTTCCAAATAACATTCCACACATCAAATATCATACATTTATACAGAAACCATTAAAAAATTACTGGATGACAAGAGCCTGGAAACTGTCAAAGAGGAGCTATTATATGAAGGCAACAGGAACATACTGCAAGAATTAACTTCCGTCAGTAAATACTGCATTTATATACAGAGGGATAAATCCAAATGCAATGTATAAAAAAGTCAGACTCTAGTCCTGTGAATTTGTAAGTGATCAGAATGACAGCAAGGGGCAGAGCAGTTGCAGGCTTGCTTCATTCCTTGCACCCAAATCTCTGTGGCTTGTCCCAGTTCTTGATATGTCTCTGGTGGTACCAACTTGCAAGGGTATGCCTCCAAGTGATCTTCCTAGAGACACAAGAGGCAATACCCAAGACAGAGGACAATCTTGGCCTAAAACAAGGGGAAAAGTGACTGCCAGAACAAAAAAAGGGAATTGGGCCAAAGTCTAGACATCTGAGTCCATCAGCTCCACAGCACAAGCCACAGGCAATGGAAAACAGCTCATGCAGAGAGGATGGCTACAAGCAGGCAATGCTGACTACAAATCCTACAAATAAAAGCAAAACTTCCAAAATCAAACAAATAAGAAAACCCAAAACAAATAAACCAACAAACCCACCACACAAACTCTTACATTTTTTTTCTTAGAAGGAGAATACAATACAAGCAATAATTCACTACTTTAAGTTCAACAACTCAGGTACCTGAGTACTCAAGCCTTTGCTCTTGACCAAAACAAATGAAGCAACTTCTGCTCCCAGTCACACAAGTGTAAGTCTGGAATAAATCAACAGCTTTCTGTGGGATTATGATTTACACTAGTGTGAATAAAAGTAAACCCTAACATTGTGTTAAGACAAAGATCTATGAATCAATATGGATGTCTGTACTGGTAATAAGCCCCAGATTTCTAAAATTTTTATGTGTTTAAATCAAGTATCTGGAAAGCTTTTTGTACTGCTTATTGGAACCATGCCTGAAGTGAAAGTGACAGGAATTCTACACATTGACAAGCTCCAAACTCTTTCAAATCCTCACTTTCTATTCTGTAACAGTAAGCTTATCTCAAATATTTTTAGGGAAAGAATGAAGGAAAAGCAGCTACACGAATATCACCTAATTGCCCCCAGTATGCATAGAAAAGGCCCAGCTTCACTCATCTACAGAAATGCATCAAGAGCCAGGACTCTGAAAGATTTTATAAAATGCCCAGTACCAGAGGAAGACTGAACCCTGATCTTCTCTATAGCTCTGAATTTTATAGAAATAGAACTCTAACCCTGTCTCTTTAGTCCTGGCAGTATATATTAAATTTACTGAGGACTCTCTCTATCAAGGCAGGAGGAAAGATTAGCTCAGGCTTCGAGAAGCCCATACTGAATTTCTTCTTGGTCACCAACTCCTTGTGCAGCACTGAGAAAACAACTTGTGCCTTCCTGCTCTGTAAAACCAGGGTAACATCCTATCCCTATCTCAAAAGGATGTATAACTGCCTAAATAAAAAGGGATGTGGGCATTCAAATTTGTACAAATGCGTATAGCCTAATTCCATGATTATCATAGCCACTTTGTGAAGTAATTATTTGTACTTTCTAAATAAAAAGGTGTGGTGTTCTGTGGCATATTGTTTGGGGTTTTTTTTTAATTAGCAACATGACAGGCAAAATGCTACTGCCTTAAGCCTCCATGAATTTTTATATCTTTTTATAAATTTGAAACATAACACAGGGAAAACTAGGAACTGTACAGTGAACAACGTGTGTTTTTTTCCACCTCAGTACCACATGTGAAGTGCCTCCCTCAAAACTACAAAAATGTAGCTCTTGGCAAGCTCAGGTACCTGTTTTTTTGCCAGTGATCTTCTTATTGTGAGGACTGTGAAAGAAGTGGTATTAATCTTACTGCAATCTTGTGTCAGAGTTATGACTTGCTCTGTAAATTGATAAATTTAATATGCATGCAAATATGTCTTATTAGAGAATTTTAATTAATTTATATTGGATGAAAAGACGTAGAGAATTGCTCTACACATCACTAGTTCAGTGCAATACTCATACAATACACCAAATTCTTATTTTGGCAATGGTTCTAAACATTGCCAAAGTTCTATCCAAAGTCTCCTGCATAATGAGTGGGGTAGATAAACAGCAGCTGTTGTATAAATCATCCAAGAGAAAGAAACTACTTAACTGCTGAAACTTCTGCCAGCTCAGTAGCAACAGGTAGCATATGCAGCCTCTCTGTATTTAGGTTTTACTGATGCTGGGCAGGCAGGGAAGTGTCCCCTCCATGTGCACCTTCACCAGTGAGAGCCACACAGATACTAGCCAGCTTGTGTGGAGATTCAGATTTGCTCCTTCGTTCTTGCTTCATCATTTTCCTTTTAATTATCCAGTTAGAAATTTTATCCAGTTAGAAATTTTCAGATGTGAAGGTGTTTTCTAAAGGCTGTGATGCCTTTAGATGCAGTGAGAAAGTCTATTATTTCTATTAACATATTTTCAGATGGTCTTTACAAACAGAAACACTTTATCAGGCTGTGTGTGACGGTGAAGGCTTGATAAGGACTGTATAGTGCTTGAGCTCACAGATTCTAGTCCAGTCTTGGGACAAATGAGATCATGCTGCATTTTATTCCCCCCTTTTTTTTCTCCCCCCTCTCTGTTTTTAAGGGGAATGAATAAAATAAAACAAAAACTACAAAACACCAACACCCCTCCCCCCCAAAACCAAAAACCAACAAATAAAGAAAAGCAGCCAAAACACTGATCTAGGCCAGCCATAGCTGTCTTTTCCCTCACCAGACTTGTGTGTGAGAATTAGGGGCTTGCATTTCCCCTAGGAAAATGGCAATTTTG
The DNA here is from genome assembly GCF_026170545.1 of Melanerpes formicivorus. NCBI lineage: Eukaryota > Metazoa > Chordata > Aves > Piciformes > Picidae > Melanerpes > Melanerpes formicivorus. Next base: position 40,118 of record NW_027142551.1, on the reverse strand, counting down.
TTTCCCATTCCATCTGATTCCTGCAGATATTTGACTGCCTTCCTATTCCTCTGGTGTATTACCCCATCTCTCAGTAGGCAGTAAGCATACTTTGTAAATAATTCCACTATGGTATAAAATAATTATCACCCCTCAAATCCCATACTCTATAAAGCAGACACTTGTCTTATTTCTCTATCAGGTCGTGTCATAGGTCTTTAATATGTTGTCTGCTGTAGGCCACCTGAGCTCCTAGCTCCTTACAGTTTAAGACTGTTTCAAGAAATCGCTTAACTGTAATTAACACAGGTGTTAGATTACTGGTTAATGCTCCTAGCTCAAGATTCTGTCTTCCACAGCCGTCTTTCTCTATGCATGTTTAGTGCCTAATACAAAACCTCCACATCTCTGACTGAAGCATCTGGGCATTGCCACAGTATAAACAATGCTTTGGTAGGTTAATTTATCATAGTATCATAGTATCATTCAGGGTTGGAAGGGACCACAAGGATCATCTAGTTCCAACCCCCCTGCCATGGGCAGGGACACCCCACACTAGATCAGGCTGGCCAGAGCCTCATTTTAAGGATTGCAACATGGCATATGCTTCCCTGGAATATGTTCTTTCCCCAGGAAACACCTACTGCTCATGTTGTTTCAGAGTCTGGGAGCAAGAAACTTGTCATCTTGTTGATAATGCAAAGGGCAAAATATTATCCTTTTATTCAATGACAAACAAATATTTATGTCCTAGGCTAAATTCTGTATATCAAGGAATGTGAACTGGTGCCAAGAGCCCTCATGTTGTGATAGCTACTCCTCCTGGATTTTAAAGTGCTGTCAACCCAGACAGACTAGAAAAATGAAAGCCTTTAATAAAGTGCAGTGATAGAAAATGCTATCCATCAGTTGTACCTGAACAAATACTCTTCAATGCACTTACACACATGATTGCTTCCACAAATTTTCCACTTAAATGCCCATGAAAGGTCTACCACTGCTCCCCATGACTAGGGACAAATTGAGTTGTGATTTATGTAAGACAAACCAGTATTTAAGGATGAATATTTTGCTAGCAGTATTAGCACTTATTGTCACTGCAGAAATAATTTGGATCTTGAGCTACTAGCAACAGACATTGAAGGACCACAGGATGAAGACCAGCGGGACAAAGTTCCTCCCACTGTAAGTGAAGACAAGCTTCATGAACACCTGAAGAACCTTAACATGGAGAAGTCTATTGGACCTGATGAGATGCATCTCAGAATCCTGATGTAGCTGCCAGGCCACTCTCCATGATTTTTTAAAAGTTCTGTCAGTCAGGTGAAGTCCTTGGTACTGTTTGAAAGGAAAGCAGGACCCCAGGAGCTACCAACATGTGAGCCTCTCCTCTCTGCCAGGGAAGCCCAAGGAACATATCCTCCTAGTAGATCTGATAATGCACATGGAGGTGATTTGAGACAGCCAGCAAAGCTTTACTGAGGTCAAGTCCTGCCTGACCTGTCTAGTAGCTTTCTACAATAGAGTGCCTACATCAGTGGACAAGGGTAGAAAACTGGATGTCATCTATCTGGACTTCTGCAAGGCCTTTGACATGGTCCCCCTCAAAATTCTTCTCTCTAAGAGAGATATGGATTTGATGGCTGGACTGGTGGATAAGGAATTGGTGGAATGGTTGCATCCAGAGGATGTCCCTGTTTACTGCAGAGGAGTTGGACTAGATGACCTCTAGACATCCCTTCGAACCAGTGCATTCTGTGATATGATTCTATGAGATGATTTGTAAAAAAAAAATAAAAAACAAACAACAAAAAAACCCACAAAACAACCCCACAAAAACAACCAACAACCAAACTTTGCTGTGAAACATGGTCAGGTACACCACAGCATCTAGAAACCACTACAAATGTATGTACAACAGTCACTGCTTCTCAGCAACATCCATCAGTGGCAACTCAACAGTCTTCACAAGAAATACTATTAGGCATCATAAAATTTTCCCCTAATATTTGTTAGACACCTTGGAAAAACATGGCACATGTAACACTTTGCCAAACTACAGGGGCAACTAGCAAGCCTATTTTGTGCACAGAGGACTGAGGAAGTCTGTTTCATGGGTTTGTATCTTAATGTTGCTACAACCTTTTCCCTGCAACTCCCATTCAACAAAACTTTATTTAAACAAGATCCACCACCACACAGCTCGGCCCCCTGCAATATCCCTTTGTCCCTCCTTAACTCCTGCTGGTGCCTCCTGAGTGCCAACTGGCTCAACCCTTATTCAAGGGAACATGAAACAGCTGCAAGCACACACAGCCCTTTCCTCTCGGTCAGGGGACCTGGTTTTGTTGCCACCATGTACCTCTGCTCATCCACATCTCCCAGAAACACTTTGCCTCGACCTGAGGAAAGCTTTCTTGAAAAAATGTTTCTGTGAAAGGCTTTGGTTCTGAAGAGTTAACATTTGTCAGTGAAACCAAACAAAACAGAGATACTCCACTGCCCTCCAAAGCAAGCATGAGGACTTGGAAATTTGCTAATGATCTCAACTCTGTTACAACTTGTTATTCTAAAACTCAATAATAAATGTCAGCTCTGTTTTAGGCACACTTATGTCTTTTATCAGCATTTAATAATTTTATATAGGTGGTTTTGTTGACAGTATTTTTTTCTTTCATTTTTTTATTCATTACTTCACATGTCATTCTTAAAACAAGTAAGCCACACAGAAAGCTTAATCATGTCCAAAGAAAAAACAATTCTTTCTAATTTGCTAATGTTGGAAATAAACATATACTGGAGCCATTCTCACAGAATTTCCAATACCCATAAAACCATTGTCTAGTATCTCTATATCCTTCTGAAACAGATATGCATGTGCTCATAAGTAATCTGAACCCATAAGACAAACACCCCAGATCCATATGTAAAATAAGTATTACTCTCTAAATGAAAATTCTGACCTACTGTGCCCTACTGAATATCCTCTGTCCATGATGAAAGGCTTTCAGACTCAAAACAAGCAGATCACATCTGATTAGGTATTTAAATAAAAGCTGGTAGCTGATCAGTTTAGGATTAAGTGTTAATGAAAAATCTTTCAAGGTGCTTAATAATTGCTAGAACAAAAAGATACAAGTTAGTACATCTCAGAAAACAAGAAGCTTCCATGGAGAAGTTTAGGATAAAATTTACAGAATAGGCAGCACAAAAATCAAGTGGATTTGTCACTACAGACGACAGATTACATGAAGAATAGTCAGTGTTGTATGGGGGAAAATGGCATAACTCAGAAGAAGGAAATTTAAGCGGGAAACTTAGAAACCCATATTCTCACTCCTGCCACTGCTCTGCGTTGAGGATTTTAACTCTGCAAATAGGTTTGATCTAGGTCTGGCATCCACATTTCTAGAAGAATACAGAAAAGTCAGAGAAGCAGCAGAAAGTATGAAACAACAACTAGAGAACTTCCTAAGAAACAAGGATAACTCAGAGGCATGAGCTCTTTAAGGACATGTCATGACTACAGAACATATTAGATTCTCCACAGTACTTTTACTTGAGTTCTGCAGGATACATCAAGAAACAACAGAGGAAGCCAATGTCCAGCATTTGCATATTTCCAGTAAGGGAAAAAAGTTGCTGAGCAAGAGTTCATAGACACAAGAAAAAATGGCTAAAAGGTGCAAGGAAAAGTGTCTGTTCCCCAAAGTCTTTCAGTGAAGCCTGGCTGCATTCTGAACACCGCTTTTAAGTACAAATTGCAGAGTCTGGCAGGGTAGTCCAGGGATAATGAGATGGACAGCATGATAACTCAGGAAGTCATTTCAGGCCTACACTCTGTCAACAAATAAAGTAGAAAGAAGCAGAATACCTTAAAGAAAAGGGTTAAATCACAGGAAGTATAATTTAGGATAATTTGCTGAGCGACTGTCACTTGCGACAATTGTGAATTCAACAGAACCGCGTGGGGTTTCTGCTCTTTAATGGTTCTGTATTTGCTGCTCCTGGAACTTTATACGGTTTTCAGAGACATTCAGTGGTCAAACAATATACTGCAACTCAATGGTTTTCAAGAAACTGAAAATGTAATGATGTCAGATCTCTTAGCACAGTGAAAGCTATGAAATGTAAACATGACAAACAAAGGACTAAGAAAACAGTCTGTCTCTGTTTTCTAGAGGAAATTTTGTTTAGCTATACACTAATGTTAGCAGTAAATAGAATCTCTGCCACAAGTAAAGATACACATTTGTTCAACTGTTGCAAAATAAGTTTTTTATCAATAGCATTAAAACAATGTAGGCTGCCAACAGCTACCCTGTTTGCAATAATGCCACAAACAAACAAACAACAACAACAATAAAAACCCTCTGTCCAGAAACTGCCTCTTCCCAGCATCCAGCCTGTACGCTTACAAATATTCCCACATTGCAATTTAGCACCAAGAGTTTAAGGGCAGATTCATCCGTAACAAGCTGGTGACCTTTTAGGATTTCTCAACAGCTTGTAAGAGTTTTAGCATAAGGATTAAGTTTGTAAAGCACTGCTATGCGTGCATGTTCTTAGAGTAATAGTCATATTCTGTTACCTTTGTCTGTATGCCATAATTTATGTCCTCAACCAATTTCTTTTAAAATTGGGGGTCAGCAGAACTGATTGATCATTTGGTTTTAAATATTGTTAGACCTCCTTCCTTCTTCTCCACCTCTTGGCAGCTTGTGGAGGCTGAACTGGAGGGATGGGGTGCATCTCCTTGGGTGTTAAAAAAAAATGCTAGAAAACCTGACAATGAGCAACAAATACCGAGGTAAAGAGCTAAATTCCTCTGTTTCTGAATCAAAACTATAAATCTTTTTCCTTCACCATCTTTGGAAATTGAATGGTACAAGCAAGTTTGTGAGCTCTGAACATCTGCCTGGCAAGCCTGAGTAAGGTAAAATTCAGAAGAGTGGTTTCTATCACTAATAAATAGCCATCAGTCCATTTAAAATTACCCTGGTATTAACACCATTATTGTTAAACATGTTACCTGACAGGAATACCACTAAAGCCTGACATTCAAATGGCACAGCAGCTCCATGAACTCAAGAAAAATATTAGATGCATCCTGAAATTGTGTCCACATTTCTCAAGCCCTTTAAACAACAAGCCAGACCAAGCCTTTTGTTGGGAACTGAAATTTAACTCCATTTGTGACTGTACCTTTCTCCTCTCCTTGCTGTGGCTGTAGTATGATCAGGCCAAAAAACCCCAAGCAACCAAATAAAACAAAACAAAACAAAACCCCACAATTTAAAGTAAAAAGGGGAAAACAGAGAAGTAGGTGAGAAAAAAAGACATTTTTTATGTTTACTTAAAATTTTAAATCAACTTTGTTTGCTTTCTTCTCCTACTTCACTTCAAAAGTAACAGGGAAAACAGTCAGAATATAGCAGAAAGGTATTTCAAAGGCATGATGCCTTTGTATTCTGCAAGATGGATGCCAGGTAAGCACACAGAGTTTGTGTAAGGATCATGTTTGTGATTTGAAAGCACAACAGCTTAGTAAGAGGAAAAAAAAAAATAGTTACCCTGAAGTAAAACTACTGGGTTGCCAGTGGGACCAAGACACAATGATCTAGGTAGCCTGCTCTGGAGACAGGCAGAAGAACTGTGTTAGATTTGAGTAACTGCCAAGCTGTACAAGGAACAAAGCTTGAACATGACAGTGACAGATGCAGATGGTGTAGAACAGTTTGTGTGAATTAAAAGATAACTTCAGAAGTCAGTGTCTCTTGAATTACAGAAAGGATCTAAGAAGGGTGAAGAAACATTAATGCATTGAACTGGATATGTATATTAACTAGAAAAAGAAACTGCATATTAACAAAGGCACACATCCATTTTTCTATCTTTGAAGCCTGAAGGTTGAGAATAAGACTCTTTCTAAAGAAACATGTTCTGGACAATTAAAACTTCTTGGTGCTTGTGTAGAATTGCTCAGAAACTCTATAGCCTCACGTGTGCAGGCAGGCATTAATCTTCATTGTTCCCTAAAGCTTAAGAACCATTCTCCTCTGTTACACTTCAAATCTCTGTTTATTTTTTTTAACTTGTACCTCTTCCCATTTTGCAAGCAGTCAGCATGGCTGTATGTTTACCTAAGAAATACTTCATAAGCACCAGATGCTGAGCTGCTTGTTTGGACACATATTATGAACTTCCAGTCATCCCATCCCTTCCCACTCCTGATACTGTCATCTGTTCACACTACAGAGACCCTGTTCCTACTGCACACGGCCACAAGGTCACCAATACATGAATTGCAATGCAAGTCACCTGCCTGTCTTTCTGTAGAAATTAAGAAATAGGGGAGAAATACCGGCTCTCATATTTTATTTCCAAGGAACCAAAGCAGATCAGGCAATGACTGACATGAGTCTCCACAGAGATTTCATGATCTGACAGAAGAAAGAGACAAGCAAATTCATTACAGCAAGAAATGATGGAGCTTTGTTGTTAGTCATTGTCCTTCCTCTGGCTGAAGGCACTTTGTGTGATGCTGCCACACTGTCCCTGATACCAACAGGTATGAAAGACAAGGCTGAAGGAAAGCTTAATCTGATTGAAAAGAAATGAAAGCTAGTTTTTCTCAGTTGAAGACTGAATAGCATGTTCACTGGTTACAGTTCTGCATACAGGTGGAAACTTGGATGCCTGTTGTATAAACAGCTGATATGTGAATTTGAGGTCATCTCAACCTACTCTTCATAAGACCTTCATCCAGAATAAACAGTTCTTGGGCACCTGCAAAGTAGGTATACACAAGATAAACTGCTTCCAAAAGAAGAGAGTCCCTTTTATTCAGGTCCTAGAGCTACAGTTATCAAAGCTATATTAAATTTACAGTGCCTGCAAGCCTCAAGCAGTCTCCCCATGTATATCACATCTGCATCCCTCAAAGCTGGATGGGATATATTCAGCAGGGAAAATACTAGTTGCTTACAGACTCAAAAGCAGCCCTAACTCCCTACAGATCACTCTGAACAGAGAGGAGGACCACAGGACTCAGGCAAGCCAGCAGCCAGTGGCCCTAGAGACAGAGACCATGAGTAGGAGAAGGCTTCCCAGGAGAACCAAGACTGCTACAGGCACAGGTGGGCGCATGGGTGATGTCAGCATGGGCTGAGGGCATGCTGCCTGTGTGGGTGATGGGCTTGCATGTAAATTTCCGGAATATGCCAGAGGTCCTACAAGTGCTTTGCTGGGTGCAGCAAGAATACAGCCTAGAGGTCTCTGAGCAAAACCTTCCTGATGATGCACATAGAACTTGAACTTACATTTTAAGTCAAAACAGTGAGATATGAGTGTGACTTCCACTGCCAACTGTCATATGAAATTGCAGCAGTAATGAAGCACAAGATCTGTATTATGTTTGCTGAAGGAAACTTGTTGCATATGTTGATAGACTGCTCAACTTCATAGAAACAATTCAGACAGTGACATATAAAACAATTTGAAAAATTTCTGGTACAGAATATCCTATTGACCAATATCATAGATTCACAATGGTATGCAGAATAGATGATGAAAGCTGACCTTTTCCTTTCTTTCTATGGCATCCTCAAGATGAAAAGCTTTTTAAAATAGCTTGCCTGAAATTAAGTATCAAACAACATATGGCATAAATGTCAATTACTAGTGATTCAAACTTGCAGATGCTGACAGTGTTAATGCATGGATCAATACTAGTCTCAAAGGTAGTTATATCAGAGCAAATTGAAGGATTACAGTTGTAGCAAAAAGAGATTAATTTCTAATTATCCTAGAGTGGGTAATACTTAACTAAAATTCATAATGAATATGATTTTACAACTAAAAGAACACAGTCTTCTCCTCCTCCTTGAGGTGGGATATCGACAGCTATGGTTTCAAACATCTGTTAAATCAAAAACATTAACATTAAAAATTATGTATGGTTACTTTTGAAAACAGAGTATATAGACCTGTGGTGTAAGTGCATTTCTGCCACAGAAGCAGAAGTCTCATGCTATTTTAAATCAGAATAAAGGCATATCAAGTTGAGGAAAAGCTGAGATGGTGGGGGAAATGTAGAACTTTTCTGCCCTTCAGGGTAAAGTCAACTATGAAGCAACAGATCACACAATACACATTGAACAGAAGCTGTACCCAACAGCAATGAACTTAAATTGAAACAGCAGTGACCTAAATGAAAAGCAATTCAAAAAGACTACATTAGTTGTGTCTCCCTCAGGCTTGTATTTAAAGCTATCTCAGAGAGTCAAGAGGGTCTCATGTGATTATGAAATGTGATGGAGGCACAAGAACAAGAACACATCCTGGGTCAGACTAACTATCCCAGCATCTGCCTCAGAGGTCCTAATACCACATGCTTGAAGAAGCCGCACAAGAGGACAAGTATGTAAAGACTTTGCTCTTCCTGCTTTTCTCCCTGCAGTCTCTGCAGAACTTCCCAGCTCCTAAAAGCAAGCTGTTAATTGTTTGTCCAAGCCAGCACTAACTTTGACATAAACCAATGTACTGAGAGTACTGCTAATCATTCTTGCAGGTGAATTTGGATACATTCAATTCAGGGCCTTTCAAAATGTCCCATACCACAAAAATGTATACACAGCTTTCCTTGTGGAGAAATTAGTGAAACATGGAATCTCTCAAAATCAGGTATGCACACTGATGTCAAAAGTAATAGGCCTGTGAGGAGGGAGGCTGTAAAAAACACCAATGAGACTAGAGACAACAGTGTTTGAGAGCTGTTGTCAACTGCATCATGAACTATAGTAGGTGTCTGGGAGGTGCTGCACCTTTGAAAGCATCACATTCATAAGAGACCTTTTATCATTGTAGGAGTGTCTCACTACTGACTCTCATAGTTTAAAAACTTGTATCACCACCAGTGGGAAAATGGATTTAGAGGTTCAATACTATCAGGTTTGCATTTCATAATTTTCAAATAAAAAATGCTACCAAGTGAGAAATACATAATACACCAAAATAAATAACCAAACCCAAACTTTTAAACAACAGGAGATGCTTCATTATCCTCAATAGTTACTATAGATACTCTCAAGCTTGTCAGGTACATCAACTAATACAAAACTATTCCAGTGGGTATTTGTCATAACTTTTTTATAATTCTGACTCACAGTTATGATTTGAAAATTCTGAGAATAAGCTGACTAGGGAAAATATTGAGCTACATTGGGGTATAGACAGGAAATTTAACTTGGAAAATCAACCAAATTTTATCTGCACACAGATAGTGAAAGAACACGATGTTGAGAAGAGCATACCAAGATATTAAGAATATGAAGCCAAAGTGTATCAAGGAAAAACTATTACTGTTTTTTTGATATAACAACACTGACTCTTGGTCACTACAAGTGACACAGAATCAAGAAATAAAAAAATAGTTTATCCAAAATGCTGTAAAGTGTTGCTTTCCTGCTAAGAGATACAGTTTTTATATCCTTTTGGCATAGAAGTTCTAAGCTGGAACTGCACCAGGATACCATAGCAGGTTCCCAGCACACACTTCTAGAGGAGAGAATCTGTATCCTCAGCCCACTTGACACCAGTCTTCCCCACATTAATCTCACTGAAGTTCTTCAGTCTTTATTTTGACAATTCCTATTCTGAGTCTTATTTGTCCCCCAGGAAATTGATAGTGTATATCTGCAGGAGAAGCAGCATCTGAGAACCAACTAATTTCATGCAGGTTGGAAAGTTTTAATACATCCCATTTCTGGGGTGTCTCCTCTAACCTGGCAAGTAAGGGAAAAGAAAAGAGGGAAAAAATTCTAAGTGTTTCTTAGCTTTTTTAGTCCACATCAAGTCATAAGACATTTGTTTTAAGTCATGAAGCTTGGGGAGAACACACTTTTCTTTCTCAAATGCTTATAGCATTTGGTAAATCAAAATCCTGGCCCTGCCTCAGGCTATCATACTCATCCCATGTGTGATGGCCTGCTCAAAAGAAACAAGGACTTGCTTTTCAGTCTTGTCTGTGGAGTCTCTTACCCTGGTCAAGCAGGCTCAAACTACAGTTCAATCACAAAATATTGCCAGAGAAGTCATTTATCAAGTTAATATATCAATTCTTGACCCTCCTATTGAGTTCCCCCCTTACAAACTTGCTGGTGTGCTCAATAGATGTACATTAATTATAAAGCACATGATATGAGCAACTTGTATAAAAGTACAATATTAAGTCTTGTTACTAAAAACGTCTGTAGTATAAAATGCAATTCCTCAGAATGGTCATATACTTTAAAAGGAAGTGAAAAGTCCTGGATTATTTATTAAGCAGTAATAAAATGGATGTAAAATAAGCAAAGAGATGAAAAATTAACAAAATGCTGAGGTGAGAACAACTTGTTAATTGTATTAGATATGCTGCTGGTACCTCAAAAAATATTGGTACACTGTACATTGTGCTGGAAGCTTAGAAGACTCTTGTTCCCTAAACAATTATTACACTATTTCAAGGAAGCATCAAAAAGCAGAATATCCAAATAGTTCAAATATATCTATCAGATAAAGAGGTTGTGACTTTCCAATTTGGGTACACTTCCAAAAACAAAAGAGAGGCTATAAACACAGTCTGATGGCTATTTTAAGTATCATCCCTTATGACTTTTTGCTTTTTAATGAAGTAAAAACATAATCCCATTCTGTGACACTGTGCAGCCCTTATTTTAGCAACTGCATCACAAAATAATCATAGGACGACAGAATGGCTGGGGTTTTGTTTTGTTTGTTTGTTGTTGTTTTTCCTGGTTTAAATTAAAATGTGGAAAAAAAGTTCTGGAAAAGATGATGATGGTTAATAAGTCCTTGTATATAGATGTTTGGCTTATTTAAAGGAAGTGTATGGATGTTCATGGTTATACCTACTTATTCCAGTATCAGAAACCTGAAAACAAAGAAATATTTAACTTTTTTTTTTTTTCTCCCCTAGAATTTCTCTACTGGTGGCACTTCAAATCCACTTCTTTTTTTCTTTTCAGTTGAAATATCTACTTCAGCCAAAAGTTCTCTGGTAGCTGAGAACTTTTCAAAGAGACTGCTTCCTGGGAAATGTGTATTTCAAAAGAAATAACAAAAGTACTACTGCTTTATTCTAGGTGCATCCTACAGAAGTAGGGACATAAAAGTGAAAGCCTCACTGCATACTCTTCTGACAGAGATTGATGAACTCTTAGAGGAGGAGAGTGGAAACAAATATGAAAGTCAGACACACAGGTTGTCATTTCCCAGAAAACTGCCAGACTTCAAGGAACTTGTTCCTTTAGAGGAAGAGTATAGCAATTCTGGAAATAAGAGCTTGCCCCACAAATGAAGTAAAAAAAGGGAAAACCCATGCAAACCTCTCTGCTAGTACCCAGTTCTACAAAACTAGCAAGAGAAACAGTTCTGCTGGGTCTTGTATCATCACATTGCAGGGCCTGGTTTTGCTGCAGGACCTAAGATCAAGTCCATGAAGCTTGGAAGTAGAATTAGGCAGTTTATGAAACTCAAAAAAAAAAAAAAAAACAAAAAACAATGGAGAGCAAGAGCAGAGCAAGAGAACATTCTCTTTGATGATAAAAAGAAAAAAAATGCACAGCTTACAGTTGCCATTGACTGGCTACTAACTCTGTTTAGAAAACAGTCTACTTAAGCAATACTTACATCTCTGTGTGTTTGGAGTATTACATATATTTTTACATAAATAACAAATTTTACACGCATACAAGCATATTTGAATCAGATTTTATTCCTTGTACATCATCTCTCTGATGACCTAGATTGCCAGCTGCAATACATCAGTGTCACCCTTTTGATTTATGCAAAATGTATTTTATACGTATGGGAGCATTTCCATTCCAGCTGCTGCATTGCCATTTCTCAAGTGTAAAACTGTAGAAGGTTCGGCCATTTCCTGAACTGCTCAGATCAGCAACTGAAAAATGTTACATCAAAATGAATTCTTAAAGACATTCAGAGACCAAACAAGTCAGTTCGCATCATAATGTGTTTGAACAATCCAGACATCTTGTCACATGCTTAATTTTGCTCAATACAAATTAGCTACTAAGAAAAGGAAACTAAGATATATAAGTTATGAGGGGAAAATTCTGCCCAGATTAGTCTGTGGAAAGCATACTATCACCTTATTGCTAAGAAATTGCACTAATTACACTGCAGCGTTCATTCTTTGAGATCAGAAAACACTGATTCGTCTAGTCCTATAACTATACTTGCGATGCTATTACATTTAAGAGCAGTGATGGGATTGTGAAGCAAATTCTCCTATCATCCACATTAATGTTTTGCTCATCTAGAAATTTTATTGCATGTATGTTTTGTTTCTTCAGAGAAAACCGTAATCTCTTCTACAGCTATAAACAAAACACGTTTCAATCCCCAAGTGGAACACAAGCATTTGAACAAGTGTCTAGTCTTTTAGACCACACTGATAACAGTTTGTTTCACAAAGATTTGGCTGCAACAATCTATTAACACTGCCTAGATTAATTAGGTAGGAGGACAGTCTTTTAAAATGGTGTCTGACATTAAGTCTAAACCTAAAATTTGTTGAGTAGTGCAACATCTACAAGACTGTATTTCTTGGCCATCCTCTTAAACTAATATGAATTAGGCCTTCTTGCGCTCATTTTATCTGCTATCTGTAATAAGTGATTAGAATACTGGAAGTTACTCAGCAAATAGTGTTATTGGTCATCAAACAGATCAAACAGTTTCATTAATCTTGCACATGAGGTGAGCAATATGCTTTGGAAAGCTCTCAATCAGCTCTGATCCTTAATACCTCAAACCCTTAATAACTTCTCTATACATTGCAAACCCGGGGTCAGGGAGTTAACAGCACAAACTGTCAGTATTCTCAACAGTGCACTTGACAGAAAGGAAATGCATAGTGATGGAGAATGATGGAATGAGCTAATGTTCTAATAGATTAAATTAACAATGAAGTACACTATTGAAGAATCACAGAAGCTATTTAAGTGCATCAGAAATACCACTATTGAGAGCTCTAACAAACATGTTATGTATATGAGCAAAGTATGGGAAAATCAGTGGAGAATTCCTCTTTGAAGTAACTGAAAGGCTGCAGTCATATGTTTGGAAACACATTGTGATAAACTTTTTTTACCAGCATCTATTACTTTGAAAATAAAGTTCTAGTCATATTTTGTCTGGTTCTGGGGCTAATATCCTACAATAGTATCTCTGTAGGCCCTTTTGTATTTTTGATATGGTACTGTGTTTGACCATCCAATTTTTAAAGTCTTTCACCCACCCCATTTAAAGTATTAAGTGATCATGGAAAAGCAGTAGCCATTTTTCTATGAAAATGATGCCGTTTATTCATTAAAAAAACAATATTATAAAAGCTAGGCACTTTCTACTGTTTCTTTATCCCATATCATGTCACTTGCTCTTGATCTTTACTTTCTTTTCACACACTGTCATACACCAATAGGTCCCCAGAAACGGCTGAGCTCAAAATGAATCATGGACCTTAAGTCTTTTGTGAGCAAGAACACAGAACTTTTGAGAGTAACCAACAGAAATAACTGATACACCCTTAGATGTAAGAAGCACATTCATACTTATTTTTTGAAAAACTAAGCAATACAGAGATAAAAGCTCTTCTTCATTCAATATTAAATCCTGTAAATCTACACAACTTGGTATCTTGAGTTTGGCTTGGATCAAAACTGCTCTATATGCTTCCACATGTTGCAGAAGGCAGCTGTGATCAATTGATAGAAGAGGATTCTACATCACTAATTCCACACAAAAACATAAGCAAAGTCTCAGAGTGAAAGAAGTGTATATTGTGCAATAATTTCTCCCCATACAAGCGAACTCCAGTACAAACAACAAAAAGGGAACCAAAATTAAAACCCTTCACCACTGTTACCAAAACTTGTATCAGGGCTAGTTGCTTCCCAGGTAAATATCAATAACCACATACAGAAGGGGAAAATCATGAGCTCAGCAAGATTCACCAAGTTGGTTTTACACTTTAAATAGGATTAAATAGACTAATACTTCGAGTTTTTTATTTTTCCTTCTTAATTTCTATGTTTGATTTAATTGCTCTTCATAAGTTTAGAAAGGGCAGTGATGAATAGCCATAGCTTTTTCTGATAGATTAGTTGTTAACAATACCAAAGGCCTTGAGTCAAGTGATTTGGCAATCTGCACAAGTCATTACAAATTCTTCATACATACAAGATACATACATACAAGATACCGTGAAAAATTTAAGGATGTTGCTAGGTCTTGTAGGAAGAAAATTAGGGAGGCAAAAGCGCATTTGGAGCTTAGTCTGGCCTCTGCTGTGAAGGACAACAAAAAGTCCTTCTATAAATACATTAATAGCAAGAGGAAGGGCAGAGACAACCTCCACTCCTTGGTGGACACGGAGGGGAACGTTGTGATAAGGGATGAGGAAAAGGCAGAGATACTTAACACCTTCTTTGCCTCAATTTTTACTAGAAGGGCAGAATGTCTTCCAGACAGCTGGTCTCCAGAGCTGGCAGAAGGAGCCAGGGAGCAGCATAGTTTTCCACTGTTCCAAAATGGGGTAGTTGGTGATCTGCTCAGCCGCCTGGATCCCCACAAGTCCATGGGACCAGATGGGATCCATCCTAGGGTGCTGAGGGAGCTGTCAGAGGAGCTGGCCAAGCCACTCTCCATCATTTTTCAGCAGTCCTGGCTCACTGGAGATGTCCCAGAGGACTGGAAGCTGGCAAACATGGTGCCCACCCACAAGAAGGGCCGGTTGGATGAGCCAGGGAATTATAGGCCTGTCAGCCTGACCTCAGTGCCAGGCAAGATCATGGAACAGGTCATCCTGAGTGCATTAACACAGCACTTAGAGGATGGCCAAGGGATCAGGCTCAGCCAACATGGATTTAGGAAGGGCAGGTCCTGCCTGACCAACCTGATCTCCTTCTACGAGCAGGTGACCCACCTGGTGGATGTGGGGAGGCCTGTGGATGTAGTTTACCTGGACTTCAGCAAGGCCTTTGACACCGTCCCCCATAGCAAACTCCTGGCCAAGCTGTCAGCCCATGGCTTGGACAGCAGCACTCTGAGCTGGGTTAGGAACTGGCTGGATGGCCGAGCCCAGAGAGTGGTGGTGAATGGTGCCACATCCAGCTGGTGGCCAGTCACTAGTGGAGTCCCCCAGGGATCAGTGCTGGGCCCCATCCTCTTTAACATCTTTATTGATGATCTGGATGAGGGCATTGAGTCTATCATCAGTAAATTTGCTGATGACACCAAGCTGGGGACAGGAGTTGATCTGCTGGAGGGTAGAGAGGCTCTGCAGAGAGACCTCGACAGGCTGGACAGATGGGCAGAGTCCAACGGCATGAGATTGAACACATCCAAGTGCCGGGTTCTGCACATTGGCCACAACAACCCCATGCAGTGCTACAGGCTGGGGTCAGAGTGGCTGGAGAGCAGCCAGGCAGAGAGGGACCTGGGGATGCTGGTTGATGGTAGGCTGAACATGAGCCTGCAGTGTGCCCAGGCAGCCAAGAGGGCCAATGGCATCCTGGCCTGCATTAAGAACAGTGTGGCCAGCAGGAGCAGGGAGGTCATTCTGCCCCTGTACACTGCACTGGTTAGGCCACACCTCGAGTACTGTGTCCAGTTCTGGGCCCCTCAGTTTAGGAAGGATGTTGACTTGCTGGAACGAGTCCAGAGAAGGGCAACGAAGTTAGTGAGGGGCTTGGAACACAAGCCCTATGAGGAGAGGCTGAGGGAGCTGGGGCTGCTTAGCCTGGAGAGGAGGAGACTCAGGGGTGACCTCATTACTCTCTACAACTACCTGAAGGGGGGTTGTAAACAGGCAGAGGTTGGTCTCTTCTCCCAGGCAGCCAGCACCAGAACAAGAGGACACAGTCTCAGGCTGCACCAGGGGAAGTTCAGGCTGGAGGTCAGGAGGAAGTTTTACACAGAAAGAGTGATTGCCCATTGGAATGGACTGCCCGGGGAGATGGTGGAGTCGCCATCACTGGAGGTGTTCAGGAGGAGACTTGACAGGGTGCTTGGTTACATGGGTTAGTTGATTAGGTGGTGTTGGGTGATAGGTTGGACGCAATGATCTTGAAGGTCTCTTCCAACCTGGTCTGGTCTATTCTATTCTATTCTATTCTATTCTATTCTATTCTATTCTATTCTATTCTATTCTATTCTATTCTATTCTATTCTATTCTATCAATGCTTCCTTTCTTTTTAAAGTGTCTCACTATTGCATCTTTCTATAATTTATATTAAATTTAGGTAGCAATTCCTTCCAATTGAATAAAAGCCTTTAATTAACTTGAAGTCCAAGGTTTCTTTTCAGCCAATGTAATATGTTAAAACTCAAAAGTCCAGACTAAGACCATGACAACAACAGTGAAGTACAAGAAACCTTTAATTAACAACAAAAGCAGAAAGAAATTTTGGCATTCATTTCAGAAGTTCCCATTACCATTTGCAAGGTTTGTCACAAACAATGCTGTATCAATTTGGTATAGTAATAACACTAGGGGGTTTTATCCCCTAAAACCAGCTAAACTGTTCAAGCCAGGTGGATTTAATAGCCAACTGAAGTAGCCAGGTGGATTTAATAGCACACCATCTGTCTGAACAAGTTGTGATGGTAATGCTGCTAAAGCTTAGAAGGAACTATTTGAACAGAAATCAATGCTGCAAAAAGTCAATAAAAACTTATGAAGCTAAACTGTAAACAAAGCCGATTTTCAATTAAGTAGAAAGACTTGAGAAATACTTCTTAGTTGTAGGAGTAGAAAACAAAAGAAAAGAGAAGCAGCCATGGTCAAATGGTCCTTTGAGTAGACAGCATTGTTAATCCTCAGTAGTTTAGCTAAAGAACATTTAACTTGAATAAATAGCCCCGATGTGTGACTCATAAAGGTGCAGGTGTTAATTTGCTTTTTTCCATAGCAAGTCAGATACTTTGGTTTTCAATGTCTCTTTTCTTGACTAAACAGACCTTTGTCTTTAAATAATTTGGAAAAATACATTACTGCCCAATGTGAGTTTCATGAGAAAACACAAGGCAGAGGATAATGAAGACACTTGTATTTTAGGCAAAAAGAACAAAATTATGTGCAGTGCAGTCTCTGAAAAGCACCAGTGGGCTACAAGCAATGCTGCAAAGCTGAACATCATGCTTATGACTACGCTCCACATACTGACTCTGGTGCTTCCCCAAAGGATTATCTACAATCACATAGATTAGTAGGGGCTTATAAGGAATTAATGGATTTGTAATGTTTTTGTACTCATCCTTCATTCAATTTTGTTAATGTGAAACATCATCTCACTGCTGACCTCCAAATAATGGTCTACAGCTATGGATCCCATTCAGTTTGCATTTTAGTTATTTGCATGTGTATATAAACTTTAGGTAATTTTCCACTAGCAATAAAAGGTCCAAATCTGTTTCACTTGGGGATTCTTCTCTAACAGGCAGACTTGGTTATTTTACCTTATCATAAATTAAATTACTATAATGCAATTTACACAAAATAAACTTTATGCCAAAATTATATTATATTTCCAATTAAATTAGTATCAATCTTACAGCACCTTGAAAAGTATAAGCTTCATCACAACCACTTTCACCACATCTAAAACATTATCTTAAGTTACAAGACAGAGTATCTTTCTCCAGTCCCTTTTCACAAGCTTTTCACTAAGAACATAAGGGGAAAATTTTTAAGAAGTCAGTCATCTGTAAATACTGGCTCTTAAATTGGCTTGTAGGATTCCAGACTAAACTTCTCAATTAAAAATATACATATATAGATCTTCTTAGAGTGACACAGATTGGAAGGGCTTTTAAAGCAATAGCAAGCAAAAGCATTAGGCTTCCCTTCTCCATTTGAATCCTGCCTGGGCATCTGCCACTGAGAAAGGAGAGCTCACACCAGAAGGTTATGAGTGTGGCCACCACCTGAGTCAGCTACTTAGAACAGATGTTCCTTCCTATTTTCCTTTTCCATTTTCCATCCCCTCCAGTCACAGTGCTTTCTTTTTCAAAGTCCATTGAAGACTCTTGTTGAGATCTCTCTTTTCTCCTTTTTGTCCCACTCATGTTGTTTTGAACAGACATTTAAGTGTCTGAAGACTCTTTTGCCTTTTTCCCATGGTATTCTCTTACTTTGCTTCTCTAGAGTCTTTAAATCACTTTCTATAAACTCTAGATGTTTCTGTGAGAGGCACTACTGCCCACTGAGTTTGGGTGAGAAGGTTTCTCTCTCACACTCCCCTGGCAAGTGTGCTAGTCATTAGCCAGGTTTGAGGAGGCCAGTTTGCTCAGCTGCATCAGGACACAGCTGCCATGGAAACAACAGACAAAACCAGGGCTCCAGTATATTTTATTCAGCAGACAGTTTATATTTTGCACCTTTTCTGTCCATGAGACTGGATGCTAATGCAACCTTGCTTGCTTCAGAGCTGTTTGAAGGGAACATCTGTCATGCCCTCCCTCTCTCCTAAAAAATAAGACACAAACCACAGAAGAGCTTTCATATTCACATACACGCACACACAGAGCATACAGAGCAACTACTATTCATTGCTGCAAGTACTGAACAAGTGGTTGGATTAGATGTTAACAGATAAATAAGAGATCACGGTTTTTCTCCAACACACCAGAAAAAGCATGACGCTTTGGGGTCAGCAACTACATCTACCCTAATGAGAAGCAAAAACTGACATGCTGAAGTCCAATGGGAGAGCTCATAAAATACTCATGACAGGTTGCTACCAAGTCACATGAGGAGCTTGCATAAAGCTTCTATCAGAGACTATCACTACGTACATTTGTGTTCTTTTCTCTGTTGTAGCTCTAGGCTGAGATTTTATTATTACTACACTGAATCTATGTTCTCTGTCAAAAGGTGTTGACAGTGTAAAATATAAATTTTTACAATTTTCTGAAAACACTAACATTCAACAACTTGGACATCTTTTCCTACCTTCTGTTTCCCTCGTAGCTGAAGGAAGAGTCTTACATCTCATAACCATGGAACATTTCTATTTATATTGTGCATTAAAACTTTACATTTTGAATGCTGAGCATGAAATGTTGGCAAGACATAACTTTCTATTTCTTCCTAACAAATTTGTGCACATAACAGACTGAGGAGCAGGAAAATCTGGAAATGCTTTACTAATTTAACAATTATTTTTTGTCAAGGTCTACTGCTACAAATTGCTGTGATGCCATTCAGGAACCAGATTCCCAGGAAAGCTCTTCCCTGACAGTTTAGAGTGGGAAAAAACATTAGAAGAATTGTATCCTCTTTATTTTCTTTTCAATTAATTAACTACATAACCATAATACCATACGTTTGGTCCCTTTTCCTTAACCTCTTTGTCTTGCATTGTCCACTGTAATTTGACAAAAATTAAAGTGTAAGATTTTCAACACGGAGACTTGACAAACACCAGCTGCACCAGTTGTGCACTAAAATAATAAAAGTCAGTAGCAAACAATTATTGTAGTCAATTTTTTTATGGAAGTGAAAATTGAGACCTACATCAACCTTAGGCAACCAGCTTGTATCATCTTCAACAACTGACTATCTGCCCCCTCAGAAATATTCAGCAGTAGGAAGACATTGGCAGCAAGTACTCTGTTTAGCAGCTCCGGAAAAGCATAGGTTTTGTTAGCCTGGATTTGCTTAAGTGGGAAAACACAGCTGCATAGCCACCTGTAGAAGCAGGGCTTCTCTTTGAAACAAGCAAGTTGCTTTCTGTACTTGAGTTTGTCCTCCTTATTACAATCAGATACTGAGTTTGAGGTGCATCTTCTCATAGGACAAGGTTATCTAAAGTGCTCTTTGATGTAAAATTAAATATGATAACCCAGAATGTCATTCAAGGTGAAAACAGTTAACACTCTATTCCAACATGCAGGTAAAGACAAAAAAAAAAAACCACAAAACACCTATTTCTTTAGGTTACCAGTGTTTCCTATGCAATTTCTTTTAATCAACAGGTCTTCTACTGGCATCTTCAACTATCATTTAGAGGTTTTGTGTCATTCCATTAATAACGCAGCCTATTATTCCCTCAAAAGCTGAAATATTGAAGTGATAACTTTCGTCATGATATAAGACACTACAAAATTGTTGGACTTACAGTGAAAATAAAGGAAATTTTAAGGCTTGTTGGTTTGGGCTTTTTATTTTTTGTGGGGTAGTGGGTTATTTTTGGTGGTGGTGGTGGTTGGTTTTGTTTGGTGATGTTGTTGGGTTGGGTTTCTTTTGGCTGATTTTCATTCTTCCACCCACCTTCCTCCACCTGTTACTGCTTCTATGTGTTTTCTTCATCTGTAGAGGTAAGGTTGTTTTCACAACTAGATATTGTCACTCAGGTGCACTCGAATTGCTAGTTCTCTCCCAAATAAATGAGGATATTTACCTTTCCACCTTGTAAGACAATTCAGACAAACCAATACTAAAGGTGTAATTGTTAGTGTATAATTCTACCTACTCAAAATATTGCTTATGAATGTGTATGTACACAGGTACATAAGGCCATGGTAATCCACAGCTCTTAAAATTGATGTGCGCTTTTACTTTAAGGCTTGCTCATTTTAACCTGCACCACCATGCACCTTCTATTGTCTTCTATTAAACTGGAACTGCTTTCCCTGAAACAATAAACATCAAAACATTCTCAGACATTTCTAGTTAGGTTTCTTTCTGATTACAATAGTTGTTAGTCTCATACTAAGATTACTCTGTCTCCCACCAGACTCAGAAATGAGACACAGTGCATGCCTTCCCACCTTAACCAGCTTTTCCTCAGGGAAGAGGCAACAAAACAAAAAAGGGGTGCCATGGCTGCAAGATCTTGATTTTCAGAGCTGCACAATGCATTCTGTAAAGTCTCCGGAGATAAGCCCTTTCAGGTGAAATTTAAACATTCATTTTCCTTTTTACTGAAAAGCCAGAGAGTCTGTAGCAGTTGCTTTGGCCATTTCAGTCTCTGCAAATGCACCAGATCTACAGGTTGCTTGTGTTTGAACAAGCTGCACAGAGAAGGCTCCTTTTTTTTTTTTTTTAAACAGGGCTTTTTTGTTGTTGTTGTTGTTTTTTCACTCAAGGGAGGAAGAAAATAGTGTGAATATCAAGGGGAGAATAAAAGGGAAAGAGATTCTATCCGCATCCTGTCATAAAGAAACAGAATGATTTGCTTGATGTTTCAGCCTGCTTTACACAAAAATACAGTGCTGACACCTTGCTGCTAATGTCTAAGAACTACACCAAAGGAATGAGAAAGCTTATACAAGAACTTTATGTTGAAAAGTTAGTCACTTCCCATTTCTGTGGCTTGAATGACTCGTTACGGTATATTTAGATAGTAACAATGCAGAGACCATCCAACAGAATTTCAAACCATTTTGGGATGAGAATAACTTTCATACAGAAGATGGTAGTTTTTAAAAAGTCTATCACTTGGCTTGTATAGGCTCATTTCAGACAACATCAAGCAATGTAAGAAGAAGAGCAAAAACAAATAAGTTTTAAGACATTTTGAGTGCTGCAGTTTTTCAGAAGTGAGAAGTGTAGTGTAGCACAATGGGGAGGGGAATAAATAATCTAGCACAGAAAAATAAAACAAAACAGCACAATCCAAATAAAGCAAGACCAAAACAAACAAAAACAAACTAACAAAAAAACAATCACCAAGGCCAAAACTCTGGAGAAGCAGGTAAGTAAGAATCCTCAATAAAGTTCATACATTGTCCTTTCATTATTTAACTACAACAGTCAGGAAGGTGTGTATGGGGTATCATATCATGTAATCATATGGCAGCTACTACAGTTTACTTCTCTGAAAGCAGTGCTGAGGAATACCTGAATCTCAAGAGCTGTGAGCAAAGCAAAAAGCTTCAATATAAAATTTTATGGTAAAAGAAAAGAAAGCTAACCACAGTATGAGCTAAAGAAGCACATTGTATTTCATTGATGTTTCCACATGTCTATAGGATTTTAGTATTGGAATGTAGAAAAGCACTAACCATCCATTCTAAAACTCACTTCCTTGTGGGATGGACATTAATTCATATCAAGATTTCCTTTTTGCTCAACTCTGCCTACTTCTGCACAAACAGCCTTGATCCCCCCACCCCTACAATAGTTAAAAAAGGAAATAAAGAGACACACTTGTAACCTTCTGTTCCTTAGTCCTAATGTTCACCCAAGCCCACAGACTTTTTGGAGATCTTCTTGAGTGTGACCTGATACCTTCATGGAAGGAGCTCCATGGTTTTCTCTGGGAATGGTACCACTCTCACCAGTCTGTGAGCAGGGCTTTCCTATGGAAAAGAATTCAGTATCCAGATGGCCAGAAAGCTGTTTTTCTTTTAAGAATGTGTCCTGGTGGGATGACTTCACTCTAGTCAAAGGCTGAAAAAATGTAGGTAAACAGAAAATTTACTGAAGAGGGGAAATGAGATTAAACATAAAAGTCTATGATCCGTACTGCAAATCTCATTTAACTATATCACCAGAAATTCAGATATGAAAGAGTGCATCTTGGGTGAGATGTAGTAAATAAGTCTTGTATTTCTTCTACAGCCTCCATTCCAGCCTTTGTTTTTGGGGACTGTCTGACACAAGTCTCCCTAAAGAATTTGTTCTTCAGCCCGAGGGAAAACACTGATCCCATGACTTCCATACAGACCATCACTTGAGATCTAGTACGGACCTTGCAGCCACATCTTATCACTCCTCACCTCTGAGTGTATCTTTTGGAAACTAGACCACTCATAGAAATACCACACAGAGTACTTTCTAAGAAAGTATTCAATCCTAATTTATATGCTTGGTTACAAATGCTCATTCAGTAAGAATTTCGAATAGTTTCGATGAAGTATTACTCTGCTTACTACAGAAAACCATTTAGAGATTAAATATAGACACAGCAATTGGGAAGCGAAACATTAAGATATATCTCAGAGTTACAGTTACTTTTCCAGGTTAAATGAGGCAGTGATGAGCTGGTACAACTGCTAGTATAGGTAAGGTAGCTTTACACCTACAAAACTACAGAGTGGATTTATTATTCAAAACCAGACTATATGCTTATATTTTGACCAAGACTCACCCAGTTTGATAGTCTGCATTAAGCCTAAAACAGGTGAGAAAACCCCCAATCAAAGGAAGAGAGACTAAAGCCTACATGCTCCCTGGAAATGTACAGGAATGTACCTTCTTTGCATGACTGAAACCTTCCTTTATACAGCACCAAAAGTCATTGAGAGGAGATTTGTGCCAAGTCTGCAGCTTTTACTTCCTTTGGTTTGAAAACCAAATATTGGCGTGTTTCTCCCTTTTAAAAATAATTTCTGAAGGTCAGCAGTGACTGCTGAGAGAAAATACTGCATCACACTGGAAAAGTACAAAAGAGATAGAAAGTGTCAGTACTAAAACCTAGTGGACTTAATATGGAAAGCAAACAAATACAGTTGCATGTGCAGAAATGCATCTGAGAGATACCTGCTACAAAGACACTTGATACCCATATTCAAGGTGATGAAGTTAAAGAAATGGAAGATGATATGAATTAAGCACAAAAGGCAAAAGAGGGGGAAAAAATAACTTAGTCTGATCGACATTTGGAATGCTTGAACAGCTACTAAGAGGAAGGATGTCTTGTGCCTGCAGCAGAAGGTGCACAGCATGTGCGCTTTGCTGTTAGCTACACTGCTGAATCTTGAATATAGACAAAACAAATGGGAAACCACTTGAAATCAGGCAAGGAATGCAGTGATGATGCCAGAGGACAGGAGATCACTTGGGCATTTAGCAAAGAAAGAGGTTAAAGCCATTTTGATGAAGAAAAAGGTGTTGCATTTTTCAAAACCACACTCTTTGGATGCAATGCCAGAAGAAGTTATAACAGAGTTGACATAAAAAAATCTGTATGCTCTGCTGCTAGTTTTTTCTTCAAGGGGAAAACACATGAGAAAATTAGTAGTTTAAGATGCCTTAGATTCACAGTATCACAGTATCACAGTATCACTTAGGTTGGAAAGGACCTCGAGGATCATCGAGTCCAACCTGACACCGCAGACCCCATGACTAGACCATGGCACCAAGTGCCACGTCCAATCTCCCCTTGAACGCCTCCAGGGTCGATGACTCAACCACCTCCCTGGGCAACCCATTCCAATGCCGAATGACTCGCTCGGTGAAGAACTTCCTCCTCACCTCGAGTCTGAACCTCCCCTGGCGCAGCCTGAGACTGTGTCCCCTTGTTCTGGTGCTGGTTGCCTGGGAGAAGAGGCCAACTCCCTCCTGGCTACAACCACCCTTCAGGTAGTTGTAGAGGGCAATAAGGTCACCCCTGAGCCTCCTCTTCTCCAGGCTAAACAATCCCAGCTCCCTCAGCCTCTCCTCATAGGGCTTGTGTTCAAGGCCTCTCACCAGCCTTGTTGCCCTTCTCTGGACACGCTCAAGTGTCTCAATGTCCTTCT
Source organism: Melanerpes formicivorus (assembly GCF_026170545.1). Taxonomy (NCBI): domain Eukaryota; kingdom Metazoa; phylum Chordata; class Aves; order Piciformes; family Picidae; genus Melanerpes; species Melanerpes formicivorus. The sequence continues at coordinate 15,580 of NW_027142551.1, read as the reverse complement.
TAAACTGAGGAGCCCAGAACTGGACACAGTACTCAAGGTGCGGCCTAACCAGAGCAGAGTACAGGGGCACTATGACCTCCCTGCTCCTGCTGGCCACACTATTCCTAATGCAGGCCAGAATGCTATTGGCCCTCCTGGCCACCTGAGCACACTGCTGGCTCATATTCAGGTGGCTGTCGATCAGCACACCCAGGTCCCTCTCTGTCTGGGAGCTCTCCAGCCACTCCGACCCCAGCCTATACCTCTGCATGGGATTGCCATAGCCAAAGTGCAGCACTCGGCACTTGGACTTGTTGAAAGCCATCCCATTGGACTCTGCCCATCTTTCCAGTCGGTCGAGGTCCCTCTGCAGAGCCTTTCTACCCTCTAATTGACTAACATCTGCCCCTAACTTTGTGTCATCTGCAAACTTGATGATGACTGACTCTACCCCTTCATCCAGATCATCAACGAATATGTTGAAGAGGACAGGGCCCAGCACTGATCCCTGGGGGACACCACTAGTGACTGGCCTCCAGCTGGATGCGGCACCGTTCAAGACCACTCTCTGGGCCCGGCCCTCCAGCCAGTTCCTAACCCAGCACAGAGTGTAGTGGTCCAAGCCACGGGCTGACAGCTTAGTCAGCAGTTTGCTGTGGGGGACGGTGTCAAAGGCCTTGCTGAAGTCTAGGTAGACCACATCCACAGGCCTCCCCACATCCACCAGGCGGGTCACCTGATCATAGAAAGAGATCAGGTTGGAGAGGCAGGATCTGCCCTTCCTGAATCCATGTTGGCTGGACCTGAGCCCTTGGCCATCCTTCAGGTGCGCAGTTATTGCTGCCAGGATAATCTGCTCCATCACTTTCCCTGGCACTGAGGTCAGGCTGACTGGCCTGGAGTTTCCAGGTTCCTCCATCCGACCCTTCTTGTGGATGGGGACCACGTTGGCCAGTTTCCAGTCATCTGGGACCTCACCAGTGAGCCAGGACTGGAGGAAAATGATGGAGAGTGGCCTAGCTAGCACATCCGCCAGCTCTCTCAGCACCCTAGGATGGATCCCATCTGGTCCCATGGACTTGTGGATATCCAAGTGGCTCAGCAGGTCCCGAACTAACTCCTCATGGATTTCCAGGGTATTACTCTGCTCCCCGACCCCAACGCCCAGCTCCGGAGACCACTCGTCCTGAACTCCTGCCTTGCTGTTAAACATTGAGGTAAAGAAGGTGTTCAGGACCTCAGCTTTATCCTCATCCTCAGTAACTGTGTTCCCCTCCAGGTCCACTAGGGAGTTCAGGTTGTTCCTGCCCTTCTTATTGTTAATATATTTATAAAAATGCTTTTTATTATCTTTGACTGAGGTGGCCAGCTTCAGTTCCAGCTGGGCCTTAGCCTCCCTAATTTTATTCCTACATAATCTAACAGCTTCCTTGAACATACCTCGAGAAGCCTTCCCCTCCTTCCAAAGGTGATACAGCCTCCTCTTCCCCCTTAAATCCTCCAGGAGCTGCTTGCTCATCCAGGCTGGTCGCCTTCCCCGCCGGCTTGCCTTCCGGCACATGGGAACCGCCAATTCCTGTGCCTTCAAGAGCTCCTGTTTGAAGTAGGTCCAACCCTCCTGAACCCCTTGGTTCATGAGGGCTGGTACCCAGGGGACTTTGCAGGCAAGTTTTTTAAATAGGCTGAAGTTCGCCCTTCGGAAGTCCAAGGTGGAGGTTCTGTTGGTGCTCCTCCCAATCTCCCTGCATATTGAAAACTTCACTATCTCGTGGTCACTGCACCCTAGGCAGCCTCCCACGATCACATCTCCCACCAGCCCTTCCCTATTGCAGAACAGCAGGTCAAGCAGAGCCCGTCCCCTGGTAGGCTCGCTTAACAGCTGTGTCAGGAAGCAGTCCTCCATTCGCTCCAGGAATCTTCTGGACTGCCTCCTCCCTGCTGAATTAAGTTCCCAGCAGATATCTGGGAGGTTGAAGTCACCAACAAGGACAAGATCAGATGATCTTGAGACAGCCTCCAGTTGCTTGTAGAACAACTCATCAGCCGCCTCATCCTGGTTGGGTGGTCTGTAACAGATTCCAATCAGGATGTCAGACTTGTTAGGTTGTCCTCTGATTTTGACCCACAGGCTCTCAACTACCTCATCTTCCACCACAAGTTGTGTGGCAGAGATTGACTCTCTAATATACAGAGCCACCCCTCCTCCTCTTCTCCCTCGCCTGTCCCTCCTAAAGAGCCTGTAACCCCCCATTGTAGCACTCCAATCATGGGTGCTGTCCCACCAAGTTTCTGAGATGGCGACTACATCATAGTCGCCCTGATGGATTAGGACCTCCAACTCCTCTTGCTTGTTGCCCAGGCTGCGTGCATTGGTGTACATGCATCGCAGCTGGGTTACTGACTTCTCAACTGACCCTACCTTGCGCCCTACTCTTACCTCTGCAGAGGGACCGATTGCCTCACCCACCCCCTTCAGACCTAGTTTAAAGCCCTCCTAATGAGCCCTGCCAACTCCAGTGCCAGGACTCTTTTACCCCTTCTAGATAGATGCACCCCATCAGGACCCAGCAGGTCAGGTGCAGTGAAAGTTGCCCCGTGGTCATAGAACCCAAAGTTCTGCCGCTGGCACCATCCCCTGAGCCAATTGTTGATGGTGTGAGTTCTCCCATTCCTCTCAGTGTACACCCCTGACACTGAAGGAATTGAGCAGAACACCACTTGAGCTCCTGCCCCATCAATCAATTGTCCAAGGGCCCTGAATTCCTTCTTAATTGTCCTAGTGCCCTTCCTGTCAATCTCATCACTCCCAGCCTGTATTACCATCAGAGGGTAATAGTCAGTGGGCTGGATTAATTCAGGGAATCTCTTCGCAATGTCCCTAACCCCTGCCCCTGGTAGGGAGCAGACCTCCCTGTGGGATGGGTCGGGACGACATATGGGTCCCTCAGTACCCCCCAGGAGAGAGTCCCCAACAACTATAACCCTTCTCCCTTTCTTTGTGGAGCTGGTCATTATAGCTGGTGGGGACCGCTTGGGCTTAGGCTTCCCCCCAGAGCCGGCCGTTACAGCTGGTGGGGTCCGCTTGGCCTTAGGCTCCCCTCTGGATGGCTGCTCCTCAGCCTCAGCCCTCTCATCCTTACTGCCCTCAGCCTGCAGGGCCTCATACTTATTATGCAAGGGCAGAGGAGGAGGAGGAGAGGGTCGGGGTGGATTTCTCTTGCCACCCCTGGCAGGGACCTGTATCCATCCCTCTCTGTTTCCAGGAACCCTTCCCTCAGCAGGGGAGATCTGCAGAGCCTTCTCCTGCAAGTCTAACTCCCTTTCACTTTCCCTTATGGTCCTTAGCCTAGCTACCTCCTCCTTCAGCTCGGCCACTTCATCCTTCAGCTCTGCCACCATGCTGAGGAGAAAATTCACCTGCTCACACCGGACACAGGTGTCCTCTCCCTCCCCCTCTATTCCAAGTGCCAGGCTGAAGCACTCTCTGCAGCTGACTCTGCAACTTCATCAGAGAAGTTTCTCCTTAAAGCAAAGCCTAGGGAAACAATTTTTCCAAAAGAGTCTACATCAAAAGACAAGCAGAAAAGTAGGTAAGGAGTCATGTTTCACCTGTCTTTGCAGCCTGCAATCCTAATCGTTGCCTCTTCAGTGGTGGTTACACTGAGCTTGTGATCTAGTACAAGTAGTTATTCTGCTGCACCACAGTTACAGATAGAACTCAAATGATATTGCATGTAAGAGATACAAATACGCTGGCATGGTTTATTTTGAACTTCTGTGTGTTCCCATTTTTCTCCTGTAAATTTTATCTTGCAACTAGTAACATGTATACTTAAAATTTAAGTGCACAAGTGCAAGATGCTTAAATGCCTTGCAGCAGTTGAAATCGCTTTTCTTTCCTCCACAGTCTGCTCCAGTTTATCCAACAAGTCCTGGGAACATTAGTACGGATTATGGTACAAATCTAGGTCCATTTCTGATGGATGTACAGAACTACGCATAACTGAAGAGACAGTTAAATAAATACATGAACATTAAGGACAGAAAGAAAAAGTTGAAGCATCTATAAGGAGAGTTCTATGGCTTGCAGAGGCTACTCTTCTGAGGTATATCATTGGGAGGTTAAAGTATTGAAAGTGAATTTACCAAGTATCATAAAAACTCATGAAGGACTTTCTGGCATCCCAATAAAAGAATGAGGAACGTATCTGGACTCCATATTCATAGTCAGTGACACAGACCAAGTACTGTGGCTCTGCAGCTTTCTGGCATAAGATTCATCACACCTGACCACCATTAAATTAGAACAGAGAGTGCGATCATGAAGGTAAAACAAACAAAAGGGGTGGAAGTAGGGGGAGGGGGCAAATAATAATAAAAAACCAAACCAAAACAAAACAAAAACCTCACCACCAAATATGTACACACACACACAAAAGCAGGGAAAAAAAAACAAAACAGAAAAAAATAGCAAGACAGCACAAGGATTCAGAGACAATTGAGAACATTTATACTAGTATGGTATTGGTAAACCTAAAAGAAACCTGTCACAAGAAAAACCACTCAGTGTATCAGAAAGCTAAAAATCCTAAAGAAAAAACTTCATCATCTTTGAACAAACAAGAAAACAAAAGTTAAAAAAAATCAATTTCCTTAAAAGTTCCGGTTTTAGAGAGGAGATTATACATTTTCAGCATCTTTCACATAAACATCACCTTCTGTCTCAGATTCCTGCCAAGGCTGCAGGTTTCCCAAACAATCAACCCTACTAAGAGTTTCCAAGATGTAACACTTTTTTTCTTTTCTTTTTTTTTTTTTTTTTTTGAGAGGTGATAAAATTTAGTACAGACTTAAATCCCAATAATAAACTAGAGAAAAATATAATAATTAAAACATTAAATGCAGGGCAAGTGGGAAGGGTGTACACCAATTATTTCATGCTGACTTTGTCCCCACAAAAGCTGCTGAGGTACTGACTCTTTATAGACAAATAGTCCCTTGTGTCATATTTCCAAAGCAAGCACAGAAATTCCACACAAAAAAAGGGACACCTCCAACCTGACTCAGTTTCCTGAGTACCAAGCCTCATCATTTGCTGATGGAAAGTTCCGAACTTTTGCCACGCTCCTTTTAACTGCCTCCTTGTCACAAGTTCCCACTAGCTCCCAGTAACATGTTACAGGAGTGGCCAGTATGGGAATTCTCAAAGAGAGAATTGAGGGGTGTCTCAAAAGTTACCACATAGCCAAACTGCAGAAACAGCACATGGATCTGGCCTTTGTAACTATGGGAGCTAGAGAGGGCTATCTTAAAAGGCCTATAACCATATATAAACCATATACTCTCTTACAACAACAACAAAAATCAACAACTATAGAAAACTATAGAGAAAGTAGATTTGATAGGAAAGCAACACCAGCTGTTTTCTGGAGATATATCCAGAAACTACAATATATACAATACAAACTTACTCTCAATACCATGTCACAGGCACTACAAAGTCACATTTTCCCAGTGTTCTAACATGACAAATCTGAGCAAACTGAGGAGAAAAGTAATTCTTATGCAATAGTTTCCTGAGCCCTTTACTTTCACGGAGTATCACATACAGGCATTAGGAAGACCCTTTTAGAAGACAATTTCATGCCCATCAGACTCCAGGATAATTTCCATCAGCTGGGCAGCTGAGCAGACTGAGCACATTGGCTGTTTCATACTGTTAATTCCTCAGCTCTTGCATGTTTCTCTTATTTGAGGTTCAAAGCATATTCGTGATAGTAAGCCTCAACCAGCATCAGATTTTGCTTTAAAAAACCACATTTCCTAGTAAAAGCTGCTTAGTCAGTGCCCTTGGGGGCATGCAGCAGGAAGTAGAACATGGCCACAAGTCAGCAACACTTGCATTTGTCCCAACATAGAATAAAGGGACATATTTGAAGCCTTGAGGCAATTCCAAAATACCAGTAGTTACCTCCAGCCAAGAGAAAAAAAGATTATTTGGGGTGAGGATTTTCATGAACACTAAATGTGTTATAAGATCTCTTTAACAGACATTGCACAATGTCAAGCAATGTGCTAATAAACAAGATAAATCACAGAGAAGGATAGAAATCTGTGATATGCCATACCTCTCCCCCTGAATTTGAATTTTTGTCTGACTCCACGTTTCAAGAAACTGCTGTAGAGTACAAAGAGCTGCAAATACTGGAAAGCTTCATGTAAAGCCTTGTATTTTCTGCACACTCAGCACCAGGCCCTCAGGCTATAGTTGTTATAGCAACTAGACTTCAATGATCTTACCAGAGTCCTGCACTCCAGGGAAGATGTCACCCCTGCACAAGAAGGACAGGAGAGAGCTTTTCATATTATTTTAATACACATATGCAGAAGGAAAAGGTTAGTGTCTAAGTGTGTGACACCACGTACAATTGTTTTCTGTTAACTTTCTTTTGTTTAGTCTTACAATGGTGTCTCAGGTAGCCTTCTTTTTTACCTACCAATTCTTCAAATCAGATAATAAATTCCAAGATAAATTATAATAATAGGCTAGTCACAGAAATAGCATAGAAATTCACATTGCTTTTACAATTCTCTGCATTCCTTTCTTCAGCCTTGTCCTGGTTTGAGTTAGAAGTAGATCTGTTCAATGATTTTACCTTTCTGCTCAGTTTCTTCTAAGTAGCTCCACTTTCTGAAATTAACAGCATGTTTTTGCAGACAGTGTCTGCTTCTAGCAGTGATAATGCCCCATGTGTCTGGTTAGTACCAAGGACTGGTACTAAACCTTATGTACTGCCGTGGGGGTGCAGAGTAAAAGGCCACATCTGCTGGGAGGAGTGGGCAGTTCAGGTGACCCTAAACTGACCAGTGAGGTATTCCATCACACGTATGTCACATTTAATATAAATCTGAGGGTCAAATGCCCATTGCTTTCTCTTCCTCAATGACCAATGTCTGAAAAGGACTCTGTCTGTCCTGACTTTGATCCCAGTCAATGAGTTCTTGAATCTGGCTCCTGTCTGCCTTTGAGTCCAGTCTGGGACTTTAGACACAAAATCAGTGGTGATGGATATTAATTACTATCATGGGGGTTGGGTTTGATATTGGTTTTCTATATATTCATCTACATTTTAAATTTCCTTATAGCTGTTTCAGTTTTCTTTTCAAATTCCTAAGTCTCTTCCCCCTGTTCATTTTCTTTTCCCTTTGGGAGGGAGAGGGATTGGTAAAGAATATCTGTCACTCATTCAGTGGCAGGTCCAGCCCTAACCCTTGATAAGCCCCTGTCAGTGTTTCCTCCAATCTTGGAGCCCAAACCAGCATTCTTCAGTCAGGCCCTGTTCCACAACCTCCCCAGTCCTACTGAAATGAGACCCTATTAGTGAAACATTAAACCTGTAATTTTGAGCAAACAGGTCAAATGATCTTTTGTCCTCAGCCAGGGAAGCCAAAGCACTATCTGAGAGCCCACTTTGCCGTGCAGCAAGGTCCTGCTCTCCCTAGCACTCCCAGGAAGGCAATGGTGGGTAATAGCCAGGAGAAACACCGTGTGTAGCGGAGAAAGGTAGACAAGGGGCGGCAGCACAGCCCAAGACATGCTGTGAGTGAGGCACACAGCAGTTGCAGCAGGATGAAAGCAGAGACCTCTTGATAGTCATTACGGTCTCCAGGGTGCTTTACTGGCCAAAATAACACAATTTTTCTCAAAGTACTACCAAGGTCTGTCTCCAGCTTGTCTGGATCAACAGCTTATTGAAGCATTAAGACAGCATTAGGCTCCATCTAAGCAATTTTACAGGAGCTCAGCCGGTATGTTTAGGAGGCAGTAATTTGCTGTCACTTCCACAGGTCTTCCTGCATCATGGTCAGATTTTGACTTTTTTTTTTTTCTTTTTCTTTTTGTATGTGATGTGTGTCGCTGTGTGTTTGGACTATCTTTTTGGTTGTTCTTTTTCACTTGTTTCTCTGTTTTTGCACAGGAGAAAGAAGGAAGCCTTCCAGTAAACTGCCAGTGAAAAGCCATAGTTTAGCCTATCCTGCATTTGGGATCAGGACAATGCAGCTGCTATTTTACTTCCTTAATTTTTATGAGAAATTCAAGGAGTTTCCACATTACATATTAATCTGTTGCACATAGTTACAGCTTATTACACTCAAATGTCTCATTAAGGGCAACACTGGCAGTTTAAAAGTAAACTATTTATCCTCTATGTCAAGTACAAGAATAAAAAGTTTCTTCGCCATATGCATCCTCATTATTTCGAGATTGTGACATGACTGCCATATCGTGCATAGCAAATGCATGCCAACACAACTCCACCCAGGCTGTGCTGACGCATGTTCACCACATACAAATTCTCAGATTGGTCTTAAACTTCATTTTCATCACACCTGCAATCCAGTTACACAACCCTCAGATAGTGTGCAGAGTTGTGCTGAAGTAGACTTGAGTTGTTCTCACAGAATTGGGCATGGCATTGCTCAAGACACTCACGTTGAGGAGGTTGGGAGCTGCAAATACACACCCCCAACAGCTGAATTGCACTCTTCTTCTGTAGCTTAACTCTCCCTCAGCTCCTGCACTACCTCCATGAGTACCACATCCTGTTGAACTTGCTGACACCTCCCCATCACAGAATTATGATTCAGTTGCTCTTATTTCTGCCAAGCCAAATCAAATCTACTTAGACTGAAGTTTTCCATGCCAGAATGCTGCCTGAGGCTCAGTTCTTTTGCAAACTTTCAAGCTTGGCTAGTTCATCTATTTCTGAGAATAAAGTGAGAAGAAAAATGCATATATTGCTTAGCTCGGAACCAACCCATCCAAACATCTCCCAAATAAAACACCCCTTTTTCAGTGCTGTCTCTAATACAGAGAGCAGAAATGTGTAAAAGTCTTATTGCATGGGGAAAGGATAGAATATAATCCTTTAAATGTAGAGTGGCTACCAGTGTAATTGTGAAAGTTTTCATCAAGTTATTATGTTCAAGACTGCTTTATATTCAGTCTTAATACTCCTTTTGTATAGGGATACAACTTTTGGTTGTAACATGTAAAACTATTGTGGAGTGCTTTACACAACACTGAAGGCCAATATTAATATTCATATAGATGTATTTTATTTGTATTTATATTAGTTGTACATATGTATATTCTATTTTAATACACAATTATAACCATAGCCAAACTCAGAATGTTATTGTTCTCCCCTTAAAAGCATTTGCCTTGACCTAAACAAAATTTCCTACTTTGAGAAGTCTACTTCATTTTGTGTTGGCACTTACCAAGAACTGAACAGTTGTTAAACTGCAGTAAATACACATTCAAAAGTATGCATATTTAGGAGATTTGCATGCTTTAGAAAGCTTCCCCTGTAATCTTTCAAGAAATCAGACAGCTGCATCCTCTGCCACTTAGTGTAGTAACAACATGGGAGCCAAAAGCTCAAAGAACCCTAATTCCTGACACTGTCAGGCAGGCCCAAGATTTGCCTTCTGAAATTGCAGCAGTCAAATCTTTTTAAATGGCAAAGAATGACCAAGAGAAGCAGAAACTGCTACTGCTTGCAGCTTTCACATCTTGTTTGAAATAATGTTCAGCTGCCTCAGCTTTCCTGTCCTCAAAACCCCACTGCTTGAAGAGCTAGTTTGAGAGTGGTTTCTCTGTGTGTAACCATTTGCCCAGAGGGGAGCCATTACCTATTCTGGACTTCTGGGATCTAGATTATTATAAACAATTATTTACTTTCTTGAGTACAGTTTCCTGGAGGTTAATATTTCATGTTCAGAAGATTGCAGCTATCGCTTAACAACAGTGTACAAGCTGGAAGACAATACAATGTTGGGGTCAACTCTAGGCATGAGTAAAGCAGGTCGTTGCCTAGAGAAAAATGCTGATGTATGCAGCAAAATAGTCTTTCTTCCTGCTCTATCTCATTCATACCATAGCCCCAGAGAAACCAATAGATGTTGATGCAAAACGCAGGGTAGGGATTACAGGGCAGCAGCTGGCCTCACATACGCAGAAGTGACAAACAAAGCACGCTCCAGACAGTCCCATCCCTTGAGTCCCTCAACAGCTGCACTTGTAACACAAGGCTGGTTTTCCAGAGCTCTACCTCCTGACCTGGTTTACCAGCTCCAAACTATTCTCCTCCCCTTGCCCATGTTGGGGAAGATAACTGACTTTACTAGCTACAGGACTCTACTCATCAGGTCAGTCATCACCCTCATACCCAGTCAGCAATGTTTTTGGCTTCAGATCACAACAGCTCTAAGCAGCTTAGCCTGGGGCAGCATAGGCTGAGAACAACAGAAAGACTCCCATACCTGGCTTCAGCAGCATCCCTACAACTGCCAAGTCGAAGTAATTTTGCTTTTCTACCTTAGTTTTCACAACAGTAAATTTAAAATTCATCATCATTTACTTACAAGACAAAGCAATGTCAACAGTGTTCAGGATGGACCACCATAAACTCAGAGCCCTCACAAAACAAAAACCTAGGCCTCCACAGACTGAGCCAAGGAGGTTGGCTTCAGCGGACAACTGAGGCAACCTGTACCTTCTCTGTGTCAGATATAGGAAAAACCCACATGCCCATTCAAAACAGGTCTACAACTGAATTATCATGCCTTCTATACTTTGAAAGAAATTTGGAGAGGACTACACCTGCCTTTCTCTAACAGTGCCATGACAAAGGCAGACTATTTGCCAGATCAGGCATATTTAAGCACTGTGATGCACGTGCCACTAAAATTTCTCACGCTCCTGTGGGATGACTCTGTATTGACCTATATCACCATCAAAGACAGGAACTGTGACACTGAGTATCACAGGAGGCATGTGCATGCAGGGAGAGATGACTTGAAAACTCTTCTATTATGAAGGCTTCCAACTCCTCCCCAAAACTTACCAGCAGCATCAAGATATACCAGTCCCTCAACTCAATAAGCTGCCTAGGTCCCTCAGAGCACACTAGACAAGAAGCATGCATATGGTAAGGAAAGCTAATCTTATAGATGTGTATGAAATATATTGCTTTATATAAAATAGATTTTAAAAAATAAACAAGACTGGAGACCTCATAAAGATCCCAAGAGACCTTGCCCTTATGTATGACTAACATATACAAATACACAGAAACATATCTGAGAGGTCTGCATAGTCAGATTCCTTCTGACTTTTCATTTTTCACTTTTCAGATTCCTTTTCATTCTGCTCCCCTTTTTATCAGTGATTCAGTCTCATACTCTCTCAGGACAGAAAAATCTATTGATGGCAATGGGGGAAAGGCAGAGACATTTATCACAAGCTATAACAGAGCAATAGTCTGCCAATGCTGCAGTCATTACTAAATAGTTCTTCACAATGCTGGAAAAAAAAAAGTAAAGATCCTTTACTTTCTTCTACAAAGAACATAGACATTTCCATAAATCATACAATCAGCATTTATAGCACCAGATCTCTGCAAAAGAGTGCATCAGCTGAAGTCTTAATTTGTTTTGGTAAGTGCTCCTCTCCTATTAGCAAAGATTACATCTCGCTCTTTAAACACTGAAACTCTAATTACCCATTTTTAATAAAACCTATTTTACTCTGCCAGAATGCCATTCAAACCAAATTGGTTTTCACTAGCTTTTTATTTTCCTGCTGACTCAATTACTGAGTTATAGTTTACTACAAGCAATGATTTTCATATCCATTACTTAAATCAAACGGCTTATGTGATTGTGCATTTTCTGTGCATATCAGTTCCATAAAGCATCCTAATTCAGTGTTATTACAGTATAGGAGGAACGCCTTTCTGCATCTGCATGCTTGTTTCAGATAAAGCTTTCAAAAGAAACTGAGTTGCACGGGTAAGTTTACATGGAAGGACACTCACACGTTAAGCATCTGTCCTATTTTGAGAAGACAACAGTTCTTTCTAAGTTCAGTACAGATCAAGGCTCTGAGATACACTGTTACCAACTAACTTTTGCTGCTCCTGAAAAAAAAAAGTTCTTAGGAACCACTGAGTAATATTATGATCTTGAAACACAATGCGTCAGTTTTCAGTAACTCCCCAAAGTAAAGTTATCAGCACAGCCAGTAAGGTCTTAACTCTGAAACAACCCCTCATGCATATATAAAGAACCATTCACTTCTCTAAGGTCTGAGGATGGACTGGAAAAATGTAAATTGCTTATTCTACCCCGTAATTCTGCTATCTCTTTATAAACTGGCTGTATGGTTTGGTTTTTTTCTCTTTGCTCCCTCCTTTTGGCTCTCCAGAGTCCTTATCTGGTAACATGGGGGAATAGGTCTGTTTATGGCCTGCAGAGGCCTTACTAATTTTGTGCTGTGCAATTATGGCCTGTTAAGGCAAGGGAGACAATAGAGGGGGAGAAAAGGAGCACTGGGGTTTATGGTTTAGTCTGGTTGGGGGAAGGTTTTGGGGGGTTTTCATGTATCCTGTATATGTATTAGGTGTTAAGGATTCCCATGTTCTGTATTTTCCTGTACATTTTTTAATATAATGTCTCTCCAATTCAATGAGAATGTATTTATTTTACTTCCTTAGGGAGTAAAATTATTTCTGTCTGCTCTTTAAACAAAGACAGCACCGCAGACATAACTATTTGACAGAGCAAGTTGCTACAGGAGTCCCAAGACTAATGATGACCTACTGCTATTTGCATGTTAAGTGATGCCCATCATCTTCTTGGTTGCATCCATCATCACATTATCATTTCAAACCATTTTCAGCATCTATATTAAAATTAAATCTAGCATAATTCAACCTTTTCTTGCACTTTAGCTTTCAATCAATTGGGCGCTTCCAGTTTTATATACAAGTGTATAACAGAAACCCCACAACAATTATTATATCCCAGCAGAATTAAGAGCATTTGATCAGATATTGTCAGCAGTAATAAATATATACTCTAGCAAAAAATAAAACTCTTTTCAGTTGACATAAGAAACCCCAAAAAGACAGTTTAACAGCATAATGTCTTGTGATGTGAGCATTTAAATATTGGAAATTTTACTCCAGCATAAGAGTAACCACCCATCTGCATCTGTGAAGCTGTCCAAAATTAAATAAATAAATGGTGTCAGGTTCTAAATTGCGCTGAAATGCAACTTTCTAAATTGCACTGAAATGCAACTGTCTTCTCTTGTACCCCTTTAAAACTGTTTTAGTTTGAATACAACCAAGTTGAATATTTTATTTTGAAGCAGCATATAACAGATATCAGCATGAAATTCCACACATATGAAAGTATTTTGCATTTTCACCACACAGTACTCCAATCGACTACAACTGAGAGTGCCCTGCACTAAAATTGAGATGCTCTACAGAATGAACAGACTGCACTTCTGATCACCCACTAACAAACTGTGTGCATGAGTAACCAAGATGAGAAGGAGGGGGAGGGGAAAAAATGGTATATATATTTTTATATGATTTACATGATAAATGTTTGTATGTTGCCGAAACAGGATCCACATCAAAGAATGCTGTTTCAGGTAGCTAATTACCACAGTACTCACTCAGTACCTATCTAGGTATAGTGCTTGATAGAAAAATATGATCTAGAGACAGTTTTAAACTAACACCCAATTAGTTCTGAACAGAGTTCTACCTAAAAGTGTATGTTCTCTAGTATAATATGTTCTCTATTGGATGTCTCCATATCTCTACTGAGTTACATGGGTATGTTTTAAAACCAGAATGCATATATACAGCTTGCATGTAAAACACACATACGCCATCTAATAGTAACTTTTACAAATTGGCACCAATGAGCACTGTTCTTTTACACTGCAAAAAAAACAACGCTTGACAGAAGTTAAAAGGCAGCGTAACACAACAAGGTGACCGAATGTGTAAACTGCAGCTGTAATCAAACTAACCCAGGTAACATGCTGTTTCAGTACAGTTTTGATGATTTTCACTGTGTCTTAAAAATCACAAACCAAGAATAACACTACATCAAGAGAACAGTTTAAGGCATCTCAGCATGAAGACATCACAAAGCTGACTGAACATAAACAATGCAATTGTCATTTTTTTCATCAATGCAATTACAGCAAGCAAAGCAGAAAGAAAAACATTTTACCTTTTTTAGGAAAAATTTCTGTAGTTTCTTGTGAGGCAGTTTTATCATCTTTTCTTAGCATTCTGGATACAGGTCAGACTGCAAGTACTTGAGCCATTCTGCAGGGGTTTGACACCTTTCGTTTTCTCTATTAACTCACTGCAGCCAGCTTAGCTCAACGCGTCACCAGATGCCAGTTCAGCCCAGCAACAGATTAAAAGGGAAGAGCTAGGCTGGATCTCATCTTTGACTCATACGAGAAAGCTATATACAGACACTCCAGCTCCAGCCAAAGCCTATAGCTATGTAACAGCGTGAGGAAGAGAACAGGTATGAGGTCTGCATCTCTTCCTAGAAAAATCTGCAAAGTTGAAAATGGTGCTTATTCAGAGGCAAGAATTTACAGAAAAATGAGAGAGGTACTGAGATGATCAGTATCTTGCTGATCCTTTCAAACCCTGTGCTAAATACAAAACTCAATTCAATGTTCAGGACTCTGAAACCTACCCAGCACTGCCTGCTGAGTGCAGTTTGCCACTGTGCACCTGTTAATTGTGCACACTGTATGTGACTCAGCCAAGCACAGGAAAGAGGCTGTCATTTATGTTTTGTTTAAATCACTTGGAGACTGATTTCCTTTGAATAATTTTTAGTAGAATCTCTATGAAGAAAGGCTACACACAAAGATGCTATATACAGATACACATGGAGATATTTATAGAGTGTACCAATGATGAATTTGACTCAGTGCCATAGGAACTCGAGATCATAGGCATTGCTGCCTTCTCCTTGGGAATCTTCAGGCAAAATTCATCTCAAGATTTGGAAGGACAAAGCTCAGCGGCACACCAGTGATGCTGTACCTCCCGGGCCACTGGTGTCCTAAACCAGCAAGGTGCTGCAGCACGACTTGATCTGAGACACTGTGTGCACTCCCAATTATGTCAATGGGATAATCCTTATATTTAAAAAGGCACCATGACACTGAGGCAGCTGGTTGAAACATTTAAAATCACTTCATGAGCAAGCTGCCTCCCTGACCAGTAGTGTAGTGCTTGAAGAGTCAGTGTTTGCAAGGATACACAGAAATGTATGGAGCGAAATATCTTCAAAACAGTGTCAGACACTCCCAAATATCCATGTCTTTTTTTTTTTTTTTAATGTTATTTCACACAAGTTGCAGCTGAAAAAAAAAATACTCAAATCTGTAACAGACCATCTCTACTTGTACCTGTTTCTGCCATTTGCATCATTCCCTTATCACAAGAGCTATATTTGTTCCTCTGCTTTCTCACTGTCCCTTTCTTCAGGAGCTTAAATACCACAATCACTCTCAAGTGTCACTGAAAAGTTCCACTCCTGTGAAGGCACACATACCTTACCTCCAGCAAGCGGCAAAGTTGAAGGCAAGCCAAGGAAATCAGAGGTTTGAAATTAAGCACACATTTGGCTGCAGAGATTTGTGTTCAAGGGGCAGTGAAATATGACAGGTAAATCACAGCTGCAGCAAAATGCA